>NC_064639.1:1162220932-1162552432 GCF_023864345.2 Schistocerca serialis cubense
TTCGTCGCGAATCTGTACTGCGTTTTTAGGGCATTGTTCAGTGATTGCATTAATTTCGTGTATCTGTGTTTCGTTTGCTGAACATTGTTCGGTGACTGCAATAATCTCGCCTTTATGTAATTCTGTTGTGCTTACACGTGTACTATTTAATTCTTGTGCAACCGTGCCAACTTTTTCATTACTGTTATTAACACAAGTCTTAGTATCCTCACGTAATTGTTCTGTACTGTCCTGACATTGCACTGTAACAGCTGTAATCTGCTCACTAACTTGTTTGTTCTGTTCTTTAAGGTCGTCTTGTTTTTCGTTTGTGAGTTCGAAACTTTTATCAATTGTTTCGTTAAGTTGTTTGTGAAAGACGTCTAATTTTTCATTAAGCTGTATGACCTGTTCACAAAGTTTGTCTTGTTTTTCGTTCTGTTCGTTCCTAAACTGTAGCATTATTGCCATAAATTGATCCAAAGTAACATTACCTACTCCATTATCTGTGCTGTTTGATTGTGTACCTGGAATTGTCGCGCTTTGTGTGACCATTTGGTCATTCTGCAATTTACAAAAAGGATTATCAGTCGGACGTACACTGTCACTCACTATTTCGGAATTAAATAAATCCATCGCACTTTGTGTATCCTGTTCATTTTCATTAGACAAATTTGTCTGTACGTTACTTGAATTTTCCAAATCGGGTGTGTTATGCTGGGCAGCGCTCATTACAATAGGGCGCCCCGCGTCATCGATTGTCGTCAAATCAACAGAGGACACAATCGAGTTCGTTTGTTCATCATTAAGGTCTACATCATTATTAATGGTTGGAACGCACTGATTGTCAGTGAACGCAGGATTGTCACAATTACTACCGGTCACGTTATTTAAGTCGGTAATTTCGTTCATAATACCTCGCGATACACTATTCATAGTCTTTCGCGGCATTTTTGCTAAAGTCACAATTATTCACAAATGAAATAAGCACAATGTAAAAACAACACACAAATACAACAGAGCAAGGAATTGCCGTTGACCTGTAGAAAGAAAGTCACAAGATTAGTAAAAGCGTAGCGCCAAATCCTAATTATACTTAAGCAAATAAGAGCAGATATCTGACTGTTTTTCAAAAGATTCTCAACGAAATTCGATCCTGGACTGGGTGTCGCAAAGTGTAACCTCCCCAGAAAAATTTAAAAGACAGAAATAATAAATGAATGGGAGCCAAGTGTAACCTTTCCACCGAAATTTAAATGACAATATTTAATAGAAATGGGAGCCAAACGTAACCTCCCTAGCAATTAAATTTAATGACAATAAAAATGAGAATCGCAATCAGACTCATGGTGTAAGCTGTCACGAAAATAATGAAAAACAATTCAATGCTAGTGAGACTTCAGTGACAATGTAAACTCAATTAAACCGAAATATCGGTCTTTGGCCCTGTGCGAAAAATCATAATTAATTTCTTACCTCATTGAAACTGCATGTCAAATTTCTGCTCTTATTGTTGGCCACGGCTTGGAGGAACTGCATCGCAAGTAATATTTTTTTTTTTTTTTTTAAATTTAACTGAAACTTTTCTTTAAAGGAAATGGAAGGAAATCGTTCGTTCAATTAAATAGTTCTTTTGTTAAAAATATTGCTTTGAAATCAAAATTATTATTGGGGCACTTGTTGAAAATTAATTACAATAAATAAACTTTACATTATCTGATGGTTACCTTAATTAACAATATACCTCATTCAGCATCTTGACCAGAGACCCATGTCGACGCCTGCGACTGCGTCCCGCTCGCGACCGTAACAGGACTAGACCACTACTGCCGACAGACTACATCACACAACTGCACTGGGCTGCTACTACCGACATACTGCACTGCTCACAGACTGCCCACTGACAGACTGCTCGCAACTGTACTGCACGACTACTACCGACCGACTACTGGACGCAACTGAACTGAGCTACTGCTACCGACAGAGTACTGCTCGTAACACTCGCGCGGTCAAGCGCATACTAGCCACGATAAAAGGCTCTCTGGTCAAAGATTTTAACGTGCCTCACCATCGCTGCTACGTTACATACGTGTTTCACTATAAACCACACCGCGATGCAGAACACCTCTCTTGTAGCACCTGCCACTGAAATTCGGTGATTATCTCTGTGACGCATTCGCGGTTCGCGGTTAGTAAATGAACCTGTAACGAAACGCGCTGCTCTTATTTGGAGCCACGCGGGGTAGCCGCTCGGTCCAAGGCGCGTTGCCACTGTTCGCGCGGCTCCCCCGTCGGAGGTTCGAGCCCTTCCTCGGGCATGGCTGTGTGTGTGTGTTGTCCTTAGCGTGAGTTAGTTTAAATCAGATTAAGTAGTATGTAAGCCTAGGGACCGATGATCTCAGCATTTTGGTCCCTTAGGAACTTACCACAGATTTCCAGTTTTCCTCCTGTCAGTCCTACCTGTCGTGGCTCCCATGCTGTCGAGCAGTTTTCAAGTATTGGTCAAACGAATGGTCTGTAAGCTGCTTCCTTTGTTGATCAACTACATCTCCTGAGTCCTATTTCAGTGAGTCCATCTGGCATCTGCTCTTACTCGCGATTAATTTTAATTCGTTATGTACGTATACTTCTAGATATTTTGTGGGATTAATTGCTTCGAGTGACTTTTCTGCAATCGTGTAATCATGCAATAAAGAGTCTTTCTCTCTATACATTGCTATTACATTTAATTTATGTATACTGAGGGTCAATTTCGACTTCCTAAACCAAGCGTTTGTCCCCTGCATGTCTTTCTGCATTTCGCTACACTTTTCTAGCTTCGCGACCTCTCTGTATATAACAGCATCACCCGCGAAAAGCCTCATGGAACTTTCAACGTTATCTTCTAGGGCATAAATTGTGAACGGAAATGGCCCTTTAACGTTTCCCTGGAGCGCACTCGAAGTTACTTTTACGTCTGACGACTTCTCTCTCTTGAAAATGACATGCTGTGTTCTGTTTGCTAGGAACTCTTTCGTCCAAGCAGATAGTTGGTCTGATATTCCGTACGTTCGTATTTTGCTCATCAGGCGGTTTTGCGGAACTGTGTAGAGCGACTTCCGGAAGTCAAGGAACGCGTCATCTACCTGGGCGCCCGAGTCTCCTGCACGAACTGAGCGAGCTGGGTTTCAGGCGATGGTTGTTTTCTGAACCCTTGTGGGGTGCTGCAGAGGAGATTTCCGGCCTCCGGAAAAGTCACAATACGTGAGCATAAAACGTGTTCCAGAATTCTACAACTGAAGTATTGGCGGTTGTTTATGTTGTATAAAAATGGAACCGCGAAGTTGTTTTGAATTTTGCTAAAGGAACGGAACAGAGTGCAGCGAAGGTTCAGAAATGTTGAACGTTGGCTGGCTCTGAGCACTATGGGACTCAGCTTCTGAGGTTATTAGTCCCCTAGAACTTAGAACTAGTTAAACCTAACTAACCTAAGGACATCACACACATCCATGCCCGAGACAGGATTCGAACCTGCGACCGTAGCGGTCTCGCGGTTACAGACTGCAGCGTCTAGAACCGCTCGGCCACTTCGGGCGGCTGTTAAATGTTGCTCACAAGGATGTGGAATCATTCAAATGTGTGACAGCCCCAGTGAAAACATTCTGTATCGCCAAGACGCAAAATAGCATGATAGGTGCCATAAAATGTGAAGGATGGTCTAGCGGTTCTAGGCGCGCAGTCCGGAACCATGCGACTGCTACGGTCGCAGGTTCGAGTCCTGCCTCGGGCATGGGTGTTATGTGATGTCCTTAGGTTAGTTAGGTTTAAGTAGTTCTAAGTTCTAGGGGACTGATGACCACAGATGTTAAGTCCCATAGTGCTCAGAACCATTTGAACCATTTTTTTTTTTGTGAAGGATAAGCTAATTACGTTCCTTGAGTTTAATGAAATATTTAACCGTGAATTCTTGCCACTAGGTCGAACGGCCAATAAGAAGAATCAGAACTTACGAAAAGAAATAGGACTAAGAGACTCCTATCACTAACGTCGATTCGCAGTAGGATTTTGGGATATATATTGTGTTCGAGCATTTTAAATTAGCCTACCTCCAAAGAAACGATTTAATGACAAATAGTCAAACGTGTTCAGAAAAATCATTAATGTGGAAAATCACTAGCTCTTTATCCACACGCAGTAACTAGTACTATCGACAGAGGATCTCGGACTGATTCCATACTTTTAGATTGTCGGAAGGCTTCGGAAACTGTTCCTTTCAAGCAACTTCTGAACGAATGGTGTGACTACGGAATATAGTCTCAGTTGTGGGATTGGACAGTTGTGCGACTGGATTCGTGTTTTCCTGTGAAAAAGGTCAGAGTTCGTAGCAACTGAAATTAAATCGTTGAGGAAAACCGAAGTAATATCCGACATTTCCCAAGGAAGTGTTGTAGGCCGACTGCTGTTCCTGATCTATATAAACGATTTAGGGGACAATCTGAGCAGCCTTCTCAGATTGTTCGCAGCTAATGCTATCGTTTGCTGTCTTTTAAAGTCATCGGATGATCAAAAGCACTACAAAAATGATATAGACAAGGTAGCTGTATGATGCGAAAAGTGGCAATTGACTTTAAGCAATAAAAAGTTTGAATTCATCCACATGAATACTAAAAGCAATTCGCTAAATTTCGGTTACAGAATAAATCACACAAATCACAAGCCTTCCAGTTCATCTAAATACTTAGGGACTGCAGTTGCGAATAACCTAAGCTGGAACAACCGTGTCGATAATGTTGTGGGGAAAGGGAACCAAAGACTGCGACTTACTGGCAGAACACTTATCTTTCCTGGAGTATTGCTGCGCGGTGTGGGATGCTCATCAGGCAGAACTGACGGAGGACACAGGAGAGGTTCATAGAGGGGCAGCTTATTCTGTATCATCACGAAACAGCGGAGAGCGTGCCACGCGCGTGATACGCGAATTGCAGTGGCAATCATTAAAACAATGGCATTTTTGTTACGGCAGCATTTTCTGATGAAATTTCTGTCACAAATTATCTCCTCCGAATGCGAAGAGGAATCAGAGCTCACACGCAGAGATTTAAACGTTCGTTTTTCCAGTGCGAAGGAAAACTGAACTCTACCCACAGACAAGCCAACAGCGTGGTCACAGACATGTACCTCAGAAAAAAATAAAAAATAAAAATAAAAATAAACGCCCAGATTTGTGACAAGAAAAAGTCATAGCTTTTGAAGAAAAATAAAGCCTCCGCACTCACTTCGTTGTTTGTTATTGAGTTTTTGGTCAAATTTCAGAGTTTTGGAAAGATTTTCCCTTTTGCCAACGCTTTATCGAATTCCCAAAACAGTAGACAAATTATGTCTTCACATGTAGCACTTAAGATACGGAGTGTGTTCAAAAATTATAGGAATTTCAGAGTTTTGGAAAGGTTTTCCCTTTTGCCAACCCTTTTTCCAATTCCCAAAACAGACTCAACGTGCTCTGTCAGCGGTACTTTTTCGACCTTGTCTGTGCTTGTAAAACTAAGTACTTTTAAGAAATTTTTTAAAATTTTTGAGGACGGAAAAAAGTTATAACAATAAGACGCATGCTGCCTTCCACCGGTGGTGGACCCCAGCAGTATTTTCACTGGCTTAGCTGGGAGTTGTTCTCTTGCTGCACACAGAGACACTGCGCATGTACACGCCCGGCGCTGTGCTGGACCGCAAGTGCGTGCGCGCCTACAAGCTGCCGGCCACAGAGAGCTGCCCCGGCCTGGAGATCCAGCCTGGAGAAGGCATCTGGGTGCCGGTCCACGGCATTCACCACGACCCCAGGAACTACGAGGACCCCGAACGTTTCGACCCCGAGCGCTTCAGCCCAGAGAACAAGCACCTCATCAAACCGTTCACGTACTATCCATTCGGGTCCGGACCTCGAGTCTGCATCGGTAAGTCTTTGTTGTGTCCCGCTTTTACTGTCTCTCTTGAGTTCTTACAAGTTAAAAACGAATCATGTGACTCTGTTTATAGTTGACAGTTTAATTCTCTTGGTTTAACTATCTTATAGTAACCTCACTGAACAAAATATAGAGATCTATGTTATTGTAATCTAATTGAACAAAATATAGCCCCATAGTGCTCTCTTCGGAACGCTGCAGATGCTGTAGAAACTGGTACCAGATGCTCGGGTACGCTCCAAAGCGAACATAGTCGTGGACATCCCAGTCGCTTGTATAGCTTCAGCACACATGTAGTCATGACAGAGTGGCATTAAGGATCACGTGTGTAGATGTGTCTATGAACACTTCGTGAATGAAACTGCCAAATTTGTTCGCGCATCAGGGCACACTCTTGAGCTTGCCAACAAGGCGTGGCATATAACTCGCAGTCATTTAAAATGATGTAACAACAACGGTCATAGTAATATCCTAGCCGTTTGGATCACGTCTTGTGAGTCAGTTGGTTTCGAACCCGACAACAATTTTTGCTGTCAGCGAATGCACAACCATCAAAACCAGTTTCTGAGCAAATGTTATGATGGGAATTGCATGCCGTGGACATGTGGAGCAGGATATCTCGCAGACAGCCCTAGTTCGCAGTGGTACACAAAGCTACAATAGTCCAAACAACACAGAAACTTGGCAGTAGCAGGCTGGACGCGCGATGTTGCTTTTCAAGTGATGATCTAAGGCATCCCAGACCACCGATGGCCACCTGAATCGTTTAACGTGCAGCGTGTGGGATGTGTGGTGCAAGCCAGAGGTGTTCCTTTGATGTGGCTGTAGCACCAAAATGGTCTCTGACATGCCCGAAAGAATACACACCACATAACTAAGGCGATGACGGCCAATGATCCATACAGATGCGTTGACCACCGTGTCCAGACGGCGTAGAGGTCTGTGCATCTGCCTCGTAAGCAGGAGACTCCAGTTTGAATCCTGGTATGACACAAATTTTAAACTTGCCGTACTGATATAAATCAGTGCCTACTGGCAGCTGATGTCTTTCATTCCTTTGAGTCTTGATTTATTGTAGCTGCAAGATCAAAACGGTGTCTGTTCTTTTCGACATGTCTGAAAGAATAGACACCACATATGCTCTTATATTTCGTCACAATCTTCAATGAGCGTCTATCGTGATCAGTATGAGGACGAGTAAATTTGTAGCTGTGTCCTTCAGCCGATCACCACACTCACTCCCCAGATGTCACCAAAGGCTTTTAAGGTTTTTCAATTCCCTTCAGGTTTTCAACAAATGGTCTCCAATTACAAGAGCAAAGATTTTGGGGGCAGCAGTAGTGCTACTTGAAGTTTTGCACATTTAATCCCCATGATCCAGTGGTTTTACCATTTCTGTAATTGCAATTGCTCCCCATATCCAATGTTCGTGGCCAATATTGTAAGAATGATATTCGTTTCTGACCAATATTGTTTCCTCTAGAATTGTTTCAAGGTTTAGTATAGCCATTTACATTTTCTTTTGCTATAATTGTCTGTAAAATTCAGGGTGGAATGGTGAGTATTCTGTGAAATGACAGGAACGATCATTCGAAGTTAAAAAGTGTAGTAAACATTGACTTTAACTGCAAATCTGAACACCTACTCGTCTTCGATATTGTGAAACGAATTACTTCTACAGGAAGCTCTTTACTTTCTATCTTTTGAGAGGTGATAATATGGACTAATACAAAGCAAAACAAAAAGAAAAAGAGGAAAAAGTAAACGTGGGCTCTAATGTGTGTATCTTAAGAGGTATGAACAATTGTTCTGCAGATGTGTTTCACAGTGGCAAACGTGAATAAGCTCTCATAGTTGTTAAGGTTTGAATTCTAGAGGCCATGTTTATTAGACTTCTTTGCTTCGAATGAACGCTCGTGTCACGTCGCTGATCGTCGACCATTCCTCCTGGGATATCCTGTTTCCTAACGGCGGAAAATGTGTCGTGGTGTTGATTACAAAGCCGTTGTTCACTTTTGCAAAAAAATTCCAATACTATACAGTCTGCTTCTTACCACAACTGTCGTGTTTCAGCCCAGAGGTTCGCACTGATGGAAACCAAGGTTGTGATGGCGCACCTGCTGTCGCGGTTCAGCTTCTGCGTGGTGGAGAAGACGCCCGTGCCGCTCGTCATCCAGCCCAACAACCTGTCGCTCGGGATCAAGGGAGGCGCTTGGGTTGGCATTCGGCGTAGGTCTTGAACACTTGTCTGACGTGCGAGAGAGTGAAGTATTACCGTACTACGACGAACTGCGCCAAGAAATAATTTGTAGTTATTACACTTAAGCTCAGAATACGTTATATGACAAAGGAGAAGTTAAGAGGATGAAAATATCAAAATAATCCAGTCTCCATCTGTAAAAGTCTCTTCACAAGACTCTATGATGACTCTCGAAGATTTTCATTGAATGCAGTCCAATGTATTCAAAAGGAGCCATGGCAGATATTCGGAACGTGTCGATCAAGTAAGGGTAACCGCGACATACGACACTGAAAGTCGCTCCCTGTAATCACTTCTTCTCAAGAACTGCTAAAATAGTTTTGAATATGGAGTAAAAATTAATTACGATGAGAATACTGGGCCATTAGTGTCATCTACCATCGTAATGACGTAACGGGAATCTAATCGATTAATCTTAGCTTTTGACTGTTCCATTATTTTCTCAGCAATGTGGCATCTGACCAAAGAGAGTTTCGAAATTCTGACCTATGCTCTACGTTAATTAGACTGAATACTGAAGATGATACAAGGTAAGAATGTAATTGTATTATTCTTAAACTCTATTTTGATGTGCTTTCACTGCAGGACAAATTTCAAAGAGAAATACCCACTGCTGTATTTTTTATATCTAAGAAGACTTAAGGGTTTTTATTTATCAAGAACATATGTTAATTATATTATGTATGTGATATTTATAAATTACAGTATTTTTATAATTTATTTTGCTATGGATGAAACATTTCCATGTGTATATTAACGATTTTTGTCATCATATATACAGTATTTGTGATTTTTTATTATATCAATAAAATATACTTTGCCTTATAAACATCCTGTCGCCTCTGCAGTTTGCACATACATACATATTCGTTGCACAGTTTTCATAGTAGTGGGGATTAAAGATCCAGACATATATATATATATATATATATATATATATATATATATATATATATATATATATATGTGTGTGTGTGTGTGTGTGTGTGTAAGGATGTAATTGTACATATCTGTTAGTAATATAAACATATACAGTTGATGTTCCTGAGACATACTGAGTCCCACCTGTATCTACGATAATGTTGTAGGCTGACGCAATGAATTGAAATTAGTACCAGCTGGCAATACTGATGCATGTGTACAGGGGAACAGGAATGGGCTGGGGCCGTGAACTGGAATGCTTGTCAGGGGGGAGGGGGGGGGGACATACTACGGCTATGGTAGTCAGTGCAGGTACTGCAGCTGGAACGCCAGTGTGGCGCCATGCGTGGCTCATCTTCCTAGTAAGCCACAGATCTCTGCACGAGTGCTGGTGTTGGCACAAATTTCAATTCTCAGCTTCAGCCAGCATCATTATTATTAGTTTGTCAATTAACTCTTTAAGGAATATTAAAAATATAATGAAATAATAAGCACCCAGTTTCATATAAGAAATTTAATTTCTTGGCCAGTTACCGCAATGTGATTATTGTAGTAAGTGACTCGTTTGGTTTAGACTGCTAGAATGCTGGCCGAGCGGTTCTGGGCGCTTCAGTCTGGGATTGCGCGATCACTACGGTCGCAGGTTCGAATCGTGCCTCGGGCATCGATGTGTGTGCTGTCCTTAGGCTAGTTATTCTAAGTTCTAGGGGACTGATGACCTCAGATGTTAAGTCCCATAGTGCTCAGAGCCATTTGAACCATTTGCTAGAATGCTATATTGATTTGAGCCATCATCGTTTGCGTCGTTGTGGTAATACACACATCACAAGATCCACGAAGAATCATTGTCATTGTGTAAACTGAAGGGCAATGTGGAGAAATCAGGAGTTAATGGCACATACTTCAGTGACCACTCAGTGTACCTTAAACCATCCCTGTGGGCAGAGGCATTGAGTGTAGGGTATAACACAACCGCCTGCTACTGTTATACCATAACCTAAAGCTGGAGGAAGTTCGTATAGTGAAATTACTTTTATTAAAGCAGTTGCAGTATAAAGAAGCAGAGCAGTGTTACACTCTGAAACGAATTTAGTTGTGTTGACCGTGATGTACCTAACGGAGGTGGCTTATCGGAAGTAAACGTTAGAATTACGTGAATATTTAAACAGTAACAAACAATAATTTACCTACCCACAGTGTCCAAATGATAATAACAACGGTCGCCAGCCTAATTAGGCATGAGAATGAGTAACATTAGTGTTCAAGAAACTGAAAATAATTAACTTCAATGGGCAAACACAGCCTATACTTTGTCACACGAGAGTGCAATGAACTCTGGCACCTGCATATGTTCACGTTAAGGTTGGAGCTGACAGTCAGAGCAGAACAAACTATCTGCATAAGTATAACAGATAACGAAACACACTATTACACTGAAGACTTAGTCAAACTGAATGGTCTCAATAACGTTACTATTAATATATACTGTAGAATCGTAAATTGTACATAGGTTCAATATTATTTTTCAAACATATTCCTACATGAAATATGGATATGGTTCACAGCAAAATTAGTTATTGTGCATAGATCAAGTCTGTCACTACTAAACACCTTTCTACTTAGAATGAAAATTAAGTGGAGTTCACTAACAAATTACTTCTCACTGTCTTTTGAATAAAGAAGTTACTGTTTTCATAGATAGTGGTATTTCTATTAATCGTTATCTAGCAAGAGCACAATAGACAAACTATGGATCCTGTTACACCATTAACACGCACTTTTAATACACAAGAGGAACCAAATATTGTACAGAATTTGACTTGAATAGCTAGAGTAATTGAAACTTTCTATAATTAAGTAACTTTGTGCATTTCAACTACTTTCAATGGAGGGGGGCCCTTAATCTTGACCGCTGTAGCAGAGCAAACTAAACACACTTTCAATACACTGTAGATACAAGCCCTTATCAAGCATGAACATGTAACTTTCAACAGTAATAGTTCTCAACTGTGACTGCAGTAGAACACAACTTGACGTGGTTATAAGACAATAGCTCACCTTTGGGTGATTTTCAGCAGGCTGCACTGTGATAATTTAATTTGCAAAACTCTATAAGACACAGTTTTGAGAACATTCACTTTTGAAGTTGGCAACAAAATATTAATAAGCAGTTTTAAAAGAAAAATTATTTTCAGCAAGCATCATTTACTACATTACTCAGTTCTGCTACATTAACTTTAAGTTAATTTCTTCTTACTATCTTCAAGTGGCATTATTGAATTAATAACTGGGCTTTCCTATTTTCACAATATGGACACTCGGTAAGCATTTTTGACATGGGAAGGACCCTAAGTGGTTGTGTGACTGGGGATAAAAAAAAAAATCAAGGTAGGTATAAGAGTGCGAGTATACGTTACCCTATATTTGAACACACTAAAATATCCAATGAGCTGATCCTTCACTGTACATTACTACAATTCTTCTGTTCCTTTTCAGTGATTTACCAGTGTGGTGGCGAGTGCATCTTGGCAGGTAGATTTACAGTTGGTAATGATAAAGCTCTGTCGTTTCTTGGTGGCGATGATAGATACCATTTCCAAAACAGAGCTAGCTTACAAATCCATGCCTCCGAGGTTTTGGCGCATTGGAAAACGGCACGAAAAGCCTCTCTCGGCGGCAGCACAATACACGACTTTTACATAAGCTGTTGGCAGTTTGGTAGCTTGTCCCCGACCGACTCTTGGTTCCACCTTTCTATCCATTCCAACCACAATTTGCGCGTGCTACTAAGTTCTGTTCCGGAGGTGAACCACACCACCTTCTACATGCAAAATAACTAAGAACCCTAAGTGAAGGTCAGCAGTTTACATAACAGCAAACAATCACTTTAAACAAAACATATCATTTGCACATATTGGTAGTTCTACACAAAATTATTTAAATAAAATTATTCAGTTTTAAAGACAACCAAAGAGATTATGTGATAAAGACAAAACATATCATTTGCTCATATTGTGCATATTACAGATATTACAGAGATTACACTTCATTACAGTATCGAATTAATCATACACTGATTACAGAAGTTCAACGATGGGATGTTGAACAAAACCGAAAGTTAAATGAATCAACAAAAGGTATGTAGTGTCTGTTACAAGGGATTCTCACTGCGTTCTATGTAAGAGGGATGATTTTTACTACACAACAGTGAAACTGGGAAACAAACAGAGTACATTAGCTTTGCACGCTATGCTTGCAGCTCCCCTAAGCTGTCTAACATAGTGTTGCGTGCAAGGTGCCAAGTCCAGCACCAGCCAAGCCAGGAGGAAGAAAGAGACTAGTTTTCTGTTCAGACACGGCTGGAATTACAGTATCGAAGATTACTAGCGCGACTCTAATCTCACAGAAGTTAGTACACGCGTGCGATCAACGAAATATTTGCCACATATTATATCGACTGGGGAAACCCCTTATGTATTAATACATGTAAACTGTAGATAAGTGAAAAATGAACAAAGGAGTGAAAATTCAGTTGAATCCTTTAAAGCTCCCCGTTATACAAATCACGTAGATACCAGTGGCGAATTATAGGCCTAAATTCTGGAGAGACTGGGAAACACATCGGAAAAATCCCCTTCCTTCCATTTTAATGTACACAACACCTAGCGTTCCTAGCGACCACTACCGCTACTACCACTACTACTACTAAGGCGACGACTACCACTGCTAATAATAATAATAATAATAACAACATACACTTTTATTTACAAACGAACTAATAGAGAGAGAGTTTCAGCATTGTTACTTGTAAAAAACGTTGACTCGACGATCCGTCTTCCCGAATCTTTCGATGACATCTTCCTATCTTGCGTGTCGGTTTGGGTATTCGCAGTACTGCCTTTCAGTTGAGGTACAATCAAGAGCTCAAAAGCGATACTGGGCCACACTGTCTCTCAAATACGTATTTACACATTTTAGGCAAGAAAAACTCCTTTCAACCGAAGCAGTTATTGCAGGAATGGTAGCAACTAGACAAAACAGTTTGAATGCTTCTGGAAGAATTTGGTTCGTTCCATTCTCAGTCATTCTTTTGATAACGACTCGCAGACTGTCAGGGTGAAATGTTGCTTCATACTGCGAAGGAAATTTAGTCTCCAGTTCTACACACAATTGAGAGCGACTGAAGGACGCTCCATACATTTGTAATAACGAATCGACACCATCTACTGAGAAATGTTGACCATAATTGGCGAACTGAGTTGTTATCGCCTAATTTAAGAAGTAGCAGTTTCCGTCAATATGAAAATCTTGTTGCCAGTTGTGTTGCGGTGTATCCAATACCTTGAAGTGCACCTGTTTGTCTTTTGTCCAGTTAGTTCTTCATATCATAATTCCAAAACACACCACTCAGCACATTGAATAAAGCAGCAGCAGTTGTAGCTTCGCTAACATCATGAAAACCAAGGAAATGTTCTTGAATATCGCCATTGCAGTCACTAATTTGACAACAATACATAATTGTGACTTGGCTGAAATGTCTGTTGCTTCGCCCACAGTGCAGACATAAAAGATGATTCTATCCAAATTTAATGTATATTCTCACAACTCTCCTCGTTTATTTATTAAATCAGTTCATTTCGTATAATTTTTGAAACTCCCTGGAAACAATCCATTTTATTCCAGGGTACTTTCATATCTTCGTTTCTGTTTAGCACAAGTTAAAAAATGGCTCAGAAATTTCCGCGATTCAGGGAATTTTCTGTGTCATCATGACCTCTCAAAGCTAGCTCCTGCTTACACAAAAACTTATAACATCAATCAGAATTTCATGATGTCTCTGTTAGCTTTCTTTTCATTGTTGTCTCTGATTTTCATCCGTTTGTGACGTTCATTAAGTAGTTCTGAAGTACTAAACATTTCTTTGGATAGTACTTTATATGAAATAAAACTACTTAGGTGATGAAACTTCATGGCAGATTAAAACTGTGTGCCGGACCGAGACTCGAACTCGGGACGTGTGCCTTTCGCGGGAAAGTGCTCTACCAACTGAGCTACCCAAGCATGACTCACGCCCCGTCGTCACAGCTTTACTTCTGCCAGTACCTCGTCTCCTACCTTCCAAACTTTAAACAGAAGTTCTCCTGCGAACCTTGCAGAACTAGCACTCCTGAAAGAAAGGATATTGCGGAGACATGGCTTAGCTACAGACTTGGGGATATTTCCAGAATGAGATTTTCACTCTGCAGTGGAGTGTGCGCTGATATGAAACTTCCTGGCAGGAACCACTTTCACGCCATTTCTCTATGGCTTCACTTTTTAACTGCACGCGAGAAAGAAGTCACCTAAGTCTTTCCGTGCGTACGAGCTCTGATTTGTTACGATGATCATGGCTCTCTATGTAGGTGGGCTTCAACAAAACATTTTCGCAATCGTGGGAGGAAGCTGGAGTTTGAAATTTCCAGAAAAGATCTCGCTGCAACGAAGAAGGCCTTTGTTATAATGGCCACCACCCCTATTAGCGTGTCATATCCGTGGCACCCTCTCCCCTATTTCGCCATAATACAAAACGAGCTGCCCTTCTTTGAACTTTTTAGACGTCCTCCGTCAGTCCGGTCTGGTAAGGACCCCACACTGTACAGCAATACTCTAGCAGAAGGCTATCAAGTGTGGTATAAGCAGACTACTAAAGAGACCTGTTGCATTTCAATAAGTGTTCTGACAGTAGACTGTAGTCTTTGGCTTGTTTTCCCCACAACATTATCTGTGCCACTGTTCCAATTGAAGATATTCGTAACTTTGTTCCCTACGTATTTAGTCGAATTTGCAGCCTTTACATTTGTGCGATTTATCGTGTAATCGAAATTTAGTAGATTTCATTTAGCACTCATGTGGATGACTTTAAACTTTTCATTATTTGGAGTCAATTGTCGCTTTCGCACCATGCAAACTGCAGTTGGTTTTGATCATCTGATTATTTCACAGGATCATAAATGACAGAATCATCCGCAAACAATTTAAGAGGGCTGCGCAAATTGTCTCCTAAAACGTTTACGTAGATCGGAAACAGCAGATGGCCTATAACACATTCTTGGGGAGCTTCAGACATTACTTCTGTTTTCTCGATGACTTACCGTCGATTGCTACTAGATGTCACCTTTCTGATAGCAACTGACGAATCTAGTCTCACAACTGAGGCGATACTCCATAGGCAAGCAATTTCATAATGTCTCCTGTGGTGTCAAAGCCTTCTGTAATTCTGGAAATATGGAGTCAACTTCAGATCCCCTATCGATAATAGTCACTACTTCCTGAGAACAAAGGACTGGTCGTGTTTCACAAGAACGATTATACTGAATCCGTGCTGACTATGTGTCAATGCGTCTTTTTCTTGGAGGTCATTCATAATGTTCGAACACAGTACAAGTGTGTTCCAAAATCCTACTGCCATTCACCGTGGGTAACATACATCTGTAATTGAGCGACTTACCCCTGCTTTCTTTGTTGAGCATTGATGCGATCTGTGCAACTTTCCCTTCTTTTTGCAACGGATCTTTCATCTAGCGAACAGTTGTATATGGTCGCTAAATATGGAGCTATTACATCAGCATACTCTGAAAAGAACCAAATTGGTATACAGTCTGGACCGGAAGACTTGTCTTTATTATGTGATTTGAGTTTTTTCTCTGTACCCAGGATACGTACTTCTAAGTTACAAATGTCGGCAGAAGTTCTTGATTCGAATTCTGGAGTATCCGCTTCGTCTTCTTTGGTGAGGGAATTTCGGAAAACCAGATTAAGTAACGCCCCTTTAGTGGCACTGTCATCAGTAACCATCGGTTACCATGCATACTCAGTCTTAATAAGAGAAATCGTTATGTTTTGGCACCTTAGAAAATTTTTGATCTTTTGTTATGTAAGTTATGATGTTACGTAAGTCGCGATGAATACTCTGTTCTTTTAAAGAGTATCTTTCTTAATATGCAGGTTTGTAATGGTCATGTATTTTACACTTAGCAGTAACAACAATGATATGCACAATTATTCAAGAGTAATGCTCCTACACTGTTGTCGCACAATGCAAAGTTTCAGTGGTGATGAGAAACAGCTGAAACAGCTAAAATTAAAAACCGTATCAGATGTCCCATTTTAACAGTGATCTATGATAGATACCTCGAACCGAAAACGGTGGCCAGTGGTTGGAAAAAATCATAGGTCACACCAATATACAAGAAGCTTGTCGGAAGTGCACCATAAAACGGACGTCCATTACTCCTGAGATCCACTTGTTGTAGAATATCATAACATATTCTGATATCAAACACAATGTTAAACATGCTAAACAGCATGGATTTCTAAAACATCGATCACGTGAAACCCAACTCGCAGTTTTTTTCATGACATCCTGAAATACATGGTTCAAAGCGGTGAGATGGATTCAGTATTTCTCGATTTCCGAAAAGCATTTCACTCTGTACCATAATTACGCCTACAAACAAAATACGATCGTATGGGGTTTCAAGCGAAACTTGTGACTGGAGTGGGGATTTTCTGGTTGAGAGAACGCAGCAAGTTGTCTTGGATGAAGAGTCATCCAGAGCTGTAGAAGTAACTTTGAGGATGGCCACGGGAGTGTGTTGGGACTCTTGCTGTTAATGTTGTGTAGGTCAGTGACCTTGCGGACGTATTTTAGTAATGTCCGACTGTTCGCAAATGATGTAGTCATCTGTAATGAGATTGAAAAAAGCTGCAAAAATATTCAGTCAGATCTTGATAAGGTTTAGAAGTGGTGCAAAGATTGACACCTTGCTTCCAATGTTCAGAAATTTAAAATTGTGCACTTCCCAAAACGAAAACAACGTCATATCCTGTGACTACTATATCAACGACTCACAACTGGACTCGGTGAATACACACGAATACGTGCGTGTAGCACTTCGCAGGGATATAAAGTGGAACGATCACATAGGCTACGTCGTAGGTAAAACAAGGGACGAACTTTGGCTCATTGCTAGCATTCTAGGGAAATGAAACCAGCACACAAAGGAGAATGCATACAAAACACTCGTGCGACCTATACTAGAATATTGCACAAATGTGGACCAACAGGGAATATTCGGCGAAAAAGAGAATGACAGCAACAACGGTCACAAGTTTGTTTGACCAGTGGGTGAGTCTCACGGAGAAGCTGATCAAACTGAGCTGGCAGACGCTTGAAGATCTACATCTACATCTACATCTACATCTACATCTATACTCCGCGAGCCACCTTACGGTGTGTGGCGGAGGGTACTTATTGTACCACTATCTGATCCCCCCTTCCCTGTTCCATTCACGAATTGTGCGTGGGAAGAACGACTGCTTGTAAGTCTCCGTATTTGCTCTAATTTCTCGGATCTTTTCGTTGTGATCATTACGCGAGATATATGTGGGCGGTAGTAATATGTTGCCCATCTCTTCCCGGAATGTGCTCTCTCGTAATTTCGATAATAAACCTCTCCGTATTGCGTAACGCCTTTCTTGAAGTGTCCGCCACTGGAGCTTGTTCAGCATCTCCGTAACGCTCTCGCGCTGACTAAATGTCCCCATGACGAATCGCGCTGCTTTTCGCTGGATCATGTCTATCTCTTCTATTAATCCAACCTGGTAAGGGTCCCATACTGATGAGCAATACTCAAGAATCGGACGAACAAGCGTTTTGTAAGCTACTTCTTTCGTCGATGAGTCACATTTTCTTAGAATTCTTCCTATGAATCTCAACCTGGCGCCTGCTTTTCCCACTATTTGTTTTATGTGATCATTCCACTTCAGATCGCTCCGGATAGTAACTCCTAAGTATTTTACGGTCGTTACCGCTTCCAATGATTTACCACCTATGGCATAATCGTACTGGAATGGATTTCTGCCCCTATGTATGCGCATTATATTACATTTATCTACGTTTAGGGAAAGCTGCCAGCTGTCGCACCATGCATTAATCCTCTGCAGGTCCTCCTGGAGTACGTACGAGTCTTCTGATGTTGCTACTTTCTTGTAGACAACCGTGTCATCTGCAAATAGCCTCACGGAGCTACCGATGTTGTCAACTAAGTCATTTATGTATATAGTAAACAATAAAGGTCCTATCACGCTTCCCTGCGGTACTCCCGAAATTACCTCTACATCTGCAGATTTTGAACCGTTAAGAATGACATGTTGTGTTCTTTCTTCTAGGAAATCCTGAATCCAATCACAAACCTGGTCCGATATTCCGTAAGCTCGTATTTTTTTCACTAAACGTAAGTGCGGAACCGTATCAAATGCCTTCCTGAAGTCCAGGAATACGGCATCAATCTGCTCGCCAGTGTCTACGGCACTGTGAATTTCTTGGGCAAATAGGGCGAGCTGAGTTTCACATGATCTCTGTTTGCGGAATCCATGTTGGTTATGATGAAGGAGATTTGTATTATCTAAGAACGTCATAATACGAGAACACAAAACATGTTCCATTATTCTACAACAGATTGACGTAAGCGAAATAGGCCTATAATTATTCGCATCTGATTTATGACCCTTCTTGAAAATGGGAACGACCTGCGCTTTCTTCCAGTCGCTAGGTACTTTACGTTCTTCCAGCGATCTACGATAAATTGCTGATAGAAAGGGGGCAAGTTCTTTAGCATAATCACTGTAGAATCTTAAGGGTATCTCGTCTGGTCCGGATGCTTTTCCGCTACTAAGTGATAGCAGTTGTTTTTCAATTCCGATATCGTTTATTTCAATATTTTCCATTTTGGCGTCCGTGCGACGGCTGAAGTCAGGGACCGTGTTACGATTTTCCGCAGTGAAACAGTTTCGGAACACTGAATTCAGTATTTCTGCCTTTCTTCGGTCGTCCTCTGTTTCGGTGCCATCGTGGTCAACGAGTGACTGAATAGGGGATTTAGATCCGCTTACCGATTTTACATATGACCAAAACTTTTTAGGGTTCTTGTTTAGATTGTTTGCCAATGTTTTATGTTTGAATTCGTTGAATGCTTCTCTCATTGCTCTCTTTACGCTCTTTTTCGCTTCGTTCAGCTTTTCCTTATCAGCTATGATTCGACTACTCTTAAACCTATGATGAAGCTTTCTTTGTTTCCGTAGTACCTTTCGTACATGATTGTTATACCACGGTGGATCTTTCCCCTCGCTTTGGACCTTAGTCGGTACGAACTTATCTAAGGCGTACTGGACGATGTTTCTGAATTTTTTCCATTTTTGTTCCACATCCTCTTCCTCAGAAATGAACGTTTGATGGTGGTCACTCAGATATTCTGCGATTTGTGCCCTATCACTCTTGTTAAGCAAATATATTTTCCTTCCTTTCTTGGCATTTCTTATTACACTTGTAGTCATTGATGCAACCACTGACTTATGATCACTGATACCCTCTTCTACATTCACGGAGTCGAAAAGTTCCGGTCTATTTGTTGCTATGAGGTCTAAAACGTTAGCTTCACGAGTTGGTTCTCTAACTATCTGCTCGAAGTAATTCTCGGACAAGGCAGTCAGGATAATGTCACAAGAGTCTCTGTTCCTGGCTCCAGTTCTGATTGTGTGACTATCCCATTCTATACCTGGTAGATTGAAGTCTCCCCCTATTACAATAGTATGATCACGAAACTTCTTCACGACGTTCTGCAGGTTCTCTCTGAGGCGCTCAACTACTACGGTTGCTGATGCAGGTGGTCTATAGAAGCATCCGACTATCTTATCTGACCCACCTTTGATACTTAACTTAACCCAGATTATTTCACATTCGCATTCGCTAATAACTTCAATGGATATTATTGAATTCTTTACTGCTATAAATACTCCTCCACCATTGGCGTTTATCCTATCCTTGCGGTATATATTCCATTCTGTGTCTAGGATTTCGTTACTGTTCACTTCCGGTTTTAACCAACTTTCCGTTCCTAATACTATATGCGCACTATTTCCTTCAATAAGAGATACTAATTCAGGAACCTTGCCCTGGATACTCCTGCAGTTTACCAATATTACGTTAACTTTTCCTGTTTTTGGTCTCTGAGGACGGACGTTCTTTATCAACGATGATAATGTCCTCTCTGGTAAGCCGTCAGGTATTTTATCGTTTCGCCCAAGGGGGGGTCCCTCTAACCTAAAAAACCCCCGTGTGCACGCCACACGTACTCTGCTACCCTAGTAGCTGCTTCCGGTGTGTAGTGCACGCCCGATCTGTCTAGGGGGGCCCTACAGTTCTCCACCCAATAACGGAGGTCGATGAATTTGCAACCATTATAGTCGCAGAGTCGTCTGAGCCTCTGGTTTAGACCCTCCACACGGCTCCAAACCAGAGGACCGCGATCGACTCTGGGCACTATGCTGCAGATATTAAGCTCAGCTTGCACTCTGCGTGCGATGCTGGTTGTCTTCACCAAATCAGCCAGCCGCCGGAAGGAACCAAGGATGGCCTCAGAACCCAAGCGGCAGGCGTCATTCGTTCCGACATGTGCTACTATCTGCAGCCGGTCACACCCAGTGCGTTCAATAGCTGCCGGAAGGGCCGCCTCCACATTACGGACGAGACCCCCCGGCAAGCACACCGAGTGCACACTGGCATTCTTCCCCGACCTACCCGCTATTTTCCTGAGGGGCTCCATAACCCGCCTAACGTTGGAGCTCCCTATAACTAATACGCCCGCCCTCTGTGACTGTCGGGACCTTGCCGGAGAATCGGCCACTGGCCCAACAGGCGAGGCATCCTGTGGTGGCTCGGAAACGATGTCATCACCACTAGGAAGCACCCCGTACCTGTTGGAAAGGGGTAAGGCAGCTGCCACGCGGCCAGATCCCACCTTCGCCTTTCGGCCAGGCACGCGCGAGCCCACCACTGTCCGCCATTCACCCTGGAGTGATGGCTGACCGGTAAGATGCTCACTGCCGGAAGACGCAGCGACATCAGGGGTTCCATGTGATTCCAAGGCCACCGAAGTAGGCATAGGTCTCACCACAGTTGCCCCAACGCCACTACGAGCCGACGCCTGCGCCTCGAGCTCGATGAGCCTAACAGACAAAGCCTCCACCTGCCCCCGAAGAGTGGCCAATTCTCCTTGCGTCCGCTCACAACAACCACAGTCCCTACACATGACTATGTTTACCCTACTCTATACGGTGACAAATTCCCAAGATAATCTTCTGATGAGCTACTCTGATAATCAAGAAACACTCACTGAAATACGAGACGCGGAAACTACGCTAGGTTTTCCCAGAAAAACTATTTAAAAGCTAAGCGCAGCAAATAAGTACAAAAACGCTTTATACAAACAGTACTCGCTGCTGCTGGTGCTCTCGCTCTGGCTGTCACAAGACAACTGCTGATTCAAGTGACTAGTGGCTAACGGCCGCGAAACAAACAAAAGACGGTTTTAGGGCGCTTTCTGTTCTAAACGATCAAGAAAACACTAAGAAATCTAACACAAGATGGGAGCAAACTAGCCCGAGAACGCCTAGTTTGAAAGTTTCAAGAACCAGCTCTAAATGATGAATCTAGGAATACACTACAGTCCACTACCCATCGATTCCGTAGGGAACGCGACAGTTCAGACTAATATAGCGCCCACTGAGGCGTTTAGAAAATCATTCTTTCCGCACTCCGTGCGTGAATGGAACGATAAGGAACCTTAATAAATGTTACAATGGAAAGTAGCCTGTGTTATGCACATCACAGTGATTTGCACATTATGGTTTCGGTGTAGAATTATTGTTATCAAAATTATTTTCGTGTTTACGTCAGATACAGAGTAGCACCAGGTCAGTTCTAGAGGGTGAATCACAACTCCGCTGACAAAATTTCAGGTTGTGCAGGGGTATTTTATATTTTGGTATAAGGACCCGTGACCTCCTATCGCTCCGTACAGAGTAACAATGTAATTACGACTTAATAGGCTTTGTTACGGGAATTATCTTTGTTTCTGTGAAAATACTTTCACAAAAGTGAGAAAGGCTGTAATGGGCGATCATCAAAACGTAATAACACGAAAGGGTCAAGTTTTTGTGGGCGCCTAAGAACAGATGCAAAACTGCTGTTACGTTGTTACCGTCGCTGCGGAAACAGCTGAGCATATCGTCGTCTTGCCGTTTTTCCATTGCATTCACTGAACCCATATACTAGATGCATACTGCCGATTTTTGGTCAGTAAACCTATTCACACTTACCGTAGAACTAACATTGCTGGAAAAACCAACCCGAGACTTGGCCGATCAGTTTCGAATGCAGTCTTTGAGAGCCAAGAGTAAAGTAGGCCTTACTGTTGCCAATAGAAAGCACCGTGAGTGAAAGGAGCAAGTCTGTTTCCAAATAAGATACACGGTGCATACCGTCAACATTTTCACTATTGTGCATATCTTTTCAAAACAATACGAATACAAGGGGTAAGAAATCAAACGAAAATCAATCACTGGAGATCACGATTACGTTATATCAAAATTTTCGCAAGATATCCATGAAAATCCTCCGAAATTTTGTCGGCGAGGTTCTGGTTCGTCCTGTATACATGTATAATGGCCTTTTCGTTAAGGGGACATTATATGTGGAATTCGTTGAAATTTGACATTTTCTGTTTTCTACTTCATAATGTACTTTGGACTTTCCTTAACACTTTGGTGTATAATACATTAAAATCAGACAGTTATGAGACTTTCAAACAATATTTTGAATGTTGACATGTTATTGTCAAATTTCGCAGCTACTCATATACTGCCAGAGGTGAGCAGTCATAGCTTGGGAACTACACAGTCTACAAGGCTGTGAATTGCTTTGTTTGGTGCCTACTGCTACGTCTCAGAAGTTGGCATTACGAATAAACAAATCAGTCCTTTGTTTCTGATACTAGTTTTTGTAGTAAGGTAACTTGTATTGCTTTTTATATGTATGACTAAGCGTAAAAATAACTCCAAGAAACGCAAATTTGCGGGTAACAGATATGTGAGACCTGCATTTTCTTCTGAAGTACTTGAAAACACGTGTGCTAGTAGCGAAGAACACCACGATAATGTTTCTGAAGTGACCACACCCCCTAGTGCATCGAAAAGGAAAGTAACTTTAGAAATGGGTGACATTCTCTTCCTTTGGCGGTAATGGAGGCAATCAAAACTATTTACAGAGATTTGCCAAATCCTGAGCTACTAAAGAAGTGTTTACATGGCAAGATGCTGAATGTGAATGAGTCATTCAGTAACGTTTTGTTGTGCCGTTTGCCTAAAAACGTATTTGTTGGCCTTATGACTGTAAAGTTAGCAGTGTCTGATGCTGTAATGGGTAAGATTTGGACAGAACACAGCTAAAGGACTGTGGGAACTGGATGAGCTTAGAGTGTGTGAAGCAGAGTTAGCTGTTCGGCAAATGACAAAAGAAGCAAAAAAGAAAAGGAGGAGGCCAGCACTGGTCTGTTGTGACACTGATGAAGGGCAATTCTACTGTATAAAAGACGCAGAAATGTAAGTCTATATAAGAGTTTTGTAATAAAAAATATTTTAAACCTCAATATCTCTGAACTACATTTTTTGCAATAAATGGCCGTTTTCTAAAAAAGTACTGATGGTAGAGACATGAAATTTTCACAGCATGCCAAGTGTGAGATTCAACACATATGGAACTAGAATAATTAAAATATTCTGAGCTGTTTTGTTTTTATGTTCATTTATTTACAAAATTCTGTCAAAATTTTTAATGTTTGAAAAAAAAGATAACATGCCCCACAATACAATTTTAGTAATAATTCTAGTTCAGTGTATCTAGAAAGGTGCATTCAATAATTACGGGAAACTGTAAGTTGGTGTCTTCAGAAGTTTCCAAGATAATGTGTCACAAAATTCGATAATTTAACATTGGTGGCGTAATACATATAACGTCCCCTTAAAATGACACCTTACGCATATTACACGTACCATTTGCTGATTCATGGCTATAGAACATGTTTCATTTTAAAGTATGTTTTGTAGTATAGAAGAGAAACGTTGTTGATAATTCTTCAACAGGACCAGCCATATCTCTGAGGATGTCCAACGTAGTATTGGACTAACGTTAGGTATAGAAGAATTCCATGGACCACGGCCACATAACCCGGAAGAATTATCAACAACAGTACCATCCGGTCGTGAAAGCCTTCATTGTATGATTATAAGAGAAACGATTTTAAAATTTGTCTTTGTAATTCAGTTTTAAACTTTTCCATCGGATTTTCTGAAGATATGGACGTAAGTACGAAATAAATTATTATTTTGGTCCGACAGAAAATAAAGAGCTGTAATCACTTCCGATTGTAAAAATGTTGGCATTACAGTTCTTGTTCGAGCAGTTCAAGTCCTCTTCATCAGCACACCACGTAAGGCGCCCACTGACAGCCCGATCCACTGACCAGGCCATCTGGCTGTGTGTGGACACCGGTAACTGCTTGGTAGACCCTATGGGTGGGTAGGGGCAGGCCCTCAGCTCTTCTACCTGCGGGGCAAGTCGCGGAGTTGCGCTGGTGGAAGGGGGGAGGGGGAAATTATTGGACCTTCCCTGGGTGCAGATTTCACTGCATGCAAATTTCACTGAGTGCTGTCTACAGGGCAGCAGCCAGTCACCTCCCTTACCGCCAATTCGGAGTGAATAAGTGATTCGCTTGGACACCACTGGCACCACCGTGTCGTCATGTCGGGAATTCCCTTTTACAACTGCCTCAGACCCTGGTGAGGCTGTGAGTGGGAGTGTTCGGCCACTCGCGGGCCTCCCCAGTCGCTGGGTCACATTGGCGGTCTGTTGGGGAAGCGTGTGACGTCACAGTAATTACTGCTCCCCCTCAGCCTTCCTCAGGACAGCTCTGCCCTCGATCACCATCCCGCTAGGTTCTGGAGACATCCATACTGCACTGCGCCACTCAGGTGCATGATTAACTCTATAGGTTTTTGCACTCACGAATCTCATACGTGGTGCAGCCAGCATGGTATGCGCTTTGCCTTCTTTATAGTTACCCTACTTGAAAATACTCTTTGAGAGTTGTCAAGACAAAGGATGTTTGTCGAAACCTGCTTGTTATTTCCACATATTTTCCACCTACAGTGTGCCCAGTCCACTATTCGACATATTCACTGAGATGTGTTATTTAAGAAGCAACCAGTCTAGTATACATGACATGCTTGCCTCTTCCACATTACTCACACAACAGGAATTTTTGGTCTACTTTCAGTGCTATTTGCAACAGCCCCATGGAAATTGCACCATTCAGGAGTGTGAAGAAATATAGAATGTTCCACATGACAGACAAATACTGGTGACGTCAGACCAAAACATATCGTCAAATAACAATAATTAAACGTTCAGATGTGGAATCAAAGAACACAGGGATTCAAAGCTAGTACAACTCAAACAAAGAATAAAGAATCTTGAAAATTATAGTCGTACTTTAATACCCTTTCTGTTAGACCATCATCCACCTAAAACGTGGTTTAAGTGATGTGGTCAGTGCAGTGCAATTGATTTGGTCGTAGATTCCGCGCCCTAAAGTCATGCAAGCATAGCCATTCAACACACGATATTCTGAAACTTCCTGGCCGATTAAAACTGTGTGCCGGACCGAGACTCGAACTCGGGACCTTTGCCTTTAGCAGGCAAGTGCTCCACCAACTGAAAAGCTGTTAGGACGGGGCGTGAGTCGTGCTTGGGTAGCTCAGTTGGTAGAGCACTTGCCCGCGAAAGGTAAAGGTCCCGAGTTCGAGTCTCGGTCCGACACACCGTTTTAAACTGCCAGGAAGTTTCATGTCAGCACACACTCCGCTGCACAGTGAAAATCTCATTCTGGACACAATATTCTATTCTAGCAAAGATTCTGATATTATGTTCCTCCCATAACAAACAGCTGCAATACATCGATCACGCATTTCTTTCATGAATTTATTAACACTGCACTGCGAAATCAATGTATATATTGTTAGTAAGTAATGACTTCAGTCTTCAATGTGCAGCCGGTGAATGACATCATCATCAATCATCATGATTGAATGTCAGGCTCCACCCAACAGCCAACATCATGTAACATCAGTGTTCTTGCATATATGTATAGATATGTGCCACGCAGATTAAACTACTAGAGATGCGATGTTCATATTTACAGGACATTTACAGTAGTATGTTGTGGAGAAACGATTAGCATGCCAGTCACCTGTGTTCAGCATGCCTAGCAGGCCCAAGGTGCACCAAGGGCGACGGACTGTCACCCCTGGAAGTGTACGACGTGTCACACTGTTCCACTGCTGCGTCATAGCCGAGGAGGTCGCAGATCTGTCTTGCCATTCGGATGAGGTGTCGATCTCCTCGGGCGGAGGTCTAGGTGGTGCGACCTGATCTATCTCGTCGTGTTCTACGGCCTTCCGCGAACCTTTCTGCACACACCCGTTGCACTGCCGAAATACTTCGTCCACATGAGCAGCAGTTTCCTGCATGGATGCATCACATTCTCTTGTGCCAATAACGCGCCTTCTTTAAAGTTCATTGATATGACGGTATAGTTCGCGCATATGTCTGCGAGGCATCCAGCACGTCTCGAGTCTCGTTCCGGCACACACTTTTAATCTGCCAGGATGTTTCATATCAGCACATACTCCACTGCAGAGTGAAAATTTCCTTCTGGAAACACGTTGCATTTATTTCTGAAGATAACTGAGTACATACACATACTCACAGAATATCACAATTCTATGCTTAGATCATGTATTGTAAACTCTGTATGTTGACATGCCTTTCGAGGGCAAGTGCTCTAACCAACTGAGCTACCCAAGCACGACTCACGACCGTCCTCACAGCTTTTAATTCCGCCAGTGTCTCGTCCCATACCTTCCAAATTTCACACAAGCTCTCCTGCGAACCTTGCAGAACTAGCACTCCTGGAAGAAGGTAAAGGTCGCGAGTTTGAGTCTCAGTCCGCCACACAGTTTTAATCCGCCAGGAAGTTTCAAATGAAGCATGTGTTTGACGTATGTGTTGTGTTTTTTCCGTATAAAACTCCTATATACCAGCGTAGTCATACCGCATTCTACATGTGTGGATGGACAAAGCAGCCTCTTCACAAGGACTTCATTGTAACTGATTGATCAGATAAATACTTTGGTAGGAAAAACAGAGTAACGAGAATGGCGTACTGCCACCCAGTAGTATCAGACCGATTATTATCGCTCCATCTTCTACTTACACACATAAATGGTCTGGCAGAGAGAGTGAGCATCAGTCTACGCTAGTTTGCTGATGATGCAGTGGTAAGGTGCCCGAGCTGAGTGGCTGTAGGAGGTCTGAATCTGACTGCAGGTCGATTCTACCATCTCCAACATACATTGCGCCTAAGGACCACCAAGATAAAACACGAGAAATTAGGGCTCATACCAAGGCATACAGACAGCCGTTGTTCCCTCGTTCTATGTGCGAGTGGAACAGGGAAGGAAATGGTCAGTGGTGGTACGGGGTACCGTCAGCCGCGCGCCGTACCGTGGCTGCAGAGTATCTACGTGGATGTAGACGTAGGTGATGCTGACTTTGTTTTTGGAACAGCCATGGTGTGATGCTAAAAGGTTATGCTCGATAAAGGTAAATAGCCACAGGAGAATACTACCGAAATCTACTGAAGCAGTTACAAAGAGCTGTCAAGATGAAGTTAAAAGATCTTTTTAAAAAATGTAAAATCTTCTATAAAATTGTAGAGTCCACTTGCAGCTGCTAATCCTCATTTATTGTCGGATCGAGGTGCAGCCAGTTTGACGATAATGAATAGTATTTTCATGTTAAACTACAACAGTATACATTGAATTAGAGGCCGCTAAGTGCAAAAACTACTAATAGTGCCTACTATGAAGAAGATAGAAAGCACTTACTTGGTTGAATTACATTAAGCTGTTAAGCCAATGCGATCTCCCAACATTCTGTAAGGCACATATCCTGGCAACATCAGATGTTGAAAAATCCATCAATAACCTTAAATAATTACCGGTCATAAATTAGGGACATACGACTTTGGACCTGAAAAACAGGGCGGATAAGCGGAAGAACACGAAATTGTGGCATCAGCTCCCGTAAATACAGTACTGCAGTAATTCACTGCTGTTGAATTACTGGCAGTACTTAAAAAACAGCTATCTGGGCTGTGATGAGGAAGTGATAACATCTTGTGCAGAGACAGCCACTAGTACATCACAGCAGAAAGTGACAACTGCGCGAGGACTAGTAGATGGCGGTAGAGGACATTTAGGGATGTACAAGGCCATGGTACCTTACTTTTCGAAGGTTTCGAGCCATCTTACAAATGTAACTGACAATTGAAGGTAAACTGTACAATAACAACGAGTGTTGCTTGTCATTGGTAACATTACTAGCACTTTTAACACAGTAAGAAAATTCTGGGTAATATGCTTAATATTTTAGCTTTTGTAAAAATCCCACTAATGAAAACTTAAAATTGTCCTCTGTTATGCCAGTCCCTTGTCTTCCGTATACGCTTCCCGTCCCCCACGCAGATCCTCTATGACCTGATTCATTTCCCCCATCTGCTACTTTTCCTCGAACATATCCGCGTCCTCTACACCTCCAGCCAACTTGATCCCCCTCACCCCCTGGTTGCTCGTCTCCTCTCCAAACCCTACCCTGCTGCTGCGCCTTCATTGTCGTGTCCCCCCTACCCTCCGCCCCTACACCCTTCATCTCCTTTCCCAAGGTCACTTCCATCAACACCCCGTTCAGGTTCATGCCCTCTCTCCCTTCATTTGTGATGTGTCGACAGAAGTGCCGACACAGTGTTATTTTGAGGGGGCCGATAGGCACGCTATCTAACGCAGACGGGCGTGAATTCTGGAACAAGATACGTTATGACTGCTATCAAGAAAATACGTAGCTTTGGAATATACTTAACTTTATTCACTCCTTGTGATACATCTCTCTTGACTATACAAATGAGACTTGTAAGATACATGCACTGTTACAATTGGCGCCTTGCTAGGTCGTAGCCATGGACTTAGCAGAAGGCTATTCTAACTGTCTCTCGGCAAATGAGAGGAAGGCTTGGCCCGTATTGTCGCTAGCAATGTCGTCCGTACAACTGGGGCGAGTGCTCTATCGTATCTTGAGACCTGCCTTGTGGTGGCGCTAGGTCTGCGATCACACAGTGGCGACACGCGGGTCCGACATGTACTAAATGGACCGCGGCCGATTTAAGCTACCACCTAGCAAGTGTGGTGTCTGGCGGTGACACCACAATTTGTCCCTCCTATCAACTTTGATCCTCACCTCCCCCTTCCTCCCTCTTCCTTTTCCACAGCCCCCTCACTCTCCCTTCCATCCTGTTTTCTTTTTCCCGTGTAACCTCTCTTTGACTCCATTTTCTCGCCAGAGTCCTTTTGCTTTCCCCTCTACTATCTTCCCCACTCCTTCTCACGTCCACCCTGCCCCTCCCCCATTTGTGTGCCCTCTTCCTCAATCGGTTCCCCCTTTTTTGTCTTTCCTCTCCTTCCATTTTTTCCCCCTCATCTGTCTGGGTCCTCCCCCCCCCCCCCCCCCTTGTCACCATTTGCCATCGTAATCTATAGTGCAGTGTTTCCGTATGTGTTCAGTGTTGTGTGTCCCCTTTTTAAGTGTTGTGAACAGACACCATACTGAAACTTCCTGGCAGATTAAAACTGTGTGCCCGACCGAGACTCGAACTCAGGAGCTTTGCCTTTCGCGGGCAAGTGCTCTACCAACTGAGCTACCGAAGCACGACTCACGCCCGGTACTCACAGCTTTACTTCTGCCAGTACCTCGTCTCCTACCTTCCAAACTTTACAGAAGCTCTCCTGCGAACCTTGCAGAACTAAATCTCATTCTGGAAACATCCCCCAGGCTGTGGCTAAGCCATGTCTCCGCAATATCCTCTTTCTTTCAGGAGTGCTAGTTCTGCAAGGTTCGCAGGAGAGCTTCTGTAAAGTTTGGAAGGTAGGAGATGAGGTACTGGCAGAAGTAAAGCTGTGAGTACCGGCCGTGAGTCGTGCTTCGGTAGCTCAGTTGGTAGAGCACTTGCCCGCGAAAGGCAAAGGTCCCGAGTTCGAGTCTCGGTCGGGCACACAGTTTTAATCTGCCAGGAAGTTTCATATCAGCGCACACTCCGCTGCAGAGTGAAAATCTCATTCTGGAGACACCATACTGTCACTGGGTGTGTTCTTTTAACTCTTGCGAACAGAAACCAGACTGCCACCATGTTTTTTATTTGTGTCTGTCTATTTACTATGTGTTTTAATCAGCATCACCGACCCTTTGTTTTCATATTTACACTTCTCAACTTTTCGCTTGCTCCAGTTTTAATCAGTCACCGTTTTATCGCATGTTTTTATTGTTATATCTCCTCATTGTGTTTTTATCTCCTCTATAGGCTGCATTGAATCGAAATTCAATAAAAAAAACTTAAAATTGATTAAAATATAAGTTACTTGGATTCACATTCAGTCCCAAGAACAAATGATTTAAATTAGATTAATGCTTACGACTACAACATAAATTACGAAAATAACTGAAACTGACAAGGGAAAGATGCTACACAATAATGTACAGTAAAACTAAGTGAGTCGAAGTGCCGATACTGCAGTTGTTATCGTGAAGAGGCTACACTTCAAGGATGACAGAAGCAATCCAAATTCGAGAGAGTTGTTCTCTGTCCCGATCCAGCTGACCATTCAGCGTTTGGTTTGGGTGTAGCGTTAGGGAGAGCGTGATATGGATGTCTTCGTTAATGTCGAGCATATTACCCTCGCTTCCGTTACATAACATCTCTAAGTTGGTTGCCAGATCCGTAATTGTATGTGCGGCCTCGCGCAAATGTTTGGAAATTGCGGATTTTAAGCTGGTCACGTTCATATGTTCTTTGAAACAGACACGATTACTTCGCCCCGTTTGTCCAACATAACAATGCGTACAATCATTGCAATAAATACAATATATACCTGTAGAATCAAATTTATTGTACTTTATTCTTTCATCATGGCGAAGCTGAAATACAGTGGTTCTTGGAATAAAAAATACTGTCGTAACGCCTTTATCTCTCAGACTTTTTTATATTTTAGCCGAAATTATACCGTAATACTTCATCCTAAGGCTTTTTCGTAATTTGATTCATTAGGGCTATTTTCTGTCGTGCAAGCGGAATGGCAGGCAACATTTTCTTGCGGATCATCCTGTTGGCATTATTAACAAAATCGGGGTTGCAGCAATTAACAAGAGCAATGTACACCAACGAGCCGGAACGTTACGACCACCGAACTACTTCGATATAAGCCCGTCCAGGTGATAGGAGCGACACATGGCGGGGAATGACTGTCAGTCCACACAAGTATGGCACACGTAGTATCAGTGTGTAGAGTGGGGAACGCGCGATTTGTCTGAGTTTGATTTAAGGCAGATTGTGATGGTCTGGAGGCTCAGCAAGAGCATTTCGGAAAGTGCGCAATTTGTCGGGTGTTCAAGGAGTGCTGTGGTGCGTATCTCCAACACGTGGCAAAAACAGGTGAAACCGCGTCCAGACGTCCTGGGGTTGGGCGTCGATGCTTCACTACAGTTGTTGGACGTCGTACGCTGGGCAGACTCGTAAAACAGGACAGGCGGCGAACTGTGTCGGAACTAGCACCAGGCTTCACTGCTGGGCAGGGTACCAGTGTGTCTGAACACACAGTTCAGCGAGCACTCCTAATGACGGGCCTCCGCAGCCGATGACCCTTCCGTGTGCCAGTGTCGACACCACGACATCAGCGACCACGACTGAGATGAGCACGTGACCATCGGTACTGGACGTTGGCGCAGTGACAGAGCGATACCCTCTTCATCGTGCCTGCCGGATGGCGCGAATCCTTTGTCTGCAGGACGGAGACAGGCTGGCGGCAGCTCCATCATGCTGCGGGGGACGTTCATGTGGGCACGCTTGGGTCCAGTGGAGGTCGTGCAGCTCACCACGACGGCCGAAGAGCATCGCACACTAGTTGGAGACCAGGTACATCCCTTCATGACGATTATGTTTCCCGACGGCAGGGGCATTTTTCACCAACATAATGCGCCACGTCACAACGGCAGCAGTGTGATGGAGCGGTTCGAGGAACAAAGTGACGAGTTCCAGTTAATGTGCTGGCTTCCCAACTCGCCAGATCTGAAGCCAATCGAACACATCTGGAATGTGGCATCAGATCTGACCGCCCCCCGCCCTCTGTAAGGAATTTACTCGAATTAGGTGACTTTATGTGCAGATGTGGTGCCAGCTCTCTCCAGTGACCTACGAAGACCTCATTGCTTCCATGCCATGACTCACCGCTTTTACCCATGCCAAAGGTGGACATACCGCCTATTAGATGGGAGGTCATAATGTTCTGGCTGATCAGTGTACTTGATTGTGTTCATTTCTCGATGGAAAGCTAAGCCTGAAAATTGAACAGTATAACAGTATGCTGAGACAACGCGTCAAGGTTAGCTGTCGAATTTTTGCTCCGTGGCCCTGCACAGTACCACAGTCACACATGCTAGTTCATCGGTTTGTCAAATTTTGCCTACTCCCACCCCCCATCCTCCCCTCCCCCACCCCCAGCTTATGACATGGCGTCCAGTGATTTATTGCTCTTTCTTCAAACGAAGACGCCATTGTGCAGCAGGCATTATAAGAATGGCGATAAGGTTATCTTTGAGATGAAACGTTTCCTGAGATACCAAAATGCAGACTTCTACAGTTCGTGTCTGGTAAGTCACCCGTCGTTGGCATACGTGTGTCGCATTCGAGGGTGAATTTGTAGAGAGGGACTAAACTACTTACTAGGAGAACGAGAAGACGAGAAGTGCCATAACCAGATTGCCCAGAAATTTCGCTCAGCGGGAAGAATAAGCGAAAAAGTGTTGTGGATTATCTGTAGATACTCGTCCTTTGCTGAGAAAACTTCAAAGTTGTCGACGTAACTTAGACGTCTTTTAGCGGTCGATAAGCTCAGACCACCAGCTGGTGGCACGGTGGCTAGCATAGCAGTGTCTCAATCCTTGCGTCTCGTCTTCGAAACCCAATTACCTTTTTAATTTATTGTATTTTTTTTTTTTTTTTTTTTTTTTTTGCATTTCTATACTCATGTCCGTTGAAGTATATTACAATTTTTCGTATCAAGATAGGGGATACAAGAGCTTTATGCACTGACGAAAGAAAATCACATGACAAAAAAAGGTACAGTAATGAAGTTTCGGGGATGCATTTGTCAAGGTAAATATATTTAAGTGATTAGCATTGCAACATCACAGGTTAATGTAAGCTCGAGATAAGCCACTGCAAACGTAAAATGCTGGTACATTAATAAACGGTGTCGCGGCCAGACTATTGAATGCGAGCATGCAAATGTGGATTCACTGTGTGGTACAGGTGCCGGATGTCAGAATGTGGACGGAGTGTCATGCCTCTTGCACTCGGTCGGTCAATACAGGGACGGTTGTTGCTGCCTGTGGATGATGCGATGCTGGAGTTGTCGTCCGGTGATGCCCCAGATGTGCTCGACTGGAGACAGAACTGATGATGGAGCAGGCCAAGGCACTCTGTACAGCATGTTGGGTCTCAACAGCGGTATGTGGGCGAGCGTTGTCCTGTTGGGGAACGCCTCCTGGAATCCTGTTCATGAATGGCAGCACAACAGGTCGAACCACGAGACTGACGTACAAATCTGCAGTCAGGGTGCGTGGGATGGTCACCAGAGTGCTGCTGCTGTCATATAAAGTGACGCCCCAGACCGTAACTGCAGTGAGTCTAGCACGCAGACAGGTTGGTTGTAGGCCTCCAACTGGCCTCCTTCTATCCAACGCACGGCCATCACTGGCACCGAGGCAGAACCGGCTTTCATCAGAAAACACAGCAGACCTCCACCCTCCCTTGCAATGGGCTCTCGTTTGACACCTCTGAAGCCGCAAATGACGGTGGTTCGGGGTCAGTGGAGTGCAGCTACAGGGAGCCTGGCTCGCAGCTGTTCTGGAAATAACCGATTTGCACCAGTTCTTTGCGCCACTGAGGTGCCAGCTGGCGCTCAAACTGCTGCTGCAGATGCAGTGCGATGCACCAGAGGCATACACCGAACGCGGAGGTCTTTTCTCGCGGTAGGGTCACGTGATCGTCCAGATCTCGGTCTTCTTGTGACCGTACATTATTGTCACCACCGCTGCCTATAGTGGCTACATTCTTCCCAGATCTATCTGCAGAAATGCGAAAAGAACATCTAGCTCTGCAAAACGGAAGCTTATCCACCCAGACTCTATGGACTCGCAAAGGTACATAAACCACAGGTCCCGTTGAGTGCCATAGGATCTCCAACACAACAGGTGGCTAGATATCTCGCCTGCTTGCTGCAACCACACATCGGCAGAACGGACAGTTACATTAAAAACTCGGCGCATTTTATTCAAAAACTGAGGGAGATTGACGTCAGCCCAAGTGATATTCTAGTGAGCTTCGATGTAGTGTCATTGTTTACCATGGTGCCTGTAAACGAAGCTATTTCATATATAGCAGATATTTTTACGACTGACATAGTGGCTTTATTTAAACACTGCTTGACGACAACTTATTTCCAGTATAACAACGAGTCTTACGAACAGATCGACGGGGTGGCGACGGGAAGCCCTCTCAGCCCAGCTGTTGCCAATTTATTTATGCAGATCTTCGAAGAGCGAGCGCTGCAGACTGCCAGTAAAAAGCCTGCTAAATGGTACCGCTATGTTGATGACACATTTTTCGTGTGGACTCATAGTGAAGAAGAGTTGGATGTCTTCTTGGTGCACCTGAGCAGCATTAACCCGAAGATACAGTTTACGATGGAGAAAGAGAGAAACGGTCAACTCAGTTTCCTGGACGTGTCGCTAATTAAACGGGAGGATGGGACGCTGGGCCACACAGTATATAGAAAGAGCACTCACACGCATCGATACCTCCACAAGGAATCAAACTATCATCCTAGGCAAAATGAGGTGTCATGAAAACCTTGGTGGACAGAGCCAACAAAATCTACGAGCCGGCTTACTTACAAGATGAACTGAATTACCTACTGTCAGCCTTCATCAAAAACGGATATGCCAGCAAGGAAATTGATCGAGCGCTCCATCAAAGAAGAAGAGAAGCCAGAAGTCCAGAGCAACAACGGTCACCTACTGGAAAAGTTTTCCTACCGTTCATTAATATGGTCACGGACCGTATCGGGAAACTTCTGGCCAAGTATGGGATCGAAACAATCTTCAGACCCACCAAGAAGATTAAGGAATATTTAAGAACTGCAAAGCAGTTGTGGACAAGTATATACTGGAACAACGGAAAGAAGTGTAAACACCCGCTTAGCCGAATATAAAAGAAACTGTCGCTTGGGACACATCGAAAAATCGGCCGTAGCTGAGCATGTTTTTCGAGATGGGAATCACGAAATTAAATGTAATGAGATAAGCGTTCTAGCACGAACATCCCATTATCATGCGCGCATGTATAGGGAAGCAGTAGAAATTCACAAACACCATAACAATTTTAATGGAAAAGAGGAAGTTTTAGAGTTGGACAAAATATGGATGTCGACGTTGCGCCAGCAGAATGACAATCGATTACTCTTAATCGAGAATGATGTCGCCTTCCAAAGATAGGCATACCGTCGGCATCACGTGACGAATGGTGGTGCCCTCTATGCGCTCTATAAATACCCGTGGTCTAGGGGTAGCGTCTTTGATTCATAATCAAAACGTCTTCGGTCCCGTGTTCGATCCCCGCCACTGCCTAAATTTTGATAAATAATCTGCATTGGCGGCCGAAGAGTTCCGGCATAAGAAGTCAGCCTCATTCTGCCAACGGCCTTGTCAAAGAGGGTGGAGTAGCGGATAGAGGTTCAGGGCACTCTCTTGTCCTAGGGGTGGGAAATTGCCCCTAAAGGCGGAAGAACCAGCAATGATCAACGACATGAAGATGCAGAAGGCAATGGAAACCACTGCATTAAAGACACGTAACGTGTATCCACAGGACACGTGGCCTGTAATTGAAGAAGTGTCATGATGAACTCTCTATTGGCAAAAGATTCCGGAATAGTCTCCCATTCGGATCTCCGGGAGGGGACTGCCAAGGAGGAGGTTACCATGAGAAAAAGGTTGAATAATCAACGAAAGGATAACGTTCTACGATTCGGGGCGTGGAATGTCAGAAGCTTGAACGTGGTAGGGAAACTAGAAAATCTGAAAAGGGAAATGCAAAGGCTCAATCTAGATATAGTAGGGGCCAGTGAAGTGAAGTGGAAGGAAGACAAGGATTTCTGCTCAGATGAGTATCGGGTAATATCAACAGCAGCAGAAAATTGTATAACAGGTGTAGGATTCGTTATGAATAGGAAGGTAGGGCAGAGGGTGTGTTACTGTGAACAGTTCAGTGACCGGGTTGTTCTAATCAGAATCGACAGCAGACCAACACCGACAACGATAGTTCAGGTATACATGCCGACGTCGCAAGCTGAAGATGAACAGATAGAGAAAGTGTATGAGGATATTGAAAGGGTAATGCAGTATGTAAAGGGGGACGAAGATCTAATAGTCATGGGCGACCGGAATGCAGTTGTAGGGGAAGGAGTAGAAGAAAAGGTTACAGGAGAATATGGGCTTGGAACAAGGAATGAAAGAGGAGAAAGACTAATTGAGTTCTGTAACAAGTTTCAGCTAGTAATAGCGAATACCCTGTTCAAGAACCACAAGAGGAGGAGGTATACTTGGAAAAGGCCGGGAGATACGGGAAGATTTCAATTAGATTACATCATGGTCAGACAGAGATTCCGAAATCAGATACTGGACTGTAAGGCGTACCCAGGAGCAGATATAGACTCAGATCACAATACAGTAGTGATGAAGAGTAGGCTGAAGTTCAAGACATTAGTCAGGAAGAATCAATACGCAAAGAAGTGGGATACGGAAGTACTAAGGAATGACGAGATACGTTTGAAATTCCCTAACGCTATAGATACAGCAATAAGGAATAGCGCAGTAGGCAGTACAGTTGAAGAGGAATGGACATCTCTAAAAAGGGCCATCACAGAAGTTTGGAAGGAAAACAGAGGTACAAAGAAGGTAGCTGCGAAGAAACCATGGGTAACAGAAGAAATACTTCAGTTGATTGATGAAAGGAGGAAGTAAAAACATGTTCCGGGAAAATCAGGAATACAGAAAATACAAGTCGCTGAGGAATGAAATAAATAGGAAGTGCAGGGAAGCTAAGGCGAAATGGCTGCAGCAAAAATGTGAAGACATCGAAAAAGATATGATTGTCGGAAGGGCAGACTCAGCATACAGGAAAGTCAGAACAATCTTTGGTGACATTAAAAGCAACGGTGGTAACATTAAGAGTGCAACGGGAATTCCTCTGTTAGATGCAGAGGAGAGAGCAGATAGGTGGAAAGAATACATTGAAAGCCTCTATGAGGGTGAAGAAGATGTGATAGAAGAAGAAACAGGAGTCGATTTAGAAGAGATAGGGGATCCAGTATTAGAATCGGAATTTAAAAGAGCTTTGGAGGACTTACGGTCAAATAAGGCAGAAGGGATAGATAACATTCCATCAGAATTTCTAAAACCATTGGGGCAAGTGGCAACAAAACGACTATTCACGTTGGTGTGTAGAATATATGAGTCTGGCGACATACCATCTGACTTTCGGAAAAGCATCATCCACACAATTCCGAAGACGGCAAGAGCTGACAAGTGCGAGAATTATCGCACAGTCAGCTTAACAGCTCATGCATCGAAGCTGCTTACAAGAATAATATACAGAAGAATGGAAAAGAAAATTGAGAATGCGCTAGGTGACGATCAGTTTGGCTTTAGGAAAAGTAAAGGGACGAGAGAGGCAGTTCTGACGTTACAGCTAATAATGGAAGCAAGGCTAAAGAAAAATCAAGACACTTTCATAGGATTTGTCGACCTGGAAAAAGCGTTCGACAGTATAAAATGGTGCAAGCTGTTCGAGAATCTGAAAAAAGTAGGGGTAAGCTATAGGGAGAGACGGGTCATATACAATATGTACAACAACCAAGAGGGAATAATAAGAGTGGACGATCAAGAACGAAGTGCTCGTATTAAGAAGGGTGTTAGACAAGGCTGTAGCCTTTCGCCCCTACTCTTCAATCTGTACATCGAGGAAGCAATGATGGAAATAAAAGAAAGGTTCAGGAGTGGAATTAAAATACAAGGTGAAAGTATATCAATGATACGATTCGCTGATGTCATTGCTATCCTGAGTGAAAGTGAAGAAGAATTAAATGATCTGCTGAACGGAATGGACAGTCTAATGAGTACACAGTATGGTTTGAGAGTAAATCGGAGAAAGACGAAGGTAATGAGAAGTAGTAGAAATGAGAACAGCGAGAAACTTAACATCAGGATCGATGGTCAAGAAGTCAATGAAGTTAAGGAATTCTGCTACCTAAGCAGTAAAATAACCAATGACGGACGGAGCAAGGAAGACATCAAAAGCAGACTCGCTATGGCTAAAAAGGCATTTCTGGCCAAGAGGAATCTACTAATATCAAATACCGGCCTTAATTTGAGGAAGAAATTTCTGAGGATGTACGTCTGGAGTACAGCATTGTATGGTAGTAAAACATGGACTGTGGGAAAATCGGAACAGAAGAGAATCGAAGCATTTGCGATGTGGTGCTATAGACGAATGTTGAAAATTAATTGGACTGATAAGGTAAGGAATGACGAGGTTCTACGCAGAATCGGAGAGGAAAGGAATATGTGGAAAACACTGATAAGGAGAAGGGACAGGATGATAGGACATCTGCTAAGACATCAGGGAATGACTTCCATGGTACTAGAGGGAGCTGTAGAGGGCAAAAACTGTAGAGGAAGACAGAGATTGGAATACGTCAAGCAAATAATTGAAGACGTAGGTTGCAAGTGCTACTCTGAGATGAAGAGGTTACCACAGGAACGGAATTCGTGGCGGGCCGCATCAAACCAGTCAGTAGGCTGACGACCAAAAAAAAAAAAAAAAAAAAATGCGAGAGTACCTGGAGCCTCAGTGGCAGTAGCCGGACGGCCTCAGAAGATGTCTCCCGCAGATGGAGACGAAACGTCAGGTGGAAATTTTATACATCAACCATGGTCTCTCAGCCCGAAGGGTTCAACTGAAAAGAACATCTATCTTCTCGTAGCCCTGTTACATAAACTCGTTCAAACTCAGTGGGGTGTTGATACCAGCGTCTTTGTCGCCTTAAAGGCATTCTTGACTAACTTCGGCTCACCACAAGCAATGTCAAAGGTATCTAACGACCACAACCGTTACAACGTGTATTTAAAGCAAACCTGATTGTGGCACTGCTAGCGGCATTCTTATTCGACTGGAGCAAACTCTGAACAGACATCGTCTTTCAGATATAGAAACACGCGTACCTACTTCCGTTTACGTTGCACAACTCTTTTTCTGTATGCGATTTTTTTCCACCAGCGTGCTAATGTAAAATTACAACTGGGTTACGCAACTAGCTCAGCCCAACTGTGGCACAGCGGCTGGCATCGTGCACTCTCACTTTTTCGTCCCGTGTTCGAAACCCGATTACTGTTTTTATTTATATTTTTTTCATTTATCTAATCATGTCCGCAGAAGACTACTACGCGAATGTTTCTTATCAAGTTAGGGTATAGAAGGGCGTTACATTAATTGTAAAATTACCACTGAGTTTCACAATAAGTGTCATACATTTATTCTATAATGCATGTGCCTATGGTATTTTCAGGCGTTACAATCTTTCTACATTCTCACATTCTTGTATTTCATTGTTATATCAGTTCTTATTTCTTGTACTATATTCTGATGTTTATTTTTCAGGAAGATTTTGAGCATTCCCTTGTATTATACCGATCGTAGAAACATTCGAAACACAGAAATTTCCAACATCACGAGAACCTCGCGAAAGCAAGTTTACGAAGGCGACATTTCTTCGTGCACGTATCATTTAACAAAAGAAACTTTGTTAACAATGCTGAAGATTTCACGCGTTGCCAATAATTTCGCGGCTAATCCTGTATAACGGATCACTTTTCCAAAAAACTAGCGTTTTAAATTGATTATGAACCGAGATACGGTAGAGGGATTTCACGGAAAATAATTTCAAACACTTTTTTCCATTCAGTTATTGTATTTTTTAATTCATTCACAAGGCATCCAATTAGCAGACGATTAAGGACAACGTTAATTCAATATGCAATGGGAAACACTCGTACGGCAATCTTCGACGGACTTGGATAAATAAACAAAAAGAAGACTAAAAATACACTCCTGGAAATTGAAATAAGAACACCGTGAATTCATTGTCCCAGGAAGGGGAAACTTTATTGACACATTCCTGGGGTCAGATACATCACATGATCACACTGACAGAACCACAGGCACATAGACACAGGCAACAGAGCATGTACAATGTCGGCACTAGTACAGTGTATATCCACCTTTCGCAGCAATACAGGCTGCTATTCTCCCATGGAGACGATCGTAGAGATGCTGGATGTAGTCCTGTGGAACGGCTTGCCATGCCATTTCCACCTGGCGCCTCAGTTGGACCAGCGTTCGTGCTGGACGTGCAGACCGCGTGAGACGACGCTTCACCCAGTCCCAAACATGCTCAATGGGGGACAGATCCGGAGGTCTTGCTGGCCAGGGTAGTTGCCCTACACCTTCTAGAGCACGTTGGGTGGCACGGGATACATGCGGACGTGCATTGTCCTGTTGGAACAGCAAGTTCCCTTGCCGGTCTAGGAATGGTAGAACGATGGGTTCGATGACGGTTTGGATGTACCGTGCACTATTCAGTGTCCCCTCGACGATCACCAGTGGTGTACGGCCAGTGTAGGAGATCGCTCCTCACACCATGATGCCGGGTGTTGGCCCTGTGTGCCTCGGTCGTATGCAGTCCTGATTGTGGCGCTCACCTGCACGGCGCCAAACACGCATACGACCATCATTGGCACCAAGGCAGAAGCGACTCTCATCGCTGAAGACGACACGTCTCCATTCGTCCCTCCATTCACGCCTGTCGCGACACCACTGGAGGCGGGCTGCACGATGTTGGGGCGTGAGCGGAAGACAGCCTAACGGTGTGCGGGACCGTAGCCCAGCTTCATGGAGACGGTTGCGAATGGTCCTCGCCGATACCCCAGAACCAACAGTGTCCCTAATTTGCTGGGAAGTGGCGGTGCTGTCCCCTACGGCACTGCGTAGGATCCTACAGTCTTGCCGTGCATCCGTGCGTCGCTGCGGTCCGGTCCCAGGTCGACGGGCACGTGCACCTTCCGCCGACCACTGGCGACAACATCGATGTACTGTGGAGACCTCACGCCCCACGTGTTGAGCAATTCGGCGGTACGTCCACCCGGCCTCCCGCATGCCCACTATACGCCCTCGCTCAAAGTCCGTCAACTGCACATACGGTTCACGTCCACGCTGTCGCGGCATGCTACCAGTGTTAAAGACTGCGATGGAGCTCCGTATGCCACGGCAAACTGGCTGACACTGACGGCGGCGGTGCACAAATGCTGCGCAGCTAGCGCCAATCGACGGCCAACACCGCGGTTCCTGGTGTGTCCGCTGTGCCGTGCGTGTGATCATTGCTTGTACAGCCCTCTCGCAGTGTCCGGAGCAAGTATGGTGGGTCTGACACACCGGTGTCAATGTGTTCTTTTTTCCATTTCCAGGAGTGTAGTAATCGGGTTTTGAACACGGGGCGCAGAAAAGTGAAGCCGTAAAGTTAGCCACTGTACCACCACTTCAGTTGACCCACTTACTCCCTCAAAGGCACATAAAGTACTTTGAAAATTCTTGATCGTCGCTTTACCAGAAACGGTGAAGTTCCTACGAATAAGCTGAGAAAAATGTTCGCTAGTTTTAACCCCTCTTCCACCGAGCGAAATTTCTTCTAAATCGATTTATGGCACCAGTTGTATTGTCGTCGTTAGTTCCATGGTCGTAAGTTGATTCTGTCGAAGTGATAATTAAGGCTTTACGTCTACCCTTCATATCACGAGAGCCAGTAGGTGATTTGAATACCACACGGCCTGCGTTCGAATGATGTGTATCAGCCACTGTAACGCCTCTCCCAGCAGAACTTGCTACAGTTAAAAAGTTGCATGCTATTCCTTTAGCACATTCATGAGCTCACATTCCATAATATAAACTCTCCGTGACATGTTAACAGGATTACAGAGGCATTCTTGACAGCACATCACGTACATCAGTTCTTCTGTTGCGTGCCTGATGCCACGGCGTACCGTCTTTTAAAAACGACTCGAGTGACGTTGGTTGGCGACTAAAGAAGTTGCGACTGTGCTGTAAGCTGGCACGTGATTTCAAACCTCTCATTCCATGTCTAAAAAAAGGATGGATCTGATAAATACCCAGGTATAGGTTCTCTGTGAGAATTCTAACTCTTGTGGAAAAAGCAGTACTAAAAGAACACATGTGACTGAGATAAACTTTATGCCACAGATTAGACACACACGATCACACAAATGATAATGATATCAGAACTGAAAATATTTCTTACCTGGAGAATTTAACATGGTCTGAAGTCCCTACTGCCATTAGTTATAGCCTCTAAAGTTGGTGACATGGGGGCAATGATTTACTGCATATGTCCCAAGAGAATCTGTCTCCGCGCGATTTGTGTAAGAGTACTTTACGACCAGGTATATCGTAGAGACATTCGAAAGACAACATGGTAAACTGACAGGTTTATCGTAAAAGTGTCGCGTGTCATGTCGAGTGGGGAGAAGTGCTGAGTATCCGGGTCGTAAAGCCTCTCTGATGTAATGTAGCTGTTAATGTTTACGTCGCCATCTATATGCCACAATGTAAACAGCTCGTTATCTCCGATGGCGCCACAAACAGTGATTGAACACATTTACAAGCCGTGCTCCACAACAACGCCAGCTGGCGCCACTTAGTAAGACATGGTGCAGTAGAATTCGTTCGTGGTTTCAATGTTGCGCCACTCGAAACTTCATTGACAGTGCTCACGTCCTCATTTCTGTCAAAGGTGTCTGTGTTTCCTGGGCAATGAAAGCCGACAAAGGCCCGCTTTCTATTAGTCCAGACCTCGCGTAGCAGATGGAGTGCAGCCGTCGATGCCTTTTTTTTTATTATTTTTTTATAGTGTGTGGTGTGGACTGAAGAGATCATCCTTGATGACTTATTCTTCTAGGATGAGATGTAAGGATAAAAGGAAAACATTTTATTTATTGCCCGCATCTCGTGGTCGTGCGGTAGCGTTCTCGCTTCCCACGCCCGGGTTCCCGGGTTCGATTCCCGGCGGGGTCAGGGATTTTCTCTGCCTCGTGATGACTGGGTGTTGTGTGCTGTCCTTAGGTTAGTTAGGGTTAAGTAGTTCTAAGTTCTAGGGGACTGATGACCATCGATGTTAAGTCCCATAGTGCTCAGAGCCATTTGAACCATTTTGAACCACTTTATTTATTACACATTCAGTTAGGCTTGGGCACGCAGTGGGTCCTCTAGCCTGCTGTCTTTGGTGATGTCTGTCTCCTGTGGAGGGTGAAATGTGTCAAGGCTGTTATGTGTGACTGCTTCCTCGTGTTATGACAGATTGCCTGTGGGGGGTGAAACGTTATTGACTTCGGTACTCGATACTTGTGCCGTCTTGCAGGGTTTACCGTTCCTACCGATTCTAATTGTCGAACTTCGTCCCTAAGGGCATCGATCTTGTCAAAAACTCGCAGAGCCTTGTCATGGACCTTCTCTTGTATAGTGGTCTCGTGGAGTGCGGTGCGGATGTCGACGCTTCTTGTCCACCATGGAGCTCCTGTGATCCATCGATAGCAAATGTTTTGCAGCGCTCGGAGTTTGTTGTAGTTGGAGACGCACGCAGTTCCCCACGGGGTGGAGCCATACAACATTGTGGGTTCCACCGCTGCCTTATACAATTGGAGTTTAGTCTTAGGGTTGAGATCCTTACTCTTCAGGAACGGAATCAATGACCTGGCCATCTTCCGGGCTGCCGTCTTCTTGTCGTCAATATGCTGCGTAAGGAGTAACTTTTTGTCAAGGTAGACACCGAGATACTTCACACCCAGCGTTCCATTACAGCAAGTTGCCGTTGCATCCTAGCGATTAGCTGGTCCAAGTGTCGTCCAGTTGTCAGAAAAGCCGTATCGTCCGCATAAAAACTCGCCGTAGCAAGGGGGACTGTTGGGATGTCATTTATATATAAGTTGAAAAGCAGAGGCGAAATGACAGAGCCCTGAGGAATTCCTGCGGAGATCAGTTTCATTTCGGAGTTTTTGTCGTCGACCCGGACATACAGACTCGTGTCCTGCAGAAATCTGTCTATGAGTCTAATGTAACAATCCGCAATAGGGGTAGTGCGGTGCAGTTTGACGATAAGGTCGGGCCGCCACATGTCAAGGAAGACACCAATCGTGAAGTGCTGCTTGTTGTATCCTTCTTGTATCCGTTCGGTGATCCGTAAAAGTTGAAGTTCGGCGAATAACTTGTCCTTGAAACCGAATTGTTCGGGTCGTATAACATCATGCGCTGTAAACGTGTCATGGAGCCTCTTCAACAGCACTCTCTCGAGCACCTTGGCAAGGGTCGACAACAGGCTAATTGGCCGGTAACTGTTGGGTTCTGCTGGGTCTTTACCTGGCTTGGGTACTGGTACTACTCGAGCCGTCTTCCATGCCGTAGGAAAATATCCCTGCAGAAGACAGCTGTTGAGAATTCGGGTAAGGAGCACAGTTGGCTTCCTGGGCAACTGTTTCAAATCGGTGTTGCTTACGGAGTCGTTGCCCGGCGCATTATTCCGAGTCTTCCGAATAATTTTACGTATCTCTGCTGGTGTGGTGAGTTGTGGGCGGCTCTGCACAGGCGCAGCACGAAAAGCAGTCCACTCTGCTGTAGCGACGGCTTCCTGTTCTTGCAGGCGGACGTCGTTCACGGGGGTCGCTGGTGTAGACATCTGTTGTTGGTAAGTCGTAGCGTACAGCTCCGCGTGGGCGAGTTCGTCATAGAGGAGGCCATCTGGTCCTCTGATGGCTCGTTTAGGTGGCCGCTGGTGTCGTATGTTCTTGACTACCTCCATTCGTTCTTGGTTCGAAGTGAGAACTCATCCATCTTATCTTCCCAGACCTGCTGTCGCCACTCGGCCACTCTCCTGTGCAGTTCTCGTGTTAAGACGTGTGTTTCTCGTCGATCGATCGGGTTTCTATAGCGGAGCCAACGTCGCCTACTCCTGTTTCTCTGTGTCTTCAGTTCTTGGAGTAGAGGCGGGAACTCATCGAAAGCTACTACAGGGTAGACCGTGTGAGTAGTTGCCCTCCGTTTGGCTGCCTTTATCTTCTGCGTCAAAGTTTGTACCGCGATGTCGATGGCTTCCGGTGTTGAAACGTCCTGCGTCTGGCAGATATTGTTGTCAAGATATGTCCGAAATTGACCCCAGTTCAGAGTTTGTGAGGTTGGGGGCGGAAGGTTGGCCGTTGCGTTTTCCACGATGCTGATAACAGGTCGGTGGTCAGACGAAAGATCGTCGACGGTGCGGAGCTGGAGGTTCGTCTCAATATTTTTGATGACAGCAATATCTGGGACGTCTGCTTCTTGCCGATCGACGTAAGGAATCCGTGTGGGCTCCCGTGGGCCGTGGACTGTGATGCCCAGTTCTTCTTCCATGGCAATCAAAGTTCGTCCACGAGGGTTCGTAGGCCGGGAATTCCACGCGACGTGCTTGCTGTTGAGGTCACCTCCGAGGAATATTTTGTCAAAATTGGTGAAGATACTCCTTAGGTCGTGTGGCACCAGGTTTTTACCGGGGCTGTTGTACGCCGCATTGAAAGTGATGTTGCCTGTCGCCGATCGAACCGTTACTGCTGTTGCCTCCAGATGTTGGAGGTGTGGTAGTGTTTCATGATGGTGCCGCAGTTCCCTTTTAAGCAGAACTGCGGTCCCTCCACCTCGTTGGCCTTGTCTGTCCGTTCTATAGACGTACATGTTACGAAATCTGAGCTCAGTTGTTGTCGAAGGTGCGTCTCCGATACAAGTGCGATGTCGATTTTGTGACGTTGTAAAAATTCTGTGAATTCTGTTTTCTGGTGTTTCATTCCGTCGGCGTTCCATATACAGATTTTCAGGTTTCTCGTGGTCCCAGGGCGATCCATCTTAAGGTGTTCCAAAGGCCGTCAATACACTTTCGATTAAAGGAAGTATCGCCACTAGTTGTTGCTGCACGGCGGTGAGAAGTTTAACGACATCACAGAGCGCTGGAGCTATAGATTCCATCAAATGAGCTGGTGAGACGTAGGTTTCCGGTTCCTGGCGGCGTGGTGATGCTGCGTGGGCGTATGAATAATGCTGGCGGTGCTGTCGAGGTGGGCGTGCTTCAGGAGGAGGCTGTGTTACTGGCTGCCGTGTCGCCGCCGGCTGTTCTTGTGGCGGTTGCTGACGGTGGGGCGGAGTGTGTGGCGGCAGGTTGGAGTTCCGTGTTACACGAGTCCTCCGTTGAGAGGGCTGCGGGGAAGACCGTTGTCTGTATTTCCTGAGAAGTTCCTGGTACTTCTGGCAGCCACGCCATGTGGCAGGATGGTCCTTTTCACAGTTAGCACATTTCGGCGGAGCCCCTCGGGAATGAGTACAGGCTGAAGATCGGTGTTGCTCTCCACAGCGAACGCAGCGAGCAGGCAAGCTGCAATAATTAGCCGTATGTTCGAATCGCTGGCAGTGGCGACATTGAACAGGTCCTTCCTGTCTGTTGTAGGTTTCAATAACGACTTTAGTATATAGAAGGTATTTGATGTCGTAAATCTTGTAGTTTTCCTATTGGGCTGGCAACGTGACACAGTAAGCATCTTGAGGTCGTAATTCCTTCGTGTTGTCGTCTCGATTTTTAAACTGGTGGACGTTGATGAAAGGAAAACCCTTCTCTATCAGTGCGTCTTTCAGTTCTTCCTCCGTAACTTCGGCAGGTAGACGTTTGACAACGACTTTGAGGTCCTTGTCCTCTGCGGCCTGATGTGTAAAAAAGTGGATGTCATTCGACACAAAGAAATTGATGGCCCGCCGTTGATCTTTATAGGAGTCAAAGTGATATTTGATCCTGTCTCGTTGGTAGATGGCCTTAAGACTGCCGTCAATATTCGCTTTCAGCGCCTTGTTGAGTTCCATGTAGTTCTTGGTATGGTAACTAGTAACGGGCGCGACTTTGCGTAGTAAGTTCCGGCCAGAGCCATCTGTCCCCTCTTTATCTGCTTCGAGATTGACGTCACTCGTCTGGTCCATACGTTCTGGAGCAGCCGTAGTATCTTCCGTCGCAATAACCGCGTAACGGTTGGAAGTTTTCAGTTCCTCTGGACGTTGTCGCTTTCGAGAGTTGTTCTGCTTAGGAGAAGCGTCGAGTCGTTTTCTTTGGCGAACCAGTGTAAAAGCGCCCTCTTCGTCGGGGGGCTGCATGGTCCAAACTTCTTCAGAGGAGACTCCCTCCATTTCGTCGTCGTCTTCCGGTGGAGAAAATTGTTCCACGTCGCCTACTTGTCCTTCAGGCTGTGAAGTAGGAACTGTACTAGTCCGGTTGTCGTATACTTCCTGACTTTGCAGAATCATGTGCTGTATTTCACGTCTTAGTTCCAGTTGTTGCCGATCGTTCTGTGTTAGCTGATGTCTCTCGTCACAGGGGTTGGACGTACGGTGTCCTCCGCTCTGCATTCGTGTATCGCTCGTCGTGGTCCTGTCCTCATTATGTTGCCTGTCAGAATCCGTTGTCGCTGGAGGGGTCGTCGCCGTTGTATCCGTCCTGTGGGGAGCGGGGCAGGCCCCACCGACCGGCCAGCCGGCTGGCCCCGGCGCCACCCAGCCGGCTGGCTGGGACGCGCGCGCTCCCTTGTCCGCAGTAATCGGCATCGCGCGCTCAACTGCGCCGTCGATGCCGACAACTGACCAAACACAAATACCCACTTCAGCCGCATGAGGGCATTGAAATATTTGTGTGCCGACAAGTGAAAATTGGTGTCGGGTCGGAACTCAATCCCTGATTTCCCGCTTTACTCAGCACTCGCTTTAACCTTCGGCTATCCGAGCGCGCTTCATTTTCGATCCATAATTCCCACCCTGTTGCCACGACTTCTGTAGCCCACCCTCCCCCTCCCCCTCTCCGTCCATTTTCGTTATTGCGCCCAGCGTCTCGCATTATTCGACTGCATGAGTACGGAGACAGGGATTAGCAACCATGATGTCATCATACAGATTCTGGTTACTGAAGCTAATAAATCAGTCAAAAAGGCTAGGAGAATATTTCTGCTAGAAAGAGCATATATACAGTTGTTAGCGTCCCACTTAGACAATCAACTGACATAATAATCTAGTTCCAATACGATGGACGTAGAACTATCGATAAGGTTCAAATGGATTGTAGGTAACTCTCTGGACAAGTATGTGCCAAGTACGTGGATTAACGGCGGGAAAGACCTCCCCTCCCGTGGTTTAACAACAAAATTCGAAGAAATATAGAGGAAGGAAAGGCTGTTGCACTCTCTGTTCAAAGCGAACGAGGAAATGACGACTGGCAAAAGTTAATATTCATTTGTGTGTGTGTAAAGGGATCGATGAGCGAAGGTTACAAATACCACCGTGATTGCTTAGCAACAGATCTCGTCGAGAACCCTAGAAATTTCTGGTCCCACGTCAAATCTCTAAGTGGGTCTAAGCCTTCTATCCAGTCTCTCGTTGACCAGTCTGGTAAGGCAGTGGAAGACAGCAAAACGAAAGACGAAATTTTAATTTTCCTCTTTAATAAATCGTTCACACAGGAAAATCGTGCAAACATACCGCAGCTTGACGATCGCACATACTGCTGTATGGAGGACGTTGTAATAAGCATCCCTGTTGAAGGAAAATAACTGAAAAAGTTGAAAGCAAATAAGTCTCCAGGTCCTAATGGAATCCCAGTTCGGTTTTACAAAGAGTACTCTAGAGCATTGGTCCTTACTAAGATTCTATTTGTCGCGAATCTCTTGCCCAGCACAAAGTCCGAAGAGACTAGGAAAAATGCGTAAATGACTCCTGTATATAAGAACGGTAAAAAACAGACCCACAGAATTACAGATCAATATTTTTAACATCGGTTCGCTGCAGAATCCTTGAACATATTTTCAGTTCGAATACAATACATTTCCTTGACAAGGAAAAGATTCCGTTCACAAATCAGCACGGTCTTAGAAAGCATCGCTCGTGCGAAACTCAGCTTGCCCTTTTCTCACGTGAGATCTCGCGAACCATGGCTGGAGGGGAACAGACGGGCTCCGTATTCCTAGATTTTCGTAAAGCATTTGACACGGCGCCAAACTGCCGACTGTTACCGGAGGTGCAAGCGTACCGAATAGGTTCCAAGTTAGTGTATTGTCCTCGGCGGCGAGTATTCATTAGAGACAAGGGTAACATCATGAGTGGCCCAGGGAAGTGTGATAGTAGCGGCTGTTATTTTCTGTATACCTACGTAAATGATCAGCCGGACAGGGTAGGCAGCAGTCGGCGGTTGTTTGCTGATGATGCTGTGGTTACGGGGAGGTGTCGTCGTTGAGTGGCTGTAGGAGGATACAAGATGAGTTAGTTGATATGAATGGCAGCTAGCTCTAAATGTAGAAAAATGTAAGTTAATGCAGATGAGTAGGAAAAACATACGCGTGATGTTCGCATATAGTATAAATTATGTGCTGCTTGACACAGCCACGTAGATTGAACATCTAGGCGTAAACTTGCAAAGCAGTATGAAACGGAACGAGCATCTGGGGATTGTGGTAGGGAAGTCGAATGGTTGACTTCGGTTTATTCGGAGAATTTTAGTAAAGTGTAGTTCATATGTACAGGGTGCCGCATACGGGACACTAGGGGGAGCCATTGTTTGGGATCCATACGTCGGGTTAAAGGAAGACATCGAAGCGAGTCAGAGACGGGCTGCTGGATTTGTTACCGGCAGGTTCGAACAGCACCAAAGTATTACGGAGATGCTTCTGGAACCCAAATGAGAATCACTCGAAGGAAGGCTACGCTCTTTTCTAGGAGCACTGTCGAGATAATGTAGAGAACCGATATCTGAGGCTGACTGCAGAATGCTTCTTCAGCCGCCGACGTTTATTTCGCTCAATTTGCGAGTGGAACACGAAAGGAAATAACCATAAGGTGACTTGCGGATTATGGATGTGGATGTGGATTCTTTAAGTTAACGAGCATTGCGCTCTCATTTTAATATATGGCCGAAAGAGTCAGCCTACAGGAATTGTGAAACGAACCCTGTCGTCCAGGACCGTTTGCCACAAAGGGCGCAGATTCACCACGAGAAGGAGAAACTCACAGGCGTCTACTGTCTATTGAGGCGTAAGTGATGTAGTGTGCGAGTGAGACAGACGAGAACCTACGTCATAGGGAAACCAAGTAGAAGACTTTTGTGGCCGAGGAGATGTAGCACTATTAAATGTGGCGGACCTAAGATCGGCTATTAAGGGAAACATTTACGGAAACTATTTAATTCTGCAGTAATGTAGAGGATGAAGCCACAGTAATTTTAATCTACCAGCCTTCATAAAATTCCTTGGTGATCTCAATAAAACTTGAATATTGATCATATGTATAATAGTTTAGGGTTTACTGTTAAAGTGAAATTAACAAGTTTTCTAACAAAGACCTGAATGCTAAAACCTGAACGCTTCGGTCAATCTTAACGATCGACATTTCATGCAGAACAGCATCATTAAAATGACCAACGTTGTAAATATCAATTCTGTAACTTTGTTTAAGAGATACAGTAAATTAAAATTATCATTATTTACAGTTAAGCATCAGATCATCGTTTCCTGCACACAAAGCACTTTGAACGATGACAACATGACACCTTATTGAATCAATAGGTAATAGAATATTGGTTGTGAAGTTTAGTGCATAATACTTACTTTTGTTCTTATTTATTTATAAGAAAGCTCATTGATGCAAGGCTGCTGGTCGTGGCATTCAAAGCTAAGAAGTAAATTGTATTGGTTTTATGTAAAGGAATTTAACGTTTATTACGTAATGGATATTATTGTTACTTTATTTAGAACGTGAACGTGGTGAAGCTTTGATTGTTTGAATATGTTAAGATGTAAAGTAATTATGAATAAGCTGTAGCCATCGGATGGACGGCTTCAGGAAAGGGAACTGCCCTAGTCAGTTGAGCGAAGATGTTCGGCGCGCGGGAAACGCGGTCGGAGACGGGAAGAGGACAGTTCTGGTTTAAGACACCAAAGAGGACAGTTCGGCTGGAGACACCAAAGGGTACAGTTCGCATGCAGACGCGAAAGCGGACAGTCGGTCTTCAGGCAGCTAGGGAGTGAGACGACTCAGAAAGTTTCGCGTTGTGTGGTATCGCGGGACTTGGTCTCTGAGCGGTGAGCAGCCAAGCGCCTGGTGTGAACTCTTAACTTTTCGTGTAGTTAACGGGGTGGAGTATTGGACTTTTAATTCGCGATGAGATTGTGAATGATAGAACCACGTCAAATGGATATACGCTCGAGTGTAACAGTAGCTCTAAATACGACCACTTTCGCTATTAGTTTGCTTTCTGAATAAACATTATTCTAACCAAATCGCAATTGTATGGCCTACATCATTTATGGGTAGTTAATTTAGTTCCCGATATTATATTTACTGTTATTATTTGTTATGTTAACTTTGTATTTCCCAAACTTACCACCAGCTAGACAATTTAACCAGAGGGTCACAAGTGTGTAATTGAGGGCGTGTAATGCGACAGGTGCGGTTCAGCTCCTAGACGAGTTTGAGCCAAGACATTTCGACGAAGAGGAACCGCATGTGAGACCGAACGTCTTTCGGATGTTACTTCACAGTTCTCACAGGAGATAGGACCTAGATTGCATGCGCACTGAAGATATCATAAAATGCTCGTCAAGGCTGTTCTTCTGGAAATGTTCAAAAGGGCAGATACCACAGGAGTGCTAGTTCTGCGAGGTTCGCAGGAGAGCTTCCGTGAAGTTTGGAAGGTGGGAGACGAGGAACTGGCGGAATTAAAGCTGTGAGGACAGGTCGTGCGCCCTGCTTGTGTAGTTCAGATGGGAGACCACAAGAAAATAATCGTGCTAAGGTGAAGGACTGTAGAGTCTACTAGGGAGTAATATGTAGAACTGACCATTTTCTGCTTCGGTCTGCACTTTGGTCTCCAATTAAAAAAAAAAAAAGAACTGTTGGTGCCGAAACAGCTGTAATGAGAATCGAGAGAAGCTGGCCCAACCACAGTATAAATTGACTTTCCTGCAGGATCTTTCAATTGACTTCTTGTTCAAGCTTTACTGAGTGGGAAGCTACATCAGATTGATGATACCATAATGGAGGTAGCATATAAGGCAACTGTGAGAGCTATTCACGAAACGACCTATGAGAGTCTCGTAGTAGTTGAGTACACGTTGCACAAATCTAAAAGTGAGTGGTGTAATGGTGACATTGCAGAAAAGGCAAAGGAGAAAAGCAGATGCCCTATGAGACATAACACATATGATAGAAGTAGGTATGTAAGACTGACGAGAGGGAGAAAGGAGTATTAGTGCAAAAATGCCAAGTGCTAACTTGAAGGTGAAGAAATTAGTAGCTGTGTAGTTAGTTCGAAGTCCAGAGAAGCATCGAAGGCGGTAAAACAGCTAAGAATAAACGACAGTAGTAGTATAAAATTACAGCTGGTAAGCCTAGGTAGATGGAAGATATATTATGAAGAATTGTTCAAAGAAAATCGACTCGGATATCGAGACATACCCTCCTTTATAGCCAACGAAATGTACACAAAAATCCACGAAATAACAGTAGCAGAGGTACAGGAGACGATTAAACAATTCAAAATTGGCAAGCACTGGAACTCCGAGCTGTTTGTATGGAGTTGTTGAAGGCTGAGCAAAACGTATTAGTTACAAATCTCGCGAAGCTGTTTAAACCCTGTCTTAGTTGAGGGGAAATTCATGTCGAGTTTAAAGAAGATTCATCATAAACACATTTAAAAACTGAAGCAAGGATGACTGCAGAAATTTCCGACGGATGAGAGTTCTCTTTTCGGTTGGTGCATAAGTTCGTAGAGTTCTTCCGTAAGTTTAATAAACATATATACAAATGCGGACAGTACATCGTGGCAGTCTCCCGCGGCCGTAAACAAACGATAACTTAAGCCCTCCGAGCTGAGAGGGGGAATGAGCCCGCCTCCTTCTAGAAGGGCTCCCATCGTACGTCCGCGTTCTGTGCGACCACTAGAGCAGAACTGGTTTAACGGCGCCGCGCGGAGTGGCCGCGAGGTTAGAGGCGCTATGTCACGGATTGCACGGCCCCTCCCGCCGGAGGTTGAAGTCCTCCCTCGGGCATGGGTATGTGTCTGTTGTCCTTAGAGTAAGTTAGTTTAAGTAGTGTGTAAGTGTAGGGACCGATGACCTCAGCAGTTTGGTCCCTTAGGAATTCACAAACATTGGAACGTTTTGACATAACGCTCATAGGTGTCGTTGGTTCCTTTTGTTGTGGTGACAGTAGCATTCTAATCCCTTTTTTGCACCAGCATTAGTCTGTTCACTCATTTCAAAATAAGAAAAAAAAAACGAAAAAAAGACAAACCAACAGCATTCCACAACACAAACTATAACAGGAGTACACAAGGCGTTTGGTACTCGCTACAGCGCAATTGTTTCCTGCGGTTGGCAGTGGCAGATTAGGCCAGACGTCTACCGGTATAAGACGTCACCATAGTTCAAAACACTCGCAACCTAAAACTGCCATAGTATACAAGGGTTGTCCTCAAATTAAGGTCCTCAACGCTTTTTCGCATAGTAAACATCATTTTATTGCAAAATCAATTATAGCTCCTGAAAGCTTGGACTTTAGCTATTTTGCAACGTAGGCCCGTCACTATCGACGCATTTTTGGAGACGCTCCGGAAGCTGTTTTATACTCGCGTCGTAGCACACTCCCGCCTAATCGTGCAGCAAGGATTGCTCAGCTTTCCATCGCTTGAGAATTTCAAGTGATGTTTCAAGTTGGGGAACAAATAGTAGTCACGGGGAGCCAAATCAGGGCTGTAGGGAGGATGGCCAATGATTTCCTACCCGAGTTTTGCCATGAGAACCTGTCGTAGTGAGGATGCCTTGAGGGCGGGCTTTGTCACGGTGCAAACGAACTCCCTTTGTCAGCCGACCCCTCCATTTGCTTAGCCCGGCGTGGCTTTGTTAGTGTCCCGCAGTACCTCGCCGTGCTGGTTTTCGTACCACTTTCCAGACAGTCGGCCATCAGAAAGCCTTCCCCACCCGAGAATACCGAAGCCATCACCTTCACCGCTGACGGCGTTTGCTTGAACTTCTTGACATCTGGACAACCGAAATGCCGCCATTGTTTTGATTGTTCCTTAGTCTCTGGTGAGAGGTAGTGGAGCCAAGTCGCATCCCCACTTACAATTCAATCCAGAAATTCCTCACCCTCTTCCCGGTAAGGGCGCAGAAAGTTGTGGGCACTTTTGATCCGCTTCTTTTTGTGTTCACCAGTGAACAACCGCGGCGCGCATCTGGCACACACCTCGTAATACTTCAAACTGTTTGTCATAATCTTGTCCAGGATAGTGGCTGGTTCAAATGGCTCTGAGCACTATGGGACTCAACATCTGTGGTCATCAGTCCCCTAGAACTTAGAACTACTTAAACCTAACTAACCTAAGGACATCACACACATCCATACCCGAGGCAGGATTCGAACCTGCGACCGTAGCGGCCACGCGGTTCCAGACTGACGCGTCTAGAACCGCACGGCCACACCGGGCGGCGGTCCAGGGTAGTCTTACAGACATCCCCTATTAGTTCCGCAATCTCTCGCACAGCCACACTTCGATCCACAAGCAGAACTCTTCGATTTTCGTCACTCTCTCGTCCGAAACTGACGGGCACCCACAGCCGGCCTCGTCGTGCACGTTTGTACGGCCGTCTGCGAACTCCTTTCGCCACTTACGCACATTTTGTACGTCCATAAGCCTTTCTCCGTCCATATCAGTTGACTGGCGATGGATTTCAATAAGGGTAGGCCCCTTTAGCCACAGAAATCTAATCACAGAACGCAATTCACAATTTCCGGGAGCGTCAATTTCCCCTTCCATCGTTAACGGCTGCTACGCCAAGAATGAGCGTCCCACAGAGGTGGGGACTGGCGACAGTCAGTAGTGGTGTGGGAAGCAAGGAACGCGGCGCTTTTGTCAGATTTGAGCTAGGTCGCTCCGTTCCGGCGGGTAGCTCGTTAGTGATTTTACTTTACTGACAACCCTCATAGTATCCGCATAATAACGGAGATAGTAGTCATCAATTATACAGGGCTATTACAAGTGATTGAAGCGATTTCATAAATTCACTGTAGCTCCATTCATTGACATATGGTCACGACACACTACAGATACGTAGAAAAACTCATAAAGTTTTGTTCGGATGAAGCCGCACTTCAGTTTTCTGCCGCCAGAGCGCTCGAGAGCGCAGTGAGACAAAATGGCGACAGGAGCCGAGGAAGCGTATGTCGTGCTTGAAATGCACTCACATCAGTCAGTCATAACAGTGCAACGTCACTTCAGGACGAAGTTCAACAAAGATCCACCAACTGCTAACTCCATTCGGCGATGGTATGCGCAGTTTAAAGCTTCTGGATGCCTCTGTAAGGGGAAATCAACGGGTCGGCCTGCAGTGAGCGAAGAAACGGTTGAACGCGTGCGGGCAAGTTTCACGTGTAGCCCGCGGAAGTCGACGAATAAAGCAAGCAGCGAGCTAAACTTACCACAGCCGACGGTTTAGAAAATCTTACGGAAAAGGCTACAATTGCTATAATTGCTATAAGCCCTGACACCCGATGACAAAGTCAAACGCTTTGAATTTTCGGCGCGGTTGAAACAGCTCATGGAAGTGGATGCGTTCAGTGCGAAGCTTGTTTTCAGTGATGAATCAACATTTTTTCTTAATGGTGAAGTGAACAGACACAATGTGCGAATCTGGGCGGTAGAGAATCCTCACGCATTCGTGCAGCACATTCGCAATTCACCAAAAGTTAACGTGTTTTGTGCAATCTCACGGTTTAAAATTTACGGCCCCTTTTTCTTCTGCGGAAAAAAACGTTACAGGACACGTGTATCTGGACATGCTGGAAAATTGGCTGATGCCACAACTGGAGACCGACAGCGCCGACTTCATCTTTCAACAGGATGGTGCTCCACCGCACTTCCATCATGATGTTCGGCATTTCTTAAACAGGAGATTGGAAAACCGATGGATCGGTCGTGGTGGAGATCATGATCAGCAATTCATGTCATGGCCTCCACGCTCTCCCGACTTAACCCCATGCGATTTCTTTCTGTGGGGTTATGTGAAAGATTCAGTGTTTAAACTTCCTCTACCAAGAAACGTGCCAGAACTGCGAGCTCGCATCAACGATGCTTTCGAACTCATTGATGGGGACATGCTGCGCCGAGTGTGGGAGGAACTTGATTATCGGCTTGATGTCTGCCGAATCACTAAAGGGGCACATATCGAACATTTGTGAATGCCTAAAAAAACTTTTTGAGTTTTTGTATGTGTGTGCAAAGCATTGTGAAAATATCTCAAATAATAAAGTTATCGCAGAGCTGTGAAATCGCTTCAATCATTTGTAATAACCCTGTATATTCTCCTTCACTATTTTCAACCATCTACCAATGCTGCGGTAACTTTTCGATTCTGCGACTGTAGAAATCACGTGGTTTTGAGGCGAAGAACTCGTCCAGCCATGTTCGTGGCGCATTTTCATCCGGAAAGGAAGCACCTTCAAGAATGTTCGATAGAGAGCGGGAAAGATGAAACTCTGAGGGCGCGTGATCGGTGAATGAGATGGGTGCAGCATGACTTCCCAACCAAACTTCTGTATAATGTTTTTTCTCAGTCCAGCAGAATGCGGGTGGGCATTAACGTAGAGTAGCATCGCTTCACCCAGTCTTTCTGGTCTCTGTTATTGGACTGCAAGACGTCTCAGTTGATGACAATAAATGATGGTTACACATTGGGGAAGCAATTCGTAGTATATGACACCGCCACTTTTCCAACAGATGCATAACATTTTCTTTTGTGGATCTGTGAAAGTCGTTTTACGGAGAGTTTCTGTTTGGTCAGGGCCCACTCATTCCTTTCTTTTCATTACGTTAGCATAAAGAGACCATTTCTCGTCACCAGTAAGTATACAGGGATATATAGGGATGGTCGGCGTTGTTCTCGAGCTAATTGATGACGAACAAACAGAGATGCACATATGGCCACCCACTGAATTTTGTGTTATTTTGGCTTAGAGTGTGTGGCATACCTACACCCAAGTTTTTAGCCTTCCCCGTTGCATGCAAATGTTGCACGATGGCGGAATGATCTCAGTTCATCACATCTGAGTCATGTGGATCATTATAAAATCATGAAGGTCTTCCTGAACGTGGGGAGTCACTACTGTAAAAACGATCCTCTTTAAAACGAGGAAACCATTTTATTGCTGTTCAGTGCCCAATGACACTATCCACATACACGGTGCAAATGTTTTTGGCTACCTCTGCTGCTGTCACCTCTCTACTGAACTCAAACAGAAGAATATGTCTGAGATGTTCGCATTTCTTTTCTTGGCACTCGATCTTCTAGCGTCCACAGCTCAGCTCAGTATAGCGAAACCCAGAATCACAATATTTAAATTTAAACAGCAGTAACGAACGACAAATAAATTGTGGCCGATAAATAAACCCACAACTAACACAGTACCAACATGCTGTGGGGGGGGGGGGGGGGGCGATCTTTTCTTTTCGCACTCTGTCGATTGGTGCCTCAGGTTGGCAACAGCACTTGTTGTGGGCGTGGAAGGAGCGGCGCGTCAGCCATGAGACAGGATTTAAGGGCTGCAGCGGTGGTCAGCAACCTCAGTCTGTTCCGAGCAGGCAGTCAGCTGCGGGCAGGGGCTATTTCTTCAGATGGTGTGGCAGCCTTGGGCAGCAGCTATGATTCAGACGATAGTCTGTGCTGTTCTGATTTGCCGATTACTGCTGTTTGGCCAGTGAATATCGTCCGGTGTAAGACTTGTTTCGACTTGACTGTTGGACTTTTCTGGTACCCTGAATCTGATTATCTCAGCTGGCAGTCACCTCCGAACATTTGTACTAAGGGCAGCCCGTGGATTACGGCCCGTTGCTTCCTGAATGACAGCTGTATGGTGAAAGCACTCACTTGCACGCAAACTCAGTTACTTGGGACTGCTGACTGGGCAGTGAATATCGCCCATTGGGAAATTTGTTCTGATGTGATGTTTGGACCTTCCAGGTGCTTTGAATTTGAATATCTGAACGAACCCTATGTCAGCTGCGGTGGTGGTTTCGTTACCTGTCAGTAAGTTCTGAACATTGGCTGCATGGGCAGCTTGTGGATTGTAGTCTGTCGGTTCCTGCATAGCAGCTATTCGGTGAAAGCACCTGCTCCCTAGCAGTCTCAGTTACTTGGGGGTGCTGTTTAAACAGTGAAAATGGTCGAGTGGGAAACTCGTTCCAGCGTGTTGGTTGGACCTTCCTGGTGCTGTGAATCTGATTATCTGAAGGATCCCTATGTCAGGTGTGGTGGCAGGCTCGCTACCTGTGAGTAAGTTCCGAATATTGACTCTAAGGGCAGCCTGTGGATTACAGCCTGTTGGTTCCCGAACCACAGCTGTATGGTGACGGCATCGACTTGTTAGCAGTCTCAGTTATCTGGGGCTGCTGTTGGTTTCCTCATCAGCTCTTAGAAACGACGGAGATCATTTTGTTTTATGACTGGTTTTTTGTTGAAACCTATTCAATAATAGATTAAAACTGTGTGCCGGACCGAAACTCCAACTCGGGACCTTTGCCTTTCGCGGGCAAATGCTCTACCAACTGAGCTACCCAAGCACGACTCACGCCCCTTCCTCACAGCTGTACTTCTGCCAGTACCTCGCCTCCTACCTTCCAAACTTTACAGAAGCTCTCCTGCGAAACCTACAGAACTAGCACTCCTGAAAGAAAGGATATAGCGGAGACATGGCTTAGCCACAGCCTGGGGGTTGTTTCCAGAAAGAGATTTTTCACTCTGCAGCGGAGTGTGCGCTGATATGTAACTTCCTGGCAGATTAAAACTGTGTGCCGGACCGAGACTCGAACTCCCCCAGGCTGTGGCTAAGCCATGTATTCGCAATATCCTTTCTTTCAGGAGTGCTAGTTCTGCAGGGTTCGCAGGAGAGCTTCTGTAAAGTTTGGAAGGTGGGAGGCGAGGTAATGGCAGAAGTAAAGCTGTGAGGACGGGGTGTGAGTTGTGCTTGGGTAGCTCAGTTGGTAGAGCACTTGCCCGCGAAAGGCAAAGGTCCCGAGTTCGAGTCTCGGTCCGGCACACAGTTTTAATCTGCCAGGAACTTTCATATCAGCTCACACTCCGCTGCAGAGTGAAAATCTCATTCTGGTTTTTTGTTGTCCGATCTGGCCGTCTCCGAGGTCACCGTCCTTGTTACCCAAAAACTTGTCAGAAGCACAGTAAAGTAAGTAATCCAGTTACGTAAGATCGGCTACGCTGCGAATTCTCACAAACAGTTCGCTATTAGCCTTACAGTATCACTGGGCTAGGAGACAGAGTCGGGTCGTGTGCAATGTGAGACTAGTCTAAATGGTAAAGCTGTGTGCAATTTACGTGACGAGTGCGACGCGGTAGTTTGTTTATTGTACCTCATTGCACCATGTGTGGACAAGTGGCCCCTGAAGCTAAACGTGGTGTTTTCTGTGTGTGTGTGCAGGTTATGAAAAATTTCGTTGTTCATCTGTGTTTTGTGTGTTGCAGAATGGGGCTTCTGTAATTCTGTTCATTTATTTGGTGTGCTCATGGATATTGGAACACGAGCTAACATACTACAACCCGTACTCATAAATCTGCAAGACAGAAAGAGATGAAAAAATTGTGGTACTGAGGGTCGGGAGGCCCTACCTGGGGAAGTTCGGCCGCGAGTTGCGAGCCTTGTTCCAGGTGGGGCCCCACCGGGCGACTTGCATGTTGGATGATTGGGACAATACAACAGCCGGCCCACGAGAGGAGAAAAGTCCCAAGTCGGACGGGAATCGAACCTGGGCCTTCTGTATGAGAAGCAAACACGTTACCACTCAGCTAAGCAGGCGGACAAGAGATAAAGATTTCGATGCGAGAGACACCACAGTGCACAGAAAACTCGCAGAGAGAAGACGAGGAGAATTAGATAGCAAGCATTGTCACTAGTGAAATCAGGAATGCTAAACTGTCGAGAAGGGTCAGTTCTCATTGTCAGTAAAAGCAACTAACTATATGTTTCCCTATGACGGAAGGCTCTAATCTTCCCGTACTTGTGCATTCCGTTGGCAACTACACAGAGCCTTCTCTGCACGCCTCGTTCAACTATTAACAATGGCACTACTGATACGGCAGGAAAGGACTTAAGAAAAAATTAACAGTTATCTATAAAGTAAAAGCCATTTTATAGAATCAACGAACTGGAACCAACAGCAAAATAGCCGTCACATCATTCAACCTTTCCTGTCAGGAATTTAATGCAGCCACATATACAAGAGAACCTCTGTAATAACAAAAGTAAGTGTAGTTCTGATGCGGTTCATGAGGTTCTACAAAAAGCTCGAAATTTGATGAGAAAAGTAATGTTCAAGTTTCGAATTCAGGTCATAACAGCCAAATCGATTTCAGATGGCAACAGTCAGTCAGGTTCATGCGAAGAGTTAGGTTCAATCTGAAATCCTAAAACGTTTAATAATACATTACATATCAACACATGTTACTTTGGCCGAATGCATATATGATGCACTGATGAACTGACCGCTTTGGGGTTGGAGCGCACTTTCCTCATTAATAGTATTGGGTAAATTCTACACGTACGTAAATTATTTGATCAGAAGTATTCGAAATCCCGATGCAAGGCAGAATCGACCACTAGATGTCGCGCGGGACGGACTCGCCAGTGTAAAGGAGACAGGGAGTATTTTGTTCCCAGTAGAGAAGCCTAATAATCGAATGGGTCCGTCAGAAAAACTCACTGCCTTCGAAGGTGGACAAGTCATTGGATGCCACCTGAGTAGCAGATCCATTAGGGTCATTTGAATCGTTCTAAGGCAGGCCCCATCAACTGTTGGTGATACCACTGTGAGGTGAAACGCGAAGGAATAACCACGGGTAGATCAAGGCCAGGATGTACGGGTGGACAGGAACCACCGGGGATTGTGGTGGGTGGCTGTAGAAAATAGCATGAAATCAGCGGAATGTCACTTGTGAGTTCCAGAGCGCTACCGGCAAACCAACTAGCGCAATGACGGTAAGCAGGGAGTTAAAAAGAATGTCGTACAGCTCCTCTTAGCCTCTAATTTCTGTAGTTAAGTGATGTTTGATGTAGGCGGTGGATGACTGGAAACTGCTGATTTGGAATCATGACTGTACTGATTTCCATCATACGACATGCCTTCACCAGATTTCGAATACTCACTTACACTAACAAAGAACTCCTTGAGTGCGAGGTCACAAAAGGCCAGTGATGTTTACGGCATTCAGTGGCCCACACGTTGTCTGCCATGCAACCACAACTTTGGCTGCTAATGGTAACAGGCGGAGGGACTGGAGACATCCAGTGGTGAGCGCAGCTTGAGGCTACGGAGCGCAGCTGAACTGCTTAGCCGACGAGTATCTGGCAACAGTGGTGCAGTGCTAGTGGTGTTGATACAAAGCAGAGCAATCTAAAAGTAAACAAAGCAGTCAGTGCATTATATCTGAAAGAACAGTTGCCGATGTTGACGTTTCGTCAGAAAGGAACACTAGGAACTTTAAAAAGTGATAAAGAAGTGACAGATGAAATAGTAACGTTTCTGCAAATGAGTCAATGGAATGTGTGGTGTGCTATAGGTCGACTGTGCGGACAATGTACATGGGCAGCAAATCGATGACAATACGTGCTTGACAAGTCAAAGTGCTGTTGAAACTCGTGTCGAGCCACGACGTTTATCATCGTTGTCGGACACAGAGCCACAAATCCCGTCTCCAGTAGACTGTAGTAAAGGACAGTCGTTGTCAAAGCCGCAGGTACTAACATCATCCACAGCATAATAATAATAACAAAGTTTCAAACAGATTTCGACCAAGTCTGCAGCAATATGACCGCGTAGTGCATAAGAGAAACTACGGATATTCAAAAGAGACCATGGCGCACTTTTTTTACAAAAACTGATGTTTGCACGTTTAAAGCGTGTTCGACACAGTTTGCAGTGAGAGTGACCTACTGCGTTATGCACATCGAATTGCTCACGACATAGATTACAGTGATTTCAAGGGGAGCAGTGGACAGTTGCATAACTTCAAACAATGCTACAGAACTGGAAGACGTAAGATAACAAAATTCCAAACAAAACGTCAAACTGCGAAACCGGCAAGAAAATATGCAGACGGGATAAACAAACTTTCCCATCGTTCAGTAAGGAGTTTGCTTCCAAATCCAACCATTCTTGATTTAAAGAGAAAATGCATATCAATGGACCACTGGAAATTAAAGGTTCCAGGAGAGTTGTATCAAGTTCAACTAACATCAAAGCCTTAAGATCAGGTTCTCATTCAAAATGGTCCAAATTCGATTTTTATTTTATTGCATTTTTTCAAAGGTATATGAGCCGTGGCGTCTTTAATTTTGGCGGGCACGGAGCTCCTCTGCCGCCACTAACCACTTGGGCTTTCAGTAGATTGTAGATTGTCGTTATTCCTAGTATTAATAGCTACTATCTGTTGAGCTGTTGATTGGAAAGGGATATATTACTTGCAACAAATTTCATTGAGGAATAAATATACCGAGAAGCACTGGTTAGAATAAAATATTCCTTGGACAGGTTTCTGCATGATCTTGAATTTACACGACAAATGATACGTATGTATAGTGTTGAGTCATCCTTTATGATGCCCTGTATCCTTAGTGTTCCTGTGTGTGATTTTTTCATAGCAGTAAGTGATATGTAGATGCACTGGAACATGAACGTTTTTCGTCATGAACAGGTTCTTGTGGTCGTTTCTCATATGTTCTACATATGACCTGAGGTGGGTCTTATATTCGGTCTTCTGACACGTCTTAAACGTTCATTGTATGAGTATGAGTATGAGTATGAGTATGCCCCGCAACTGTGTTCAACTTCGCATTTTATTTTTTGACGTGACACACAGGTCATCATTCTCTTTACTTGTTTATAAGGTATTGGCTCTTTTATTCATTTATCATCTTCTACAGTTGTTTTGTCTTTCAGTAGGTTATTTGAGAGTTGTGCAGATAATGTACGTCCGACTGGCCAATAAAAGATCACGGAATAGTAATTTGAAGAAGTTATTAATAAATAACATAGTTGTACAGCGTATTGAGTGGAAATTCAATATTGTATACTTTAGGTATGTGATAATAGACGTATCTGTTCGTTCTATCAATTGTTCGCTGTAAATTCACTTGTAGAGTCTTGTCCTTGTTTCTCATTCTGTTTTTGATCTGTTTTTGTGTTGCTTGATTGATAAGTTGATAATGCTATCGTTACTGTTTTGTGGATACGGGCCTGAAGGTGGCTCACAGAAGCGCCGAAACTGGTTGTAACTAAATAAAATCACAAGGACGGCTGTAGGCGTTTCACTTCCTCATCATATTAAACGGACATCGTCTCAAAGACCTCCTGACAGAGGGATGGACATACAAAAACTTGATGTGCCTTACCCGGTAGTGGGACAGTCCTGCAGGTTTATTAACAACAGGATCAAGCGAATGAAGAAAGAAGCAACCATCACCTCCAACAAGAGATGTCTCCGTAGCCGTCACTCCCAACTACGCCCAAGTCAGGATAAGAGGAGATAACAGCATCGGACAGAAAGTAAAGCAGACTAGTGAGAGGTTATGGGTATAACTCGAGCTTAAGAAGTTATATCAGGAACCTGATTGCCTTTCATAACAGGTTTATTTAGATCGCCTACAACTTTGTGAGACGTGAAATCCGCAGCAGCTCGATAGGACAATGCGTTACATCAGTAATGTAGTAGATAATAAGTTGTAAACTGTTGTTAGCAATCATGAAGAGATCTGTAAATTAAAACTTAGGCGACTTATGTTACACAGGACAGAGTATACATACAGTAGTCATGTATTCTATGACAGGGTAGTTAACAGGACTGATATTGTTTTCGGTAATGATGAATTAAAATTACTACAGAATGGTAATGAATACGCTGTGAACAGAGTGTTGCGGAATGAAAACATTACATTAATGTTTATTAATGTTAGTTGAGATTAAAAGTACACCAAAGTTTTGTAAGGTTGATAAGGTACAGCATGACTTCATTACCAAGAGAGTTGTAGAGTCAGTTTACCGATGAATTACTATGAATAAGAGAATGAGTAACGGTCATGCAAATAATGATGTGCAGTTAATTTGTATTATTAATTCTAAACTGAAAGAGCATCAACAATTAATTGTAAAAGCTGATAAGGTGAATACCTTGGTAATATTAAGTAACGCTGACTATAGTGAAGTTTTTTGAAGATAATAGTATTTCACAACTAGACTATGACCCCACTAAACAGTTTGTTAAAGAAGTCAAAAATGCTGTTTCTCATTCGATGACAAAACCTGCAGGTCCCTCGAAGTAATGACTACACATGCCTCCTGTTTACGGGCACAACGAAACATTCATAAACCGAATGCTCCAATGAGGCCCATCGTTAATTATATAGGCAGTCCTGCTTATAGACAGTGCACTAAGTTAAATGAGATTTTTGGTCACTAACTGTGTGTTTGAGAGACAATTCTCTGTAAAGAACACACATGAGCTGGTTGGGAAAATTAAGGATGTTGAGATACCTGATAATTACATATGGGTATCGCTAGATATTATAAATTTGTACACAAATGTTGCTGTAAATGAAGTCTTTTCTCCTGTAAGAGTGAATTTTATTAAAGACAGACCTATGTCCATAGTTGAGACTCATGATTTTTTGATAAGTGTTAGAGCTAGTTCTGTAATATAATAAATGTAGAGGAGAGTTTTTCAAGCAGCATGATGGGTTAGCAATGGGGTGTTGTCTGTCGTGAACGCTAGCTAATATGTTTGTCAATTATTTGGAAGAAAATTTTTTTTATACAGCAGTAGAAGTTAAATGGTTTAATCGAATACCATTATCGATATGTTGGTGATACATTGTTGTTATTGAATGAAGAGAATGAGGGTTTAACGAAAATTTTTGAGGTGTTCAACACTCTGCATTCCAATATACAGTTTACATATGAAAGTGAAGTAACGATAAAATTGATTTCCTGGATATTATGTTGATGAATAGTAATGGAATCACAAATTTGCAATTTGTAGGAAGCCAACAGCTACAGGTGCGAGTATCGTACTTCATTCTGCTCATCATGACAAAAATTCTTCCTTTTAGAACTGCCAGCAGACTCGTTCACGTCTGAAAGGAGTTAAGTGTTGTTTTTTAATTTGGTAGTTGTTATCATAAGGCCACGTCTGTGTTGATGTGGAATTGGACCTGTTACATTAACGCGCCTCTGATTGATTGTGTGTATGGTCATCACTCAGTGTTACTGATGGTAATTTGTTGTTCCAGACCATATTCCGTGCAAGGGTACGAGAATTCTCTGTTATAAACTAAGCTGATGAAATATAAATTGTAACACTGTGTCGGAGGCACGGCACCTTGTGTAGATGAGTATAACCAAGTCATTGCGTTAGCAGGCAGTGATATTTCGCCGTGTAATCTTCAAGTAATTTTGAGGAGTGTTAAGCTTGTAACTTGATGCAGGCAGTGATATTACGCCGTGTAATCTTCAAGTAATTTTGAGGAGTGTTAAGCTTGTAAGTTGATGGCAGTCGCTTTCACAACATGTTGATATTCCCTACATCTCAAGCATTCTCGTGTGTAGCCTTATTTGGGCTGATTGTTGTTCCCTTCTGATGTGGGTTGGCAGAGTCAGGGCAGTCTGGGCAGCGGAAGACGCATCCCTGTTTCCTGGACGCGGAACACAGACGTGTTTTCTTTCTGCTGAGACGTGATTTCCGTCGCCGCACGACTTGTAGGTTGGATAGCAATCGGGGGCCTCTACGAGCCACATCGTGTTGGCTTAAGTTAAGTAAATTTGATCGTTTGATAGTGCCGAGGCGCAGTGTCGTCAATTAATGGGGAATCGTTTATCTCCCCAATACTGTGAATTCAGCAAGCACAGAAGCCGAGCGGTTCTAGGCGCTTCAGTCCGGAACCGCGCTGCTGCTACGGTTGCAGGTTCGAATCCTGCCTCTGGCATGGATGTGTGTGTGATGTCCTTAGGTTGGTTAGGTTTAAGTAGTTCTAAGTCCTATGGGGCTGATGACCTCAGATGTTAAGTCCCATAGTGCTCAGAGCCATTTGAACAATTAGTTACAGGAAGGGGGCTGATGACCTCAGATGTTAAGTCCCATAGTGCTCAGAGCCATTTGAACAATTAGTTACAGGAAGGGTTGATATATGGTGCTGGAGTTGCAGACTAAGTGTAAGTATTAAAAACACTTTTTAAAATTATATTTTGGTCAAAACTGGTAAAACATAACTTTTAGTCCGCAGTACTGGATTAGCCATTTTGAATTTTGAAAATTTGACTTCAGGATGTACTTTTTATGCAAATTGAACTAATAACAAACATACGTTTTCCATGATCTTTAAACAGGATTTATCGAAAAATGTTTCAAAACTGCATGTGGCATAAAATAAAAACGGTTCAATCTATTAACTTCTACCTTTGTCCCCCGAAAAGTAAACACTTTTCTCGGGAGCTTACACCTATAATATACGAAACTCTTTACCACTAAATATTTCATGTAAAACAATAAAGAGTGAAACAGACCCCCCAAAATTGAACTCATAGTTCGGGTTGGTATCATATCGTTAAAGTTAAGATCATTTCATTGTGGTTAGGTACTAGCTTCTATAAATTTAAGGTGGTATAGTCTAATGTTATCCCTTTTTGATTTAACTCGTGAAGGCCTACGCTGCACGCAGTCTGCGTACGTCAGACACGCTGGCCCTTGACCAAACCATAATTACGGACGCAATTTTTTTTGCACTGAAAATCTAAAACAGAGTTAAAAGTATGATCAATCATAACCCCCAAATAAATCCGTTTTATGTCTTCTCATTGTCTCAAAAAACTTTCCAAACACTGCCAGTTTTGCTCATTTGAATGGGAACATCGCCTTAACGTATTTCTCAACAATTACGCCGACTGTTAATCTGGATGTTAAATTGGATGAAAAGTTACATTGTGGTGCGAAAATCTGGAGTTGCTCTGCTCCCTTCCATCCTTTCTTGTCTGCGTGATATCGCAGGGGCAGTAGGGAATACTTACGTCACAGCAACCAAGAATGGGAAAAATGGGCGTAAGAGAACTACAACTATGGTATGAGCAGTGCTTATGGCCAATAACTGGTCAAAATAACTTGTTTTTGATTCATTACCGGTCTGCTTATGAAAACCATACTCCCTGAGTAAACCAACCGTCCAGAAAAGTGAGTGACATTGTAGTGAGTATGGCCTGGAACCACTAGACAAATTCAGCCTCTGAATGCTTTTTTTTTCGTGCCTATAAAACATTATGGTCGCACTGTGTGGAGCTGGTTTCACGACAAGCTCCACGACAGACAGTTTCGCATTCCGTTGCACGCCATCACACTGCATCAGTTGTCAATACTCCGTTACACCAATACGATTCTACGTGCAGCCTTTAAGAGTGGATACGTGGGTGAAAGTCCTGCATCGTTTGTAACGCCCAAGGAGATCTTGCTGGTGCGAACCCTTGTGATGCACTTTGCGCGGCACTTTTCATTCCCTTTTAATGGGGCAAGTTAGAAGTTTGTTTTCAGCATTTCTTGACTGTCGATGATGTCAATTTTGTCAAATGTAATACATAAATCCCATAGAAGGTTGATCTCTGCACCTCCCGGACGCTCATTTTCGGTCGCCCTTCTGATGCAGATGTTTAGTCGTTAGCACCTAATATTTTTGCTGTCGTAACTGTTAACACAACACTTTCTAATGAGCCTTAATGAAGACTGAACTAGCGTCCTCAAACTCAAGGTGTTTCTTGTAAGCAGGGTTAATTTTCTTTCCTTGGTTGGCTCTCAATATAACATATTCCGGCACAACTTAAAAAAAAAAGAATGTGGCTCATATCCTTCCAGCAATATCGTGATTACAGCTGTGGGACACTAGCTCAATTTTGGACAAGTATAGGAGATTAATTAAAAAAAAATCTTCACAAGGAATTAGCTTGTTACTATTGTATTGTCAATCGTATGAAGAGCGAGTAAAAAATTCAGTGGCGTAAGACAATGTGTATTTTATTGATAAATAATAGAATACAATACATTTCATCATAGCTGTAACACACACATTAAATCAGCTGTCATTGAGACATTGTTAGAAAAATAATTTATTACAACAAATAATGCTTTTAAGTCAATCTGTCCTTAGAGCAGCGTTAACTTAAACTACACTCTGACTCGTTTCACAACAACAAATCAAATGCTCGAGTGTTGGGCGGTATACAGAAGCTTGTTACTTATGGTTCTCCCTATTTTCAGCTTTAAAAGCTGGGAGGGCAGTAGGAAGTAGCATTGTGTGTTGGATCACTGCAACGTTGTCATTTCCCTAATAGAGGAGGCACAAGATAATGCCATGGGAGAATGTGCATTTTGAGAAACTCAATAGTCGTTACAAATCTACTTTAACACGTTTTACGATAGTAAGCTGTGTTACTTCTTCCTCTGATAGCCACAGGCACGTATTCTCTGTTCCCAATATCGTTCAAGCAATCGCATTTCATGTGCCCTCATATCAAAAGGCTACCGCCGCAAACACTTGGACTCGGATAAATCCACCACCACAGTCTCATCTGTTATTGTAACGCGTAACTGTCAGAAGTCTTCGTAGGCTACATAAAGTCGTTAACAGCAAGTGGAGCAGTTGCTGTACCACACACCAGCCGAAGAGTCTTTGTTCCACGGCAACAACATATGTGAACCTCTACTACGCATCATCATCTCCTCTCCACGAACTACGTCCGCCACCGTTCCCCAATAGTAGCTACGTTAACCACGCGCCACAGTTGCCACTTGTCGACACCAGTAAACAGAACGTGGAAAACCTATTGTGCGTCGCTGGAGTTCTAGCTGTATTGTGGGCACTCCGCAATTCATAAAAGGTCAAGGGAGGATCCATTAACCCCATACCCGAATCGCGTACCTTGTTCTTCAGGTAGAAGAGCGCGTTTATGTTTTCGGGCAGACGAGTCTTCTGCACTTTTGAGAAGTACAGAGCGAGTTTTCATTCTCATTTTAACTCTTCGCTTGAATCACTTCACTCTAACACATAGATTTTTGTCAGTAATTTGAGAAAAGTACAAAGAGACTCCTACAGTACACTAAATTTTGTCGGCTCCGGTCCCATGGCATATCAAAGAAAGACAAGTATTCATTCAGAAAAAGAAACCTCTGCAATGACGAAATGGCAGACTGTGCAAACTGAAATATGGCTCTCACATAATTTAAATGCTATCCTTAGCTTAAACATACCTCCAGAATATATTCTCATTACTATACTTGAAGCTAGTTGTCATACAAGGTGTTTCACTGTTGTAGGTATAAACCAAAGGGACGCATGGAGAAGAATGAAACAAGCAAATAATCCTAGTAAATACAGGTCCAGATACCAATTCTTTCCCGATACGATGTTGTACAAGTGCAGTCATCTCAATGTTACAACACTGTTAACATCTAAGGCTACGTCTACATTTTTGTGTGGTTATATTTAAAAGCTCTGGTGTATTTTAGCCCTGCTGTTAGTGTCTATGAGCTGGGGGATGGTTGTCAAAGTATTCTGGACATGTCTGGGATTTTTTAACGTGTATGGGCGTCGATGAGGAGACGTGCTCAAGCTTGTTTTCACTTGAACGGTGGCCATGCCAAACAACTGCAATGTGTTTGCCCTCGTGTATGTATCTGCTGCTTGAATCCTGAGGGACTCAGTTGTAAGATATTCATGTACTCGGTCGTATATGTTGTACTGAGGAAACAGTTGGTTTCTGGACCTATATTTATTGGAATTATTTACTGATATCATAGTCCTCTACGGATCCCTGTCGTTTGTACCCATAATAGTGGAACACTTTGTACAAGTTACTTCCTTTGAAAGCTTTTTCAACTTCCTTCTGCTGTTTAGGATATTCATGGCAATAAAGTGGCTTCTTGTCAATTTTGTAATGATAATATAATATTATTTTTTCGCTTAACGTTGTTACATACCCACAACATGTCTCACTAATGTGGTTCGAGGAGTGGCCAAGAGAAAATCGAAAAGCTGCTGCTGGTTGTGAAGTTCGTGTACTTGCTGTATGGCCGGTTTTGGAAAATTTGTGGAGTCCGGTTGCTGAGTAGCTAAAAGTTGCTGAGTTAGTGTGAACTGGTTCCATTTGCACTGGGTGTGGTGTGTTGGAAGTATTGGAACTCGTAGCTCATGTGATACCGGCGGTAACACATAAATTATGCACAGACCTGTTGGTAGATGATGTCTGCCACAAGCTCATCCCCCTACCCCTCAGGAATAGAACGTATTAAATCGTAGGACGCCACGCAATTGATGTCTCACACTCTACAGACTTGAAAAAGCGTAATCTGAGAGACCAGTAACCTCAATGGCACGATCTACGTTCTCTGCTGCAAGCTTTCCCATTTTGCGGAGTCCATGCCATCAAGATACACTATCATCAGGGAAGTCAGAGTCTATGCTGACCTCGGTAATTCAGTAGCACCTAGGGGTAAATTAAGTTATGCTTAAATGCAAATCACAGAGTATGTGTCAGGTAGCTTTGGCTCTTCCAATCACTTTTTAATGCTTCACGATCTGGGACTGATTCCCAGCCAGGCGCCACCTTTGATGGACAGCATGAGGCTGTTCGGCTTGGTCTGCAGAGGTACCGGCGTCTTGTCGACCACGCGGAGAGTAAACTTAGACAGCAGGTAGATGAGCATCACCTTCAACTCCAGCAGTGCGAACCTCTGGGCTGAAACACGGATGGTTTATCCAGTGATGAAACATACGTAAACTGAATCGCCAGCGCTACGTACAGGTAAAACTTAGCACACAGAAAAAATGCACGTATTTTCGTAGACATTTCTATTATTACTGATTATCGTAATGAAAACTGCATGCTCATCATATGGGAAGTCCGTCTGTTAAAATGTGGCGTCCATTTAGTTAGGATTTGAATACTCAGATACTTGTAAGCAGATTGTTATGATTTTAGGCAGAGGCATAAAGCAACAGAATTCAATATGCCTGAAGATGGCATAAGCACCCTGAACCCAGTAGCGTTAATGAAAACAGTTCAGTTGCGACTGAGGTGGTTTATTACTGTTATACGACGTCACTCGTATTCCATGAAGACGTGAAGCACAGTGTGAGATGTGCAAAGAAGTCAAACTGTTCATATTATTCACGTGCAACACAAGGAATTGACTCAACATTACAAAAGTATTAATATATTACAACGCTCATTTTAATTATGTCATAACACAGAAATGTTAAATTTGAGTTTTTTGTAAAAGCCATGTTCTTGGGGCAGAAGCATTTGACCAACACAAAAAATTCAGTTCTGTATTAAACTTCGCAAAATTAGCCACAACTTATTTCAAATGCTCTGTTAGATTTTGCAGTACACTTATAGCTTCCTCCTGTGTGTACTACTTATTAGCCCTACAAATTCATCTAGAGGCTATTTTTGCATTTAGTATTACATTTCAAGTAATGGCAAACGTTATTTTCTTTATGATAAAAAATAACAAAATGAAAGGAATTATATAAATAGCTAGGAGTAACAATAACTACATGAGTCAGAAAAGCAGAAATTGTGCAGTGTGCCGTCAGGGTAGAGCTGTAAGAGGAGCGGAATTGGTCAGTGAGGCTGCTGTAGAAGGTGAGGCAGCAGTGTGATGTGATGGGATGGGATGCAGGGACACAAATAACTGGTTGTAGGTAAGACGAGTACAGTATGAGCCTATACCTTTACCTCACGACAGGTGTTTCGCATGTACAGGTACGTCTGCTTGGTCACTCAAACTCAGACAGATGATGGCAATGTGACTCTCATAACAAGCAGCTATGTGAGGTCTTTTCTTTTTCTTGTTCTTTTCTTTTTTTTCCAAGAAAACTTTTCATTGGTGCTTGGCAGAACATGATAGTAGTATTTAATAATATTAAATGGGAAAACATTTCCTAATGATCTGCAAAATTACATTTGTTTTCTAGCGATTCATCTTTCGGGTTCTTACGCCGTCTGCAGGTGACAACCGAATGTCGCAAAAACAGCAAGAAATGATGTGTGGCTTAAACACATAATTGATTGTGCAAAAGACGCATAGTGTTTACAAAGCAAAACATAATTTTTTTATTTGTCACACAGAAATAATTACATTTACTACAAAAGGGGGGAGGGGACAAAGTTTTTAAATGGACATGCATTTAACAAAGGATAAGAAACAAGGTGAATCTTTACAATTTGAACCTTGTATCTATAAGTGAATTTAACAAAAAGGTAACTGAGTCTGACCATTTACTATTAAGCTGGCATTCTGTGCCATGTATTCGCTACCAAATAAACCAAACACGTGACACACAATATAATATTAAATCACCAGACTCAATTTACTCTTTCCTGTTTGTTAAGTTTCTGTTACAAATACTAGGTTCAAGCCATAAATACATAAACTGTTAAATATATCACAACGTAAGAATTTTGTTCCTCCACCTTTTTTGTTAATGTAATTTAATTTTACGTGACCAAAAAAGAAAAAAAAATGTTTTCGTATGTAAACATTAGGCACCATTTTTGTATCTTTTGTACGAATAATATCTGTGTAAGTCGCACGTAATTATCATCGCCTGAAGATGACCTAAGATCCGAAAGCCGGTTTGCAACCAAACAAATATAATTTTGCAGAACATTAGAAAGTGATCTCCTATTTAGCATTTAAAAAAGGAAGTTCAGATCAACAGTTTGTATATGACAGTTTCAGTGGAATTAAGGTATCTCTTGAATAAAATTATTATTATAATCGTTTACGTGATAGTCTTATTTATTATTATGTGAATCAGGATTGTTTATTTTTACGCTGTTGGAAGTCTTAGTACCATTTATAAGAGACATGATCATAAATCAATTAGTGCCGGAACTATGAAGTTTTCTAAGAAATAGTTTGATCGTTTATATAATTAAAGATCTGAAGTTAGTCGTTATTCGTTGCACTTAATAGAAGAGCTTCAGTATGAAAAGTCATACATTGGAAGATGGCGAAAGTTTTTTAATTAAGCCCATATGGTTTCGTTTCGTCACTGTTGCTGTAACTCTACTAGTTCTCCTCACAAACTCTGCCTCTCAAGTTCGAATTCTTCTTTTGTCTTTTTACGTTAACATCCAATTTCACTGTCATAAATAAACTGCGGGACTGCACTCGATTTGTAAAACTTAAAAACTTACTTCGCACTTGGTGTCTCTGATTTCCCGTTACTGTTCCAAATATTTACTAACATTACTTCAGTTTACTACTTATCCCTGCGAAACATAATGTCATCCCTCAGGTACCACAACGGTAAGATTTTTTCAATGGCTGAATTATCTGAAAGAATCTCAGTAGCTCTAGTAATCTTAATTACGATTCGTTTCCTAAATTTGATTTCATAATTTTACTAGTCGTTGTGGCTTACTGTATTTGTATTGGCTTCGTGAGCAGAGTTTTAATCTTTTTGATAACTAAGATTGATTTAATTGTAACAATTACAGTCATATGCAGTTAGCATTAATCTGTTGTGGCGTGTTTGGATTGTCCGGTGGAGAAAAACTGATTCTCAGTAACTACAGCCAATTTTCACTAATTACAGTTAATTTTCAGTATTATAACTTTCCAAATTGTTAGGAATAATACTATGTATGAATACAGTCACAGACTGCTTTTTTCTAGCTATTTAAATAGTGCACTTTATGCGCATGTTTCTGTGACATTCTGTGTAGTGTATACGTAGGGTACTTTCAAAGTAATTAAATCTCTGCTATGTAACCAGCAGCTAAACAGTGGTATTTGTTCATTGTAAACACACGATCGTATATGCCTAAATTAATTATTTTCTTTGCAGTTATTTGGTGAGCATCTTTGGCTCTTCCAGTTGCGTTATGATTGGAACTACCATCTAAATTCTTCTTCTCTCGTTTCACCCACTTTGGGGTACGCTGGATCAATCATTTCTTTGTGCGTTGTTCTTTTCTTTAGGCCCAGTACTTTTTCATTCTTTCTGATTTTCTTCTCCTCCCTTCTTCCGAGATGAAGGGTTTGGACTTTTGTGTGGATTTGTCTTGGAACCTTATGTTTTCAACTTTAGTAATTAATTTAGCTGTTCGATCAATAAGTGAATTTTCTGAAATCTTTAATTCTACTAGGACTTTCTCAGTTTCTTTAAACCAGTTGGACTTCGTTTTTCGGTTACGGAAGAAGTCAAAGATTTCTTAATTATTAAATCAATATAAACTGTTTCGGCTGAAGTGAGTGCAGAGATGCTGTCATCATCAGCAGCAAGTTGCACACGCTGTATTTGCGATACGATTGCGTTTTAGGAATCGATGTCTTGTTTTCGAATCTCTTCGTAGCATGATCAAGTTGTCTAAATGATTAACCGATCGAAGCTGTTAGAAATGGCTTCCGAGCAGCAGCTGAACAACGAAGACAGATTCTATCGTCTCTCGATGAACTGTATTGCTTGTTAACGCGGAAGTGAGCGTTGGGGCTAGACTGGGAGGTAGGAGGTTAGAACGCTGCTTATGGAAGACGTTTTCACAGCTTGACTTTCTCCTGCCCTGGGAGGAAAGATGGTGTCTTAAGGTTCGCACAAATGTACCAGATTAAATTCCGAACCACTCCGTAGTGTCTCATGGGGTGAGGGCATGTGACATTGCGGCCGGTGATCCGTCCATTAGATGATGAGGACGCAAAGCTCAGCTCAGTGCCCCCCCCCCCTCCCCTCCGCACACCCGCACCCCACGATACGCATAAGTCGCGGTTCTCAAACTTTACTAGGCCCCAATGTACACAACGGAAGAAAACCTTTCAAAACCTTTCCAGTTAGGGAGCTGAACGCATCACACGGCATTTCCCAGCCAACAACAAACATTGTTTATAAGAACTGCTCATGATTGACTCCAGGAGTGTAGTTTACAGTTAGGCGGGACGCACCGGCTAATTTAACACACCGCAGCTGCGACTGGGATCAGTGACCTCCTGGAGTAGCCTCTTCATAATAACGTCGCTAATTGTGATGCTACGCGCATGCGCAATCTCTCTCGTGGAATGTCCGGATTCGTGGGTCCGTACGATCACGCACTGTTTTATCTTACTTCTTCTGGTTGATTATTATTGGGTAAAAAATCCTACCGGGACATCCAATTTCGGCTTCACGCTTCCGTGCACAACCTAACGTCGCAGAAGGTAAGTTCATTTGGGTGCTCGGGAGCTTTTTCCCCATATAGCTTGTTTAGCTGTGCTATTTAATGAAACGCCCAAATATAAACAAAGGTATCCTCAACGTGCAGCTGGCTTGATCCCGTTGTGTGTGGTAACCCTCTGATTTCTTATGATCTTTGGGGTAAGTTAACTAGCAGCTGTGGGAATATCAATAATTGAACGTTTACGCGTAAAAACGGTGCTAATTAACTTGCTGCGAGGGTCGCCTCAGAAGTTATGCACACTGTAAGACAGAATCGAAGAAAATAATTAATTTCACAAAATACCTTCCATTCTTGTTTACGGCAGCTTCCCAACGTTTTGGCAATCTCTGTACACCGGATAGGCCATCTTCATTGTTGAGCTGTCTCATTACTCGGATAACCACACTACGTGCTTCGTCAGTTGTACCAGAACGTTTTCGACAAAGTTGTTGCTTCAATCTGGGAGACAAATCAAACTCTGATGGGTTCATATCAGGATTGTGTGGTGGGTGGGGAAATAATGAACATCCATATTTGTCGAGCGTTTCTCTCAGTGGTAGGACAATATGCGCTCTTGCATTATCGCGAAAAACCAGGACACCAGCTGCAAGCGTGGAGAGTCGGAACTTTTCCACTTTGACGATTGCTACTTCAGTTCTAGCTCAGAATCTTGTATACAGATTTCAACAAGTGCAACAATACTTTCAGGAACAGTTCTCCTGCTGCCAGATAACGTTGAAGCAATTCTCCTGCGATTCTTTTGCAACCTCCTTTCTGCTCTTCACTCTAATCATGCGGAACCCAACTGGCAGCAATGTCTCTCATCTTTAACTATTCAGTTCTTGTTCTTTAAACTGGAGATTCAGCCACTCTGACCTCATACGCAGTTTCCTCACGTGTCTTTCGTCGATTCTCTCTCAAAACGTCATTAACAATAACCTGAGAGGTGTAGTCTGTTGCAGCTGATTGCCTTCCACTTCTTGAGTTGTCTTCAATGCTTACCCGACCTCCACAGAAACGTGGAAATCACCGCGACACTGTGCTATGATCCACTACACTATCTCACACACACACCTCTCTCAAAGCGTTGTGAATTTGCGTTGGGTCCTTTACACGTAGGTATCCGATTTTGATGTAGGACTGTGCTCACTGCGTGTAATTCGATCAGGCTCGGTTTTAGCTTCCATTTTAAAACTGTAGTAGTCACGACACAGCCACGCAAACCGGTAAACACATACCCTGACCAGACAGAGCATTACGACCACTGACCTGATGACGATGTAAACCCGTCCAGGCGCCAGCAGCTTCACCTGGCGAGGAGTGACTGCCAGTCAGACACACGCACAGTGCATGTAGTGCCGGTGGGCGTCCTGTCCGTGTGTGGAGTGGGGAAGGCGCGTGCTCTACCTGAGTTTGACTTAGGCCCTGAGGCTCGGCACGAACATTTCGGGAACTGCGCAGACTTGTCGGGTGTTAGAGGAGTGCTGTGGTGAGTGTCTTCAACATGTGACGAAACCAAGGTCTACATATACATCTAAATATACGTGAGTGCTCTGCTTCTCACAATAAAGTGCCTGGCAGAGGGTTCAATGAACCACCTTCAAGCTGTCACTCTACCGTTCCACTGTTGAACGGCACGCGGGAAAAACCAGCATTTAAATTTCTCCGTGCGAGCCCTGATTTCTCTTATTTTATCGTGATGATCATTTGTCCCTATGTAGGTGGGTGCCAACAGAATGATTTCGCGATCGGAGGAGAAAACTGGTGACTGAAATTTCATGAGAAGATCCCGTCGCAACGAAAAACGCCTTTGTTTTAATGATTGCCACTCCAATTCACGTATCATGTCTGTGACACTTTCTCCCCTATTTCGCGATAATGCAAAACGAGCTGCCCTTCTTTGTACTTTTTCGATGTCATCCGTCAGTCCCACCTGATGCGGATCCCACACCGGACAGCAGTACTCCAGAAAAGGGCGCACAAGCGTGGTGTAAGCAGTCTCTTTGGTAGACCTGTAGCACCTCCTAAGTATTCTGCCAATGAATGGCAGTGTTTGGTTTGCTCTACTCACAACATTATCTATGTGATCGTTTCAATTTAGGGTATTTGTAATTCTAATCCCTAAGTATTTAGTTGAATTTACAGCCCTCAGATCTGTGTGACTTATCGCGTAATCGAAATTTAGCTGATTTATTTTAGCATTCATGTGAATAACTTCGCACTCTTCTTTATTCAGGGTCAATTGCCACTTTTCGCACCTTACAGATATCTTATCTAAATCATTTTGCAAGTTGTTTTGATCATCTGATGACTTCACAAGACGGTAAATGACAGCATCATCTGCAAACAATCTAAGACGGCTACTCAGATTGTCTCCTATGTCGTTAATATAGATCAGGAATAATAGAGGGCCTGTAACACTTCCTTGGGGAACGCCGGATATTACTTCTGTTTTACTCGATGACTTTCCGTCTATTACTACGAACTGTGACCTTTCTGACAGGAGACCACGAATCCATTCGCACAACTGAGGCGATACTCCGTGGGCACACAGTTTGGTTAGAAGACGCTTGTGAGGAACGGTGTCGAAAGCCTTCTGGAAATCTAAAAATATGGAATCAATTTGACATCCCCTGTCAATAGCACTCATTACTTCATGAGTATAAAGAGCTAATTGTGTTTCACAAGAACGATATTTTCTGAATCCGTGCTGACTATATGTCAATAAATCGTTTTCTTCGAGGTACTTCATAATGTTGGAATACAGTATATGTTCTAAAACCCTACTGCAAATCGACGTTAGTGATATGGGCCTGTAATTCAGCGGATTACTCCTACTTCCCTTTTTGGGTATTGGTGTGACTTGAGCAATTTTCCTGTCTTTAGGTACGTACCTTTCTGTGAGCGAGTGGTTGTATATAATTGCTAAGTATGGAGCTATTGTATCAGCATACTCTGAGAGGAACCTGGCTGCTATACAATCTGGACCGGAGGCCTTGCCTTTGTTAAGTGAAACCACGTGCGGATTTTATGGGGCTGGGCGGTCCCCCTCATTACGGATGTCGGATGTCGAAAGCTGGCAGACTGGTAAAACAGGACAGGCGGCGAACCGTAGCGGAACTAACATCAGATTTTAATGCTGGGCAGAGTATAAGTGAGTCTGAACACCTAGGGCACCGAACAGTCCGAACAATGGGCCTCCATAGCCGACGACGCATGCGTGTGTCAATGTTAAAGCCAGGACATCGGCAACTATGACCGAAGTCCACATTTGACCACTGGCACTGGACGTTGGTACAGTGGTGGAGCGTTGTTGTACGATCTGATGAACCCCCATGCCTTCTTCATCGTGTCGGTCGGGGGGCGCGAATCCGTCGTCTTCCAGGGGAACAGCTGCTTGGCACCTGTGCTGCAGGACAGAGACAAGTTGGCGGCGACTCCATTGTGCGCTGATGAACATTCACGTGGTAATCCGTGGGTCCAGTGGAGCTCGTACGAGGCACCGTGACGGCCACGGAGTATCGTGCACTGGTTGTAGACCACGTACAGCCCTTCATGACGATCATCTTTCCCGACAGCAGTGGCTTTTTTCGACAAGATAATACGGCACGTAGCAAGACCCAGGAGTGTGATCGACTGCTTCGAGGAAGGCAGTGGTGAGTTGACACTGATGTGTTGGCTCCCCAACTGGTCAGATATGACCTAGATCGAACATATCTGGGATGTGACTGAACATGGCGTCAGAGGTCACCGACCCCCACACCGGAATTTACGGGTGTCAGGTGAACTGTGTGTGCAGATGTGGTGCCAACTCCCTCCACCCACCTACCAAAGCCTCATTGCATTCCCGCTGTTGTCCGTGCCAAAGATGGACGAACCGGCTACTAAGTGGGTCGTCATAATGTACTGGTTGATCGCTATGTACGACTGTCACAACTAAAATCTCGTGCACAAGTGACATGAATTTCAACTCGATAACGCCACCTTAACAGTCGGGCATGTGCAGCGTGCAGGACTTTTGAAATGGCCCTCTTATGAGACGCATAAAAAACACAGGCCCAACTGAGTGTTGAATGCAGAACCTACTGTTGTCTTCAGTCAGAAAAATTGTTTGAACCAGGTCTCCATGCTACTCTATGTTGTGCACGTTTCTACATACTGCATAACTAACGCAGGACCTATAGTGCGTATAATTAACTGTTACTGCTGCTCTGGCTGTATTCATTTCTCAAGGGATCACGAACTAACTCCAAGTGTAACAGCGGACGAAAATTTTTGAGAAGACTACCACCAGAGTCATTAAAAAAAATTTTGTACGACTACACTGAATAAGTGGTACGCTGCGCTGGCCTCACAGTACCCTAACACAGCTGTCATGAGACTCTAAAGATGCTGCTTAATATTACGGTTCTGCTACATTCAATGTCACTCGTCAAAATAACACAGCAATATCTGACACTTGACAGTTGCAATGAAACGTAAAAATACATTTATAGTTTAACGAGGACCAAAATAACGTTCCATTGAATCAGAGCCTCATGCAAAATACTATCCACTTAAACGCCTAATTGAGTGCAGCCACTTAATGACACCCAGTGTGTTTTTAAACAATTCTGTAGCAAGTGCAATAAACACAGTGTAGATGGTTTTGACGTTGTCAGTGTCCCAGACAGTACTTAATAGTGAAGATGAGGAGTGAAATACACGTAAAGTGTTTATGTAAACAGCTTTCGTTAAACATTTAAGCATCAATAGTAACAGTGGAGAGGAAAATCTGTATCGACGGGATAGTTACGTTAAAAAAGAATGTGTAGAGAAGATGAAGAAAGTGGAACAGAAAATCGCTTACCAATGCAAATACGAGGTCCAACGCCGAACGGGATGTAGGTGAAGGGCTTGATGAGGTGCTTGTTCTCCGGGCTGAAGCGCTCCGGATCGAAGCGCTCGGGGTCAGGGAAGTACTTCTCGTCGTGGTGGAGGGCGTGTGCGGGGATCCAGACGCCGTCTCCAGGCTCCAGCTGGAGTCCGTCCGGACAGGTGTCGGTGGCGGGCAGGCGGTACGGCTTCACGCACTTGCGGTCGGAGGCGGAGCCTGGGGTGTACATGCGCAGCGTCTCTGTGGAAACGGGACGAGCAGTGAGGTCTCGCTCACCAGCAGCTTACACTCACAACACGGGCTAGGCTACAGGGAAAGCACGCGGCTGAGAAACGTACACAGTATATAATCATAAGATGGAGAATACTGTAAAACTCACTGGAGGCTGCGTCTGTATAGCAAAGATCAGGTGTCCACGTAGTTACGATATCTGGTCAAAGGTATGAGGACACCCATTAGTGGAGATTGATATGGGGCATGCCTACACTTTGCCTTTATATCGGCTTGAAATCTGCTATGTACACTTTCACCAAGGTGTGGTTCTGAGGTCATCAGTCCCCTAGAACTTAAAACTACTTAAACCTAACTAACCTAAGGACATCACACAGATCCCTGCGTGAGGCAGGATTCGAACCTGCGACCGTAGCGGTCACGCGGTTGCGGACTGTAGCGCCTAGAACCGCTCGGCCACACAGGCAGGCGGTAGAGAAGGCAAAAACATGAGATGGAAAAGAAATTCACTTTTCTCTTAGGTGGTTCGAAAGTCTACGACTTTACACTAAGTACACATGACAGTCTATCACACAGCGCGACCTTAAACAGCGTCAAATTGGCCTTACAATCGTACACGACGAGACGAGAAGGAAGCATTTTGTAATCAAAGAGTGATTCATTATCCTGCTTTTTTCATGCGACGTTTCGCAGCCGCCCTCCGCAGCGCTCGGCTGGTCCCTGCCCGTCGGCGCTCAAGCGTCTTCTGGTTCGGTGTACCTGTGGGTGTTCCTTTGGTTTTCCCTTCCGCAATGACATTAGCAACAGTCCATTTTGGCACATTCACAGTAGTTGAAATGTTCCAAAAGAAATGTTACTCAAGTTACATCCAATGAATATTCCACATACAGAGGCACTGAGCTCTCTTTGCCGACCCATTCTTCTATTAGTGCTTCTCTACTGACGACACAATACCCTTGGTCTCCTTTAATAATGGCGGGTCCGCCTCGCGTCACATGTAGTGATCAAATGAGTATTTGTAAATTTGTGGTAAGATCTTACGGCACCAAACTGCTTAGGTCGTCGGACCCTAAGCTTACACACTACTTAATCTAACTTAAACTAACTTTCGCTAAGGACAGCACACACACTCACGCCCGAGCGAGGACCACTATCAGCTTCCACATCGTGGGGTCTGCGCCACGCTCAAACCCTCTCATCAGCTCTTACCAGCTGAAATCGGGATTCATATGATGAAGCTATGGTTTTCCAGTCGTCTAGGGTCCAACCGATATGGCCGCAAGTCACCTCGGTATACAGCCTGAAAGGTATTACACTTCCTTCAGTACATACCCTGGGTGCTCCTTTCACTTGGAATCATGTCTCGCTATTAGACGCTATCCACTGAGATTCCTCTTGCTAGTAAGTCCTCAATTAAGAGACCTTGTTCCGATCTTCCGTAAACACATATGATATCTTACTAGACATACGGAGCCATATCGAAGGCTTTCTATATGTCGTCAACGAGTATAGCAAGCACAGTTTCAGACAATTGTTGCTTGCGGAATACGTGACGGTTCCTACATGGATTATCGGTCTGAAAAAGTGTCGCCATAGACTACGACACTAAGAAGTACAATGTCAGCCAAGGAATGCATCATTCCCTTAGGAACTAAGAGGCACTTACGAGTATTGGTTAATGAAAAACCGCACCAGTTGCTGATTTACTCTTTATTTAAGTACACTTACAGGTCCGTGGTCTTAAAGAACGTATCAACAAGTGGAGCGGTCTTTCAGTAACTGCGCTTACAGTTGCGAAACAACAGCAGTCTCTAAACGTGGAGATACTTGTAATCTACGAATATACTGTGTCGGATGTGAGTGTGCGGCTTTACAAGTGCACGCTAATTAGCTCTTGTGGAATGCACGCTCTTACAAAACTTCGCCGAGTGGAGTCGGTATCTGCAGCTTACCAGAGACGACCATGTCGAGGTACTGGCTGCCCGTGACCTGCTCGTAGCTGGGCTGCCCCCCGCTCTTCTGCATCAGCTCGTCCACCTCCCTCTGCAGCCGCCTCTGGACGTCCTGGTGTGTGGCCAGCAGGTAGCTGCAGAACGTCAGCACGCTCGCCACCGTCTCGAAGCCAGCGAAGAAGAAAAACATCGCCTGCGCCGCCACGTCTTCTTCGGTGAGTTCTGTGCCGAGGCAGAACAACACTTTAACAGAACTGACAACGATTTAATCAACAGTTTGGAAAGCAACGAAATTCGACAGGCAAGAACAATACTGACATATTAGTATTCTTTCGCATTGTGGACTGTATGCAGTTTATTCAGTGCTATGAATAAAAATCGTAGTCAGCGTCTTTGGGGGCTGTTCCCACAGTCTGAGAGGTGATGTGCTTGACCGTGCATCATTGCTGTGTATCAGATATGGAGATGACGTAACACGGACACCAGTAACTGCAGCGATGATGTACCATGAAAATACCTCAGCACCTGGCTGTTTGTTGTTCGTATCTGTTTCTTATCTAACTGACTACAGTCACGATTTCTTCTTCCGGATACATCAAAATACACCTAGAGTCAAAGTTATTCGAATGTAAACACAGAAATCTGACAATTTCAACAGCAATCACTTGAGAAGTGTGTTTTCTTAATATGTGAAAGCGCATTAGTAGTAATTTTTTCAATATGCAAAGTATGCAGTGTGTACAGGCACTCATTTACGTAATCATGTACTCCAGACCCACCAAATTAATTAATCTTAAGAAAGGTTCGTATTCATTTATTTTGTGTGGTGAGTTCTACATCTACATCTACATTTATACTCCGCAAGCCACCCAACGGTGTGTGGCGGAGGGCACTTAACGTGCCGCTGTCATTACCTCCCTTTCCTGTTCCAGTCGCATGTGGTTCGCGGGAAGAATGACTGCCGGAAAGCCTCCGTGCGCGCTCGAATCTCTCTAATTTTACATTCGTGATCTCCTCGGGAGATCTAAGGAGGGGGAAGCAATATATTCGGTACCTCATCCAGTCACGCACCCTCTCCAAACCTGGAACCTGGACAGCAAGCTACACCGCGATGCAGAGCGCCTCTCTTGGAGAGTCTGTCACTTAAGTTTGCTAAACATCTGCGTAACGCTATCACGTTTATCAAATAACCCTGTGACGAAACACGCCGCTCTTCTTTGGATGCTGGTTTGCTGCCGATTTTGATGAGAACAACCTCATCTCTGAACTGTTCATCGTAGCACACTGTCTGCCCTACCTTCCTATTCATAACGAACCATACTCCCGTTACACCATTTTCTGCTACTGTTGATGTTGCCCTGTACTTGGTCTGCTCTTCATTTCACTTCACTGATCCCCAGTGTATCTAGATTGAGCTTTTGCATTTCCCTTTTCAGATTTTCTAGCTTTCCTACCGTGTGCAAACACCTGACATTCCACGCCCCGACTCGTAGAACGTTATCCTTTCGTTGGTTATTCAATCTTTTTTGATGGAAACCTCCCCCTTGGGAGTCACCTACCGGAGATCCAGATGGGGGACTATTCCGGAATATTTTGCCAATGGAGAGATCATCATGACACTTTTTCAATACAGGCCACACGTCGTGTGAATAAACATTCTGTGTCTTTAAAGCAGTGGTTTCCATTGCCTTCTCCCATCCTCATGCCGCTGATGATAGCCGATTCTTCCGGCTCTAGGGGCAGTTTCCCACTCCAAGGTAAAAGAGTGCCCCGAATCTCTGTCCGTTCCTCCGCCCTCTTTGACAAAGCCGTTGGTAGAATGAGGGTGACTTCTTATGCCGGGAGTCTTCAGCTGCCAGTACAGATAATTTTTTATTGAAAATTTAAGCGGTGGCGGGGTTCGAACCTGATACCGATAACATTTTGATTACTAATCAAAGACGCTACCCAGAGACCATGGGTGTCACCACCTGCCATATTTATGTATCTTTATCTCTGGATTTGTTGCAGCTAGAGTTTTTAAATTTTGACTGCTATTTTCAACAGGTATTTTTATTTCACTGAACTAGAATCAATTTTTTTTTCCTTGTTGGTAAGATATTTATGATTTTTTCCGTTAAGCCGTTTTTAACTGGAAAAATTTCTACGGAATTCTAATTCAGAGAAAGGCCAGTACTTGTCACGATTCTAATTGAATAGCTCCTACTAGTATTCTGTGGCATTTCTGAAATTCTGAATATCTTGGTTAAGTGGTTTCTGGGGCAAAGATACGTATCACACTGAAAATGTGAAATGCTACAAAATTCTATTAAAGTAATTTGTCATGAAATTCACAAATAATTCTAATTTTATAATAAAAAAAGTGTCCAGGAGAATAATCCGGGTCATCTCCCGGTTCTTCTTGTTTACATAGAAGCTTTCTTCCCTTTGTCGCCCGTGCATTCTTGTTGTAAAATTCAGCTGACACTGAGCGTCGTGCATTCACACATTGCCCGTATGCTGTCCAGATACACTTTTGATGGTATTAACAACAGGAACAACGCATACCCTTTCCAGAACCTTTAATCTACTCACGTGGCCTCATTAAATAACTCATTTTTTTCTGAGTACGACCGTGAAGACATTTCGTTAGATATGTCTCAAAGCGTTATGTTCTGGTTTAATTGCTTACATAACTGCTCCTGGGATAACACTTTGGTGATGATAAATAACTTCAACAGTTTGAACTTCCCTTTCTTGGCACTACAACTTAGGACCGATTGGACAATCAAAATGTGGAGGATTGCCGCCACTTGATAATCGATGAAAACATGTTGCCTATAAGCTTGCTTCCTCAACTGCAAATTATTTACATTATGTCTTATTTCCATGCTATTGCACTGCTATAGTTTCTTTGTGTTATATCTCAAAGCGTCCTCTAATGTTCTTAGCTTCAGGACCCAAAACAGTAAATCAAAAATCAAAAAACGAACAGTAAACTTGGCTGGCTTTTATGACGATGATACCAACGGAAATATCAAAGTTTCTACTGCAAAGGAGTGAAATCACCGACTTCTATCTCATGTTTTCGAAAATTCGGAGGTTTGAATACGAACACACCGTAAGGTAGGTGATTTTTTACTGAGCGCACGTATAATTTAGATAATCGGGGAAGGTATTTCTGAATAGAATTTCTTAAAGAATGTTGGAGGATTTTAAGTAGAAAATCAAAGAATTTTTACAGGTATAAGAAATGAAATGTCATTTTTTGCTATTTTGTTGGATTCCGACTCCCGTTCAGTGGTAGATGTCCGTAAATTTAATGGTTGGACTCCAACGCTCTGTACTTACTCATACGCCGGCCTGCACTGGTGCCGTTCTGCTCGTCCTCTTCTGCCTTCAGTTCACCCCTCCTAGCCTGCATCAGCAGCTGGATAACATCTGGACGGACGATTCCCTCTTTATCTCGCGTCTTGATAGTATCTGCAACCACCGACCTGAAGTACCGTTCCGCCCTTCGGTCGAAGAACGGAATGTTCAACAGCTACCGTGCATGAAACAGAGAAATTATATTAATGGAGGGTAGATGATGAACCTATGTACTGTGCGTTTGAATAAAATGCCTACCTTCATGAGCTTCGGCGAGAAAAAGTAACCAAAAGCAACAAGCGCTTTCACATTGCTCATAGCGCGGCCCATGCTGTAGAAAGTATTGTTGGGTTCCGACAGCGAGTCCACCCTGACACCAAATGCTGTTGTGGCTATTACATCGTTGGTAACACGAGTGAAAAATTCCTTCATCTCCAGTGTCAGGACGTCATTTCCACTGGAACCTTGAGGAAATAAAAGCAGCTATCATCAATAGCTTGTACCGTTTCAGTCAGATACTTAAAACTATTTGTTGTACAACTTAATGAGTTCTAGGGTTGCCCAAGATGATAATACGTTCTTTCCAAATTATTTGCTGTTTCCAGCATGACATTTTGGTTCTTTGCTATTACTTGAGTGGTTACACAAAGGCTCCATTCAGCTGCATTAATTGTCCAAGATGCTCAAGAAGAGTTACCAATATTCTTAAAGGAGAAATTCTCGTCAATACTAGAAAAAAAGGACCCTGACAAATATGTTGGGAAACAAATAATTGTTCAGGGATGGGCTGGACCGGTTTAAGGCCCAAGAGACAAGCTGAGCGGGTCGTCAGAAACATCATCATTGTGAGATTACTGTGTAAGATACAGAGAAGTCATGACAACGTTCGGTGAAATTAAAAGCAAAGGCGGCAACACTAACAGTGAAACGTCCCCTTTGAACAATTATACTAGACTGTGCTTAAACTGACACACAATATTTTTAGCGCAACGCAATCTGACTTTCAAAAATCCCTACAAAAGAATGGCCCTGACTAACATTAACCTATACGTTTCACAAATCACTTACCTCACAAAAATCTTGGTTACTCGAACTACTGCAATACAGCGAGCGCCACTACTGTCAGCTAAATAAAAGATTCAAACTACGGAAGGCACTAACTACTGATAGGCGTAGTTAGCAAATGAAAGATTTTGATAGAGAACAAACAATGTATTTACCTTAATAGTCATAATTGACATCCAGTCTTACAAATTTCAAAACTCCGCCATCTCTCTCCCCACATCCACCACCGCTGGCGGCTCACCTCCAACTGCGCAACGCTACGCGCTGTTCACATCCAGCTGCCCAACACTACAATGGCAGACAACAATGCAAACTAGCCACAGACTGCACACAGCACAGCCAGTGATTTTCATACAGAGCGCTACGTGGCGTTACCAATAAGAAAACCTAAACAGCCTACTTACAACAGTACAATGCGAACTCCACTGCTCAACGCAGGGGAAAGAGCAGGTAGGTGGAAAGAGTACACTGGAGGCTTCTATGAGAGAAAGACATGTCTGGTGTGACAGAAGAAGCAATGGACGCCGATATGGAAGACGCATGAGATCCAGCAATAGAGTCACAATTTAACAGGATTGTGAAAGACTTAGAATAAAGTAAAGTGCAAAGTACAGATAACATTCCCACGAAGGTTCTAAAATTATTGAGGGAAGTGGCAACAAACTATTCAGCTAGGTATGTAGACTTTATGAGACTTGATTCGTATCATCTGACATTCGGAAAATTATCATCCACACAAACAAGATGGACAGATAGGTATGACCACTATCGTTCAATCAGCTTAACAGCTCGTGTATCCAATTTTCTGAGAAGAATACGCAGGAACAGAAAAGAAAATTCAATATATGTTAGACTGATCAGTTTGACTTTAGGAAACATGAAGGCAAAAGAGTGGCAGTTCTGACTTGCACTCGATAACGGATGCATGACTTAAGAAAATCATATCATCTGTCGAGTTAGAAAAAGCGTTTGACAGTGTAACAGGGCGCAGCATTTTCGATATTCTCACAAAAAACGGTAGTCAGTTACGGGGAAAATGGGTAAGATACATGTTTTACAACAACCAAGAGTGAAAAATAACAATGAAAAACGAAGAACGATGTGGTCGGATAAGCAGGGTGTAAGATAAGGATGCACTCTTTTGGCCTTACTCATCAATCCAACCATTGACGAAGCAGTGAAGCAGATAAAGGTGCAAGAGGGGGCTTAAAATTTCGGGTGAAACGATACGAATGATAAGATTTGCTGATTCCATTGTTATCCGCATTGAAAGTGAGGTAAAACAGTAGGAGCTCTTGAATGGAAATTGTATGTCGGAATTCGTACGTGGGACGGATACAGAAGTGTAATGTTTGGCCGTGCGCACACTGTTAATCGCCTATAGCATACGAGTTGTATCTTCTGCAAAACAATATACCACCCTACAGCTTTCGAATCGCCGAAACGATTCGACGAACAGTCTATGGACGTGAAGGTTCTGGTGCTGGCATTCAGGTTACCAGTCCTCAGTGCTGGTGAGCACGTCTTGGATGTTATAGAGTGACATTTGCGCACCGTGGATTCTCTCCGATTAATATTTACTAATACCATTAGGTTCCATTTGAAATTGTCTGAAGTGCACGTTTCTCCTGCTTACGCTACTCGAGAATATATCTGATTAAGAAATCACCCTAATGGAGTAATTACTCACCTTTGTGTTCAGCTGTCTTCTCAGAAAGATAACTGATCATTTGCTGTCCAATCTCTGTCATCAGCACGAACATATTCTTTATCTTCGTAGTAGTGAATGCCGGGCTCAGCGTGGTCCGCATGTCGTGCCATTCCTTTCCTAAGATGAGAGAAGACTCAGTGTTATTCTTCTGAGCAAGCTCCTGTTTCTCTCCAAAATGGTCTCAACAGAAGCTACTAAGCTACTAACGCTCTTAGATAACCAGGGCAAAGAACCACTGGCATGATGCGACGCAGGTGACTGTAAAACTGTTTTACAGTTTGTAAGAAAACGTTTCTGTAATAGCCTGACCACTATTGCTAGGAAACTTCCAAATATGAATTATCGTGATGCAGATGGCGCCACAGCAATCCACAGTATTAAGAAGTGAATGGGTTTGTGACAGTAACCATTCCGAATCTCATTTATTTAAGCGAATAAAAACTTACTTTCACTTAGAGTGGGTCACCTTAAGGATATTAATGTCGAAGGATGACACCAATACTGGTGATATGATTGAAGTGCACGGGGCTCCATCTCTCTGCTTGCCTCGTTGATAACACTCATTTGAGTAAATGTAAAATCTTAGCTGGAATACATTTTACGTACCCAAAATGGATGATTAGATTAGATTAGATTATATTAGATTAGATTAATACTAGTTCCACGGATCACGAATATGATATTTCGTAATGATGTGGAACGAGTCGAATTTTCCAATAGATGACATAATTAGGTTAATTTAACAACATACTTAAGTTAATATAACAACTTTATTTTTTGTGTTATTTTCTTTATTTTTTCTTTTTATTTTTTTAATTTTTTTAATTTTTTTGTTTTTTTCTTTTTTTTTCTTAATTTATATCTAACAATTCCTCTATGGAGTAGAAGGAGTTGTCATTCAGAAATTCTTTTAATTTCTTCTTAAATACTTGTTGGTTATCTGTCAGACTTTTGATACTATTTGGTAAGTGACCAAAGACTTTAGTGCCAGTATAATTCACCTCTTTCTGTGCCAAAGTTAGATTTAATGTTGAATAGTGAAGATCATCCTTTCTCCTAGTATTGTAGTTATGCACACTGCTATTACTTTTGAATTGGGTTTGGTTGTTAATAACAAATTTCATAAGAGAGTATATATACTGAGAAGCTACTGTGAATATCCCTAGATCCTTAAATAAATGTCTGCAGGATGATCTTGGGTGGACTCCAGATATTATTCTGATTACACACTTTTGTGCAATAAATACTTTATTCCTCAGTGATGAATTACCCCAAAATATGATGCCATATGAAAGCAATGAGTGAAAATAGGCGTAGTAAGCTAATTTACTAAGATGTTTATCACCAAAATTTGCAATGACCCTTATTGCATAAGTAGCTGAACTCAAACGTTTCAGCAGATCATCAATGTGTTTCTTCCAATTTAATCTCTCATCAATGGACACACCTAAATATTTGGAATATTCTACCTTAGCTATACGCTTCTGATTAAGGTCTATATTTATTAATGGCGTCATACCATTCACTGTACGGAACTGTATGTACTGTGTCTTATCAAAATTCAGTGAGAGTCCATTTACAAGGAACCACTTAGTAATTTTCTGAAAGACAGTATTGACAATTTCATCAGTTAATTCTTGTTTGTCAGGTGTGATTACTATACTTGTATCATCAGCAAAGAGAACTAACTTTGCCTCTTCATGAATATAGAATGGCAAGTCATTAATATATAATAAGAACAACAAAGGACCCAAGACTGACCCTTGTGGAACCCCATTCTTGATAGTTCCCCAGTTTGAGGAATGTGCTGATCTTTGCATGTTACGAGAACTACTTATTTCAACTTTCTGCACTCTTCCAATTAGGTACGAATTAAACCATTTGTGCACTGTCCCACTCATGCCACAATACTTGAGCTTGTCTAGCAGAATTTCATGATTTACACAATCAAAAGCCTTTGAGAGATCACAAAAAATCCCAATGGGTGGTGTTTGGTTATTCAGATCATTCAAAATTTGACTGTTGAAAGCATATATGGCATTTTCTGTTGAAAAACCTCTCTGGAAACCAAACTGACATTTTGTTAGTACTTCATTTTTACAGATATGTGAAGCTACTCTTGAATACATTACTTTCTCAAAAATTTAGGATAAAGCTGTTAGAAGGGAGATTGGACGGTAATTGTTGACATCAGATCTATCCCCCTTTTTATGCAAAGGTATAACAATAGCATATTTCAGTCTATCAGGGAAAATGCCCTGTTCCAGAGAGCTATTACACAGGTGGCTGAGAATCTTACTTATCTGTCGAGAACAAGCTTTTAGTATTTTGCTGGAAATGCCATCAATTCCATGTGAGTTTTTGCTTTTAAGCAAGTTTATCGTTTTCCTAATTTCAGAGGGAGAAGTGGGTGAGATTTCAATTGTATCAAATTGCATGTGAATTGCATGTGAATCAGATTTTCGACTACACTTCGTTTGAGCAACATCTGCCTCGAGTATCCGCCCTCATATTTTGACTCCATTTCCACTAGTAGCGTTTTTGCATTTCGGCTGTGCCTCGTTGGAAACGCTCGCCGTGTTCATCGCTGACAGCGCCGAGGTTCTCAGGGAGTAAATCAAGATGGCAGACCAACAAATGTGTTGTCAACGACGTATTACAATCCATGCCCTTGTAGCTCTCAGTCAACTCCCTGACCAGTTCTCTGTAATGTTCAGGCCTGCAGTTTCCCACGTTTATGACAACTTTTTTAAAAGAGTTCCATGCAGCCGATTCTTGCATGTTTAAAAGGCTTCCAGTGTGTGAATCATTCATAAGATGTGTACTTTGAGGACCAACAAGTATTCCCTCTTTTATTTCCGCTTCAGTAATCTTCGGGTATTAGGTTTTTGGGAAGAGAGATGCTTTCTTGTCACGTTCCGCTGATTTCACAAAATTCTCAGTCAAACATATTTTGATATGTAATGGAGGCAATAACATTTTGTCAGCACTTACAAGTGGTTGATGAAAAACGTTTACGTGTTCTAGGTTGAATGAGTCTCTCTTTGGCCAGATTTTCTTAATAAAATGATTGATTCTATCTTTGCTATCACAAATGCACAAGAAGTAGCAAAATTTTGTATAACGAAGTTGTAATCGAAGCAGAATACGTATAACTTTAAAATCTGCACGTATCTACCATGAACAGTCATAATAACGGATACTTGACAGAAATAAAAGCATGTTCATGTAATTTTCCTCAATAACAACTGCATGGGCCACAAGAATGGATTGAAACTTATTTCCTTTACGTGGTAAAATCCCTTTCAAGCTCGTTTTCGAGGAGTCAATGAACAGGCGTCAACCTTCCGATTTTATTCAACAACCAAAATCTATCAAATCCTCGTATGCCAGAAAGTGAGGTTAATTTGTAGTAACGCCCTTCAGAAAGTCTGGATCGCTCTGTTGTTGTAATTCATTAATATCAACATTTTCACAATCTTCGCGTACGGTTTTGTCGTCTGATCGAGTTAGTATGGGAAGACCTGGTCCGTGACGAACTAGTCGAATTGCTGATTCTACAGACGGATATCTACAGTATGTTTGGGCTATGAACTAATTCGAAATATATTTGTCAAGCAGAATCAGCAGTCGGATGCATGACCCTTGGGTTCCCGTCATTTCACAGCATGCAAAAAGGCATGGGACAAGATCCTTTTAATCAGCCAGTTCATAATGTTACACATTTGACGCAACAGATTTCTGGAGTCCTCATCTTATTCTAGTGTATTTTACTGTCAAAATAACACTCGTAAGGTCTTTTAATTCGAGGAGTGAAATTTCGCCTCTGTATTTGCCAAGTGAATTCGTCGAAAACCCAACAAAAAGTTTCTTTTTCGTTTCCACATTTGAAAGATATGTTACTACTTCTAAAACACAGTGCTTAAGATAACACACTATTAGCTGACAATACACTTTTCAGTTCGAAGCTGAAGAACATTCAGGATTAGTTTCTATCAACAAATGAAGAATCTGTGTTTCTGACAAATAAGCACGACACTTTCTGTCTGTAATAGAGAATCTTCTGTATCTGCTGTTCGAGCAAACCTTGGTATGGGTGGGGAATCCATTATTGAGCTACGAGGAATAAAGAGAGGGCTCGTGGAATGCAGTCAACGAAAGGCCTAGAGTTAGACCAAATATAATAAGGCAAAGACCAGATCCCTCCTTTTACTCAGCCTGTGAAACACACAATATCAAAAGGCGTTGCCTGTATTAGCCTGTATCCAAGGAAAAGCTATGAGTTTTCGACATTACATCACGTCGGGAACAGGTGGAGTTGAAGGCGAAAATTATCAGTCCTCTTGGCTTGCTTTCCTCAGAGTTTCCACGTCTCCATAATGAGACTGTAAAAGTGTTACGACATTTCGATCGACATACATGTGTAGAAGACGTTTTTTCGATTATGCAACTAAATAACCTTGCTGAGAATTTCATTCCTATTGAACAAGCCGGATTTAGACCCGGTCGGAGCTGCTGTGATCAAGTATTATCTCTTACCACACATATTGAGAGTGGATTTCAAAGGAAGAAAATGACAGTCGCCGTGTTCATAGATCTATCGTCAGCATATGACACAATGTGGAGGGAGGCAATGATTCTTAAACTCCAACGCATTATTCCTTGCAAGAAAACGGTTGCCCTAATCAACAATATGCTTTCAAATAGATTTTTTGAAGTACACCTAGATGGAGAGATAAGCAAGAAATATAGGTTAAATGATGGCCTGCCCCAAGGATCTGTGCTAGCTCCATTACTTTTTAATATATATACATCAGACCTACCAGAGACATCTTCTAAGAAGTTTATCTATGCAGACGATATTGCTCTCACATATCAACATCAAGACTTCGACAATTCCGAAAGAATCATTGAGGAAGACCTTATCAAAACGGATGAATATTTCGAAACATGGAGGCTCAGACCTAATACTTCTAAAACCCAAGTCTCCTGTTTCCACCTCAACAAAAGACAGGCAAACCATGCACCCCACGTAGAGTTCAGAGGCCAGGTGCTTAACTACAATCCCCTCCCAAAGTATCTGGGAATTACATTGGACCGATCTCTGACGTACAAGGAGGACTTATACAGATGTGCAGCAAAAATCAAAACCAGAAATAATGTCCTACACAAACTCACTGGAAGTAGGTGGGGAGCAAGCGCCACAGTTCTCAGAACACCTGCTCTTGCACTGGTATATTCGGTGGCTGAATACTGCGCTCCGGTCTGGCTAAACAGCACTCGTACAGCAACGGTGGACACCCAGCTAAACGACACCGTGAGGCTCATCTCAGGCACTATTAAACCGACGCCCCACCAGTGGCTCCCGGTACTGGCTAACATAGCCCCACCTCATCTAAGGCGAAGATCTTCACTGAAAAGGGAATGGCAAAAGTGCGCTAACAACCGTGACCTACCCTTACACGAAGACTGCAAGAATCCCAGCCACAGGCTCAAGTCCCGTAAGCCATCACGGAGATTAGGGCAACAGCTGATCGAGGACAATTATGATATCGGCGAAGCCTGGCGTCGGGAATGGGATATGTCTAACCCTGATCACCTTAACTTAGTCTCGGACCCAACCATACGGCCCGAGGGCTTCGGTCTTCCCAGAAAATCTTGGACAACTTTAAATCGCATCCGAACAGGCTATGGTAGATGTAATTACTGGAAGCACAAATGGGGACAGACTGACTCACCCAACTGCGACTGTGGGAATCCACAAACTCTACATCGTATCGCAATGGACTGCCCTACGAGGAGATTCCCTGGCACAATGCACGAGCTGCACCTCCTGGAGGGAGATGCTTCTGGCTGGCTGAGGGACTTGGACATACAACCATGAGTCTGGTCTACTCTTCTCCTTCTGAAAAACCTATTATTAGATACTATTACTATAATTTCTATGTATTTTTGTGTATTTTATGTTTTACTTCCTTTTTTAGATCTAATAATTGTTTGTTGCCTGTAACATTGACCATTCATTGTTTTTATACGTTGTTTGTGTTACTACTTACTTACTGCTGTATTCTACTAGCCATACGAAATATATATATATACTAAATAAATCATATTACGTGGCAACCTGAGGGTGAAAATCGGGGAAATTATCTGCGTCTGTCCGTATGCCAACAGTCTGTACTAGATGAAAATTTTATGTCCTCAGCACACCAATAAAAAGTAGTGAAAAGTTGTATTTTTATCTATGTTGTCAAGAAATGTGGGATATACGAGTAAAACAGTCTTATGCAGCTTTCCCCTCCCCACTATCAAACAGCGTGGCGTGGTGGTGGAGGAAACGTGCCAGTTGCGCTGAGTTCGATGGCACGGTCCACTAGCCGTATTCTTGGCCACTGCTGGTCTAGGCCATCAAGACACACTTCTTGGTTACTCTGTCACCACAGTTTTATGTGACGCGAATAGCTTTCACAGCCGTGGAAGCTTGGCATATAAACAATACTAACTGAAAGAAGATCGATTTGCGATTATTGCTCTTACCTTTCAAGGTGATTAACATCTTTTGCAGCAGAATATCTTCCTTGTCGACATTTGCCATGTCAAGGTGGTCGGTAAAGTGATCAAAATCCTTGATGGTGATGGTGCGAAGGATCTCCGGATCCCTCACCATGACGAGGGGGTTTCCGAAGAAGTAAACTCCCGCATATCGATGTTTCTGGAACTTGTTGTACAGTACGATCACGTGATCAGTCAGGGACCACCTGCCGATCACCACGTCCAGCATGTTTCCGACGAAGGGAAGCGGCGGTGCGTAGGGCAGACCGCGGCGCGCGAAGTGCGTGTGGAAGCGGTACCAGCGGAAAGCGGCGAGCACCAGCAGGCCCGCCACCACCGAGGTGCACAGCGTCCACCAGTCCGGGACCATGGTCTGGAAGAGTGTACGAGAAACTGTGGTGAGTGTCGTCTGTCGGTTCCAACTAACACAAATAATAGCAATGATTCGAAGAAATAACTCGAGCACTCTGGTGGAGACACCTAATTTCTCGGTGATGTTTCCGCCTTGTAACATGTTTGGAAGTTGGAAAAGACATCATGACCAAGGATTCTATGGACAAAGCAACGAGATACACTCACAGGGGGTACGATACTTTTAATGGTCTTATATTCACTTATCACTCATGAATTAATAAAACTTTAAATATTTCTGCTATATTGGTTATGTAATACTAAAACGTATGTGTCGCGTCTTGAATGTCCAAGTATCCTTCATCGGGACAGAGTTTACCTAGCAAGTTATGAAAATGTATTTACATTACTTCACTTTCCGTAGTAGCCGTAATCTGAAAGAGAATTGTGCTGGAACGTCTCAGCTTAGTTCTGTTCCGCGCCGCCGATGTCTTTGGGCTCCGTCGTTCCCTGGAACCTTCTTTGTTCATACAGCTTTACTGTAGACAGACATGGCTACTTGGTATGTGCAGTAATACACTCAGATGATTATTGAATGCTGGATCCAGATTGGGAGAAAATTAGCGATAAAACAGTTTCAATAGGGAACTTCTTCCGCGGTACTTATTCAATGGCGACGACTGTCTATACTGTCTATGCTTGTACACATGAATACTTACACATTCCAGTAAAATCCGATACAATTGAAAAATACCTCACCTTTTTAGGAACTTTAATTTATTTAATGTTCTTGTAGCTTTTACCAACATTTAATTACATTTACTACGACGTTTATAAGCCTTAGCCTTAAATAAACTTCAGTACTAGTAGTAGTAGTTGTTGTTGTAGTGTCTGTGGTCTTCAGTCCAGATGCAGCTCACCATGCTACTCTATCCTGTGTAAGTCTATTCATCTCAGGGTAACTACTGCAACTTACATTCTGCTGAATCTGCTTAGTGTATTCGTCTCGTGGTCTCCTGCAACGATTTTTACCCTCCGCGCTTCCCTTCAATACTACATTGGAGATCCCTTGGTGCCTCACAACGTTTCCTACCAAACGATCCCTTCTTCAAGTCAAGTTGCGCCACAAATTCCTCTTCTCCCCAATTCTATTCAGTACCTCATTAGTTACGTGATCTACCCATCTAATCTTCAGCATTCTTCTGTAGCACCACATTTCGATATATTCTAAGCTCTTTTTGTCTAAACTTTTTATCGTCTATGTTTCACTTCCATACATGGCTACACTCGATACAAATACTTTCAAAAAAAACCTCCTGACACTTAAATCTACACTCGATATTAACCAATTTCTCGTCTTCAGAAACGCTTTCCTTGATATTGCCACTCTACATTTTATATCCTCTCTATTTCGGCCCTACCCAAATACACTAAAGCGCCAGAGAAACTGGTATGGGCACACGTATTCACATACAGAGATATGTAAACAGCCAAAATACGGCGCTGCGGTCGGCACGACTATATAAGACAACCAGTGTCTGGCGCAGTTGTTAGATGGGTTACTGCTCCTACAGTCTGCCCCAATAGTTGAAACGTGGGGGCGTTGGTATGCCACGCACGGGGGCCCAGGTTCGATTTCATCATCATTTCATCCCCATTGTTGAAGCGCAAGTCGCCCAATGTGGCGTCGAACTCAATAAGACCTGCACTTGGTGGCCGAACTTCCCGCCTGGGAACTCCCCGCCACAGTACAAGTTAAAACTGATTTCGAAATAGAAGCTATTGGAACTGAAACCCGTCTCCATTTTCAAGACAGGTAAAACTGTTAAGACATGAAAGAAACTCAATTCATTTGCAAGTATCACATGTTCAATGCTATAAGATCTTCTGTTTCATAGTACAAGATGGTGCACGATCGAAGAAGTATGGTTTATGTCATATCAACTGTTTTAAAAATATGTAGCATTTTAACAGATTTGGTTGCGTGGCCATCATACGCTGCAAGCACAGAAATATTCGTTTTTAAAATAAAAACCGCCTTTTTCTCGCTGCATTGTATTTTATATTATTTCAGAAGCGTTTCCTCTTTTATTCTAAAGCATCTTCAGTGAAATCTAGAACGATACAGAGTCGTTTCGATATGCGATATTTGTAGATTATAAAACAAGACGTGAACCGTTTTATAATCTACAAATGCCGCATATCAAAATGAACCTGTATCATTCTGGACTTCCCTGAAGATGCCTTAAAGTAGGAGACGAAACGCTGCTGGAACAAATGAAATACACTGCAGCAAGATAAAGGAGATTTTTATTTAAAAATCGAATACGGAACACTCTGTGGCTGAAGAATATCAGTACATTTCAAATAACTTTAATATAGCACGCATCAGCTACACGTGTAGAACGCGAAATATTTAGACGTGCTGCACAAAACATAACCTGATGTCTAACAACAACAAAAACTGTAGAAAATGGCGGAAACTGCATATGGCGATCTCTAGTGCCTTTTCCTTTATGAGATTCTGAAGTCAGTCACTTGCCTGAAGCACTGAGCAAAATATTCTAGGTACACTATCTTCTAGCAACAACACTCTTCCTCATTTTGTATCTAGCAAATAGATGAAATTCAAAATATCCTGTCATTACAGCGTTGCGTCGGAAGTAGAAGAAAGTTTCTCAGTTCTGTGACTACAAGGCGAAATCACAGATAAGTGATACCTTATCTTCTATACGAATATTTCTGTGTAAAAAAAAATGAAGACATCAGTGTTATTCTTCCCTCAAATAACATGGATTTACATTCGCACAATCTATTTCACTATGTCTTACCTGTATTTGCTGCCTAGTTCTTTCCTCTACACGTTCCCCGACAACTGCAGGAAACCTTACAAATTATTCGCACAGTATAACTCTAGCAACAATGAGACCACGCACTTGTAAGAGCACATTCACTACCCCACCCGCGGGGCGTGCCTGAAACTGCCGAACCTTCCCAGGACGAAGCGAGCGTCTGTTGATATACAGCGCACGAGGTGGCGGGAGGCTCGGATGAGGCAAAGGAGGGGAGAGTGGGGGGGGGGGGGGGGCACATTACGTCACGGGCGTCCCGGATATGTGCGCAGTGCAGCGCTGAGCAGACCTTCGATAAGATAAAACCGACTGAGCTGACGAGCGTCAGTTGTCACGTGCTAGGCCTTGGGGCATTCAGAACCTCACTCAGTGATTCATCCGTCCACTACCGACGGATTTTCACTGATATTCCGGATGTAAATAGATCACCCAATGCAGCTAACCTTTAATGTTTCCTAATGGTTGTATTGCAAAGTATAGTCTCTTTATGCTTTACTGTTGTCGAACTGAGAAAGAGAACGGACAAGTACGAGTGGAAGTCACATTCTGAGGGTTCCGCATAGAGTTAATTGCGTATTACTTTTGAATACATTATGGGAGTGACAGTGATCAATATGTTACAAATATTTACTATTAAAAACAGTCTTTATCACAATTTATTTAGTATAGTGACCAGTTTCGACCACTACTGTGGTCATCTTCAGACCAATGAGTAAGAACCTCTTTCTGCTGGAGAATCTCTAGCAGAAGGAGTTTCTTACTCATTGGTCTGAAGATGACCACAGTAGTGGTCGAAACCGGTCACCGTACTAAATAAATTGTGATCAAGACTGTTTTTAATGGTAAAAATTAATTGCGTATGTCTATATAAATAAAAATCAGTTGCTGCTTGTACGAAAGATCCTCAGTTCACAACGGCTCGAGCGATCTGATTGATTTTTTTGTTTTTGTTGTTAGGACAAGGTTCGTATGAACGAAAATTTTTGGAAATGCTTGTGGAATAGTCGGACATGTGGACGGTACTTTTGTATGAAAATCTCAATGAAAGAAGCGTAACGGTCAGTTTGACAGTTCTGCTGTCACACGTTTTCATAAAAAAATAATAGTTATGTTCAGTCTGATAGTTCTACTGTCGCATATTTTCGTAACAAAAAATGCCGTGTTGAATATTGATATTTTTCGAAAACGAATACAATTGAAAACGATATTTCAGTGTGTTATCAGTGGCGATTATATCTTTGGTGTGTTGCAAAGACTAAATTCATGTCTGTTCGTGGTAATTTGGTGTGTTGCAAACATTAAGTTGATTTCAGTTCGTGGTTTATTTCTTTGGCTTCGAAATATCGGCCGGCACACGCGCAACGCTGGCTAGCTATACGATCTTCGATTCAATGAGATTGGCGAAGAACCTACACATCTTTTTGAATCTGTTCACACAAATTCAAGGAACGATTCGGTTGGGAGACTTCTTTCTCGACTATCTGACTGACTGATAGATGACGCTTAGTCTAAACCACTGGATTTTTTTTTTTTTTTTAATGGACTTGTAGTCCGGGGTGATATGTTACAATACAGCATCACCGGTCTATTGCGGTCTAACTGTGTTGGTGAGGCAGTAAATTTCCACAGTGGACTCAGGCACCTATTGTACAACAAACGCTTTCTTTGAAACGGCTGCGAGAAAGAACACGCTAAGATGTGCTGTGGAAATGGGTGGTTATGTTTCTCTTCTCGCAATTATTTCCAACAGAAATCAGGAAACTTGTATTTATGATTAACTTAATAATCCATCCTCTTCGTAGAATAAAAACATTCGAAACTTTGTCATTAAATAGATCCAGCAGCTGGGTAGGTCTCTCTTATACCTTGTGCACTAATGGTTCCAACCGATTTACCCATTCATTTTAACTTCTATTTCCAATCAAGATTTTGCTGGTAAAAACAATAAATAAGGTCAGAGGGAAGGGGGAGGAGAAGATGGAGCGAGAAGGGGAGAGGAAATGATTATAAAGAAGAGGAGGGAGTAAATGGAGAGAGAGATGAGGGAGCAGGAGATGGATGGAGAGATTGTGGGAGAAGAGCAGGGGAAGGTGATGGGCAGAAACGCAGGGAGGAGAAGGAATGGACAAATTGAGGGGGAGGAGGATAGGGATAGACATAAGGGGAAGGAGGAAGGAGATTAGGATCTACATCCGATTCTTATACACATTTAGTGATTACCAAGCATTGCCAGGTTCTCTAGCACATAATATTAATAACTTAATGTGGCTCAACGGCCTGGTGCAAGTGGATTTTGGACGCCACTTCCGTGACAAGTGTCTCCCCCACCTACCCCACTTATCCAGTAGGGGAATCTGAACCAGGTCTTGTTTCTGGTGGTTCCTCACATTAAGAGGTGAAGAGTAGATTAAATCAGAGACTGAAAGATCAGTGGCCTAGCCAAGATTCGTTCTCGCAACTTGTCGCTTTCAAGGTATGCATTTTACTGCTTCACCACCACGTCGGTACGATGTAGATAGTTAACCAATAGCGTTTGTTGAGTGGGTTTGCCAGTATCAAAATATGTGACTCACATGGCCGTATCTTCTGATTGCACTGACTTAGAAGATTGACCTTAGGTATAAGTATTTAACCCAAATTTAAATTTGATGCCTGTATCCCTTCCTGACAAAAAATGGGTCCTTAAAGAGGGACACGCAGACAGACAACTAATGGCAAAAAATATTTTTATGTCATTTAAGTAGAAAATTAACAATTTTCACTTTTTTCATTTGATTTTCTACTGCAAAAACTTACTTCTTATCGAATTTCACAATTCTAGGTCAGTGGGAAGACCCTAGAGATTTTAATGAGTGAGTTTACGAGTGTAAAAATAAGGGATGGTTGTATCTTGTCATTGCACTGACATTGAAGCTTAAGTTATTTACAATACCAGAGAACGGCAGACATTGGCGTGTGACATAAGTTTAAACTTGACGCCTCCACCTGTTCCTGAGAAAAAGGGGTGTCAACAGACAGACGGACAACAAAGTGACCCTTTAAGTGCTGTGTGGTCCGAACACGTCACAGCCAGGAGAAAAGCACCACAGGCCCAAAAATGCGAGCTGATGCGAGTGCCGTAGAGACTCGCCACTTGCGCAGGTTCCACCAGCGCCACGGGCGGCGCTGAGGATGAAGACATCGACTTCGCGTCGGACAATTGCCGGCCGAGTACAGTCCGCCAATGACCGTATGACAACGGACAGGAGCCTATTCGGATGATAGAAGAGCAGCTCTCGCCCACTTGGTCATAGATCAGCGTTTATTGCTGACCATAGATAGGGGACGTCGTTTAGTGAACTCTTAAATGTGAACAGACAGTTGTAAATCGTATTTGTTAGGTAGCAGCCGACCTCGGGGAAGATCAGCTTGGATTCCGTAGAAATGTTGGAACACGTGAGGCAATACTGACCTTACGACTTATCTTAGAAGAAAGATTAAGAAAAGGCAAACCTTCATTTCTAGCATTTCTAGACTTAGAGAAAGCTTTTGACAATGTTGACTGGAATACTCTCTTTCAAATTGTAAAGGTGGCTGGTGTAAAATATAGGGAGCGAAAGGCTATTTACAATTTGTACAGAAACCAGATGGCAGTTATAAGAGTTGAGGTACATGAAAGGGAAGCAGTAGTTGGGAAGGGATTGGGACAGGGTTGTAGCCTCTCCCCGATGTTATTCAATCTGTATATTGAGCAAGCAGTAAAGGAAACAAAAGAAAAATTTGGAATAGGAATTAAAATCCATGGAGAAGAAATAAAAACGTTGAGGTTCGCCGGTGACATTGTAATTCTGTCAGAGACAGCAAAGGACTTGGAAGAGCAGTTGAACGGAATGGACAGTGTCTTGAAAGGAGAATATAAGATGAACATCAACAAAAGTAAAACGAGGATAATGGAATGTAGTCGAATTAAGTCGGGTGATGCTGAAGGAATTAGATTAGGAAATGAGACACTTAAAGTAGTAAAGGAGTTTTCCTATTTGGGGAGCAAAATAACTGATGATGGTCGAAGTAGGGAGGATATAAAATGTAGACCGGCAATTGCAAGGAAAGCGTTTCTGAAGAAGAGAAATTTGTTAACATCGAGTATAGATTTAAGTGTCAGGAAGTCGTTTCTGAAAGTATTCGTATGGAGTGTAATCATGTATGGAAGTGAAACATGGACGATAACTAGTTTGGACAAGAAGAGAATAGAAGCTTTCGAAATGTGGTGCTACAGAAGAATGCTGAAGGTAAGGTGGGCAGATCACGTAACTAATGAGGAGGTATTGAATGGGTTTGGGAGAAGAGGAGTTTGTGGCACAACTTGACTAGAAGAAGGGATCGGTTGGTAGGACATGTCCTGAGGCATCAAGGGATCACAAATTTAGCACTGGAGGGCAGCGTGGAGGGTAAAAATCGTAGAGGGAGACCAAGAGATGAATACACTAAGCAGATTCAGAAGGATGGTGGTACTGGGAGATGAAGGAGCTTGCACAGGATAGATTAGCATGGAGAGCTGCATCAAACCTGTTGTGGACTGACAAGACAGCCAGTCCACAGTGACGCGTAACCGAAAGGCACGCGTTTAAACTCACGCAGGCTGGCGTTAGGTCTGAAACAGGATACGTAATGAATGCTATAAAGAAAAGTACGTAACTGCTGGAATACTTAACTTTAATCCACAATTGGTGAACATTCGTCTTGTTACTGTACATGCTTCATTAGATACATAGCAAAGGATAAATGGCGCCTTCCTAGGTCGTAGCAATTGACTTAGCTGAAGGCTATGCTAACTATCGTCTCGGCAATTGAGAGCGTAATTCTCAGTGAACCATGGCTAGCAACGTCGGCTGTACAACTGGGGCGAGTGCTAGTAAGTCTCTCTAGACCTGCCGTGTGGCGGCGCTCTGTCTGCAATTACTGACAGTGGCGACACGCGGGTCCGTCGTATACTAGCGGACCGCGGCCGATTTAAAAGGCTACCACCTAGCAAGTGTGGTGTCTGGCGGTGACACCACAAAACCAGTCTCAGGACTGAAGACCACAACAGCAACAATGTACTATGAAGTCTACCTATGAAACTTCCTGGCAGATTAAAACTGTGTGCCGGACCGAGACTCGAACTCGGGACCTCTGCCTTTCGCGGGCAAGTGCTCTACCAACTGAGCTACCCAAGCACGACTCACGACCCGTCCTCACAGATTCAGTTCTGCCAGTACCTCGTCTCCTACCTTCCAAACTTCATATCCTTACGTATATCATTCACTGTCTTCTGTAGCTTTGAAGCACTTAGGTAGTGTCTGGACGTTGCATTGGGATAAAAAGGATTCTGCTCTGAGCGGAATGACTGTGTCTGTCATATTGTTCACACAAGAGCATTAAGGTCGATGAGAGATATTAGGGACAGTTTTCGTTGGTAATACAGCAGAGAAAACAAAGGGTATGGAAGTCTCTGCCCTTGTCTCCATGCAACCGAGATGGTTGTGCACATTACGGTGAAATACGTTTAAAGAGTCGAACATCACAGATATAACGAACACAGTACACTCCTGGAGATCGGAATTGGGGACTATTCCGGAATGTTTTGCCTATGGAGAGATCATCATGACACATTTCCAACCCCAGGTCACATGTTCTGTGGATACACGTTACGTATTTTAATTCACTAGTTTCCGTCGCCATCTACATCCTCATGCTGTTGATCGTTGCTGATTCTTTCGCCCTTTTTGGTACAGTTTCCGATCCGAAGAGCAAGGGAGTACCGTGAACGTCTGACCCCTCCTCCGCGCGCTTTGACAGGGATGCTGGCAGAGCGACGGTGACGTACCAGAAGTCTTCGGTCACCATTGCTCACGATTTTTATTCAAAATTTATACAGTGGCTTGGTGCAAACCTATGCCCATGACCTTGTGATTACTAGCCATGGACGCTACCCGTACAGGACAGGTTCATTCACTTTTTCCCATTGTTGTTGTGGTTGTGGTCTTCAGTCCTGAGACTGGTTTGATGCAGCTCTGTATGCTACTCTATCCTGTGAAAGTTTCTTCATCTCGCAGGACCTACTGCAACCTACATCCTTCTGAATCTGCTTAGTGTAATCATCTCTTGGTCTCCCTCTACGATTTTTAGCCTCCACGCTGCCCTCCAATGCTAAATTTGTGATCCCTTGATGCCTCAGAACATGTCCTACCAACCGGTCCCTTCTTCTAGTCAAGGTGTGCCACAAATTCCTCTTCTCCCCAATCCTATTCAATACCTCCTCATTAGTTATGTGATCTACCCACCTAATCTTCAGCATTCTTCTGTACCACCACATTTCGAAAGCTTCTATTCTCTTCTTGTTCAAACTATTTATCGTCCACGTTTCACTTGCATACATGGCTACACTCCATACAAATAGTTTCAGAAATGACTTCCTGACACTTAAATCTACACTCGATGTTAACAAATTTCTCTTCTTCAGAAACCCTCTTCTTGCCATTGCCAGACTAAATTTTATATCCTCTCTACTTCGACCATCATGAGTTTTTTTGCCCCCCAAATAGCAAAACTCTTTTACAAGTTTAAGTGTCTCATTTCCTAATCTAATTCCCTCAGCATCACCCGGCTTAATTCGACTACATTCCATTATCCTTGTTTTGTTTTTGTTGATGTTCAACTTATATTCTCCTTTCAAGACACTGTCCATTCCGTTCAACTGCTCTTCCAAGTCCTTCGCTGTCTCTGACAGCATTACAATGTCATTGGCGAACCTCCAAGTTTTTATTTCTTTTCCATGGATTTTAATTCCTATTCCAAATTTTTCTTTTGTTTCTTTTACTGCTTGCTCAATATACAGATTGAATAGCATCGGGGAGAGGCTACAACCCTGCCTCGCTCCCTTCCCAACCACTGCTTCCCTTTCATGCCCCTCAACTCTTATAACTGACATTTGGTTTCTATACAAATTGTAAATAGCCTTTCGCTCCCTGTATTTTACCCCTGACACCGTCAGAGTTTTTGGCCATTAGTACGAAAAACAAGTGGATGGAGTCGCACCGCTCCTCGGAGAACTGCTAACGCTGCGCCGTCTCCCCCCCCCTCCCCTTCCCCGCCCCTCCCCTTTCATCAGCATAAAACTACCCTTCCGTAACTTTTCCCACCCAAACAGAGAAACTACTCTAATTTTTAAAGTAGATATAATGAAAACGAAGCATTATTGCACAATATTGATTAAATGAAGTGTCTTGATAAAAAATATTGGCCACAACAAATCAGATGTATCTCCATAGTAAATGAATTTCAATTTTTATGAACTCCCTAAAATATTTGAAAGTAAAGCAAAGCATGCAGAAGACTTGGTCTAATGTAAATTTAACTTCGCGCTAATACACACATATTGGCGAGTATCAATGATTACAGTTGCTCTTCTCTGTGCCAGCTGGTACGGTAATCAGAGTGCATTAGTATTGTCTTTGAAGAGCTTTCCTCGTGAGTACTTACAGCATAACGTCGCTGTAATCAATAACTGCAAGTATAAGTGTTTGTACAAGTTTCTTTTTCATGTCTGTAGCGAAGAGCTTTCCATATTTTTGTACGGCATGGAGATATGCCGATGCCTTTTTGCACGTTGCAGTTGCGTGCTCAGTCCAATACGAGCGCAAACAAAACCCACGCTACTTGCGTGTTCCTCAGAAAGACTGAAGTGCTACGCTCAGCAATGCTTTGTCTGCTAAGTGGAATTCTTAAAATGTCTGATAAGAGTGAAACAACTGCCGCCAAACCATCTCACTTCTTTATCGGATCCGGATCCCAGTTTATAATTTCACAGTTGTTTTCCGTAGTTTACTTAGCTGTTCTCTGAATTAATAATAAAATGTAATGTCTTGAAAGCTTTGATAACGTCTGCTTGGTGATTAGTGGATCCGGCTTCTTGTTAATTGAACACCGTTACGTGACTCCCTTCTCAAAAAGTGCGTCATTAAATCCTTATTGTTGTACTTGATTGCTACACTTGCCTTCTCGGCTGCGTGGCTAATTGCTCAGGCAGGATCGACATCCGTAATAGACATGCGACGCGATACCAGAACCATACGGTACTTTAGGTTTTAGATAGTCCTCATTTCAATCTGAGGCGAAAAGAATAATATTCTGACTGATGATACTACCAGTTGTTAATCAAAATACTCGACTGATGTATCCGAGCAAGTCGGCGGTCGCTGAACATTGTTTGTCGGAAAATCACGCCATGGAGTATGACCGCACGAGGATTCTGGTACAGACGTCGAGATACTGGGACAGCGTTGTTAGAGAGGCCATCGAAATTCGCACCAATGACGACCTCATAAACCGTGACTGTGGCTATAATCTTAGCAAGGCGTGGGAACCAGCGATCGGGTTAATCAAGAGTAAATCGAGCAAACGTATAGTTGTGACGACCACGGCGGACAGAGCCATCACACCGACGTCATCTCAGACGCCGTCGCAATCCGTTCCACCGCGCGACCGTGGCGCGGGGCGCGGACGGCGGAGGGAGCGCGCCGCGGGCGGAGGGTATTTAAATCGGCCGCCGTCGCGACCGAACCCAGTTCCCTCTGAGCAGCCATAGCGTACGGATCTCCGTGCCGGCACGTTCACAGGAGCTCAGTCCGTCAGTTCACCTGATGATGGCGACATGTATGATCGCCGAAATATTGTGCCCGTTGGACACTATAGACCGGCAGCACACCCGTGGATATTTTGATTATCAAGTACGCCGGGAGAAACTCAAGAATCCTACCAGTCTACCAGTTGTTGTTCATAGAAGCTGATATGGACTTGTATTCGTGACAAATGTCGGAATTTACAGCGTGTTTTATACGGTTTATAATAAAAAAAAGTGACGTACCCAGAGGAGGAGGAGCAACTGTAATAAAACTTCACTCGTTGTGCGGTTAAGTCAGTCTGTTTCAGTGATTAAAAAATTCCGTAACATTTACAGAAAACTTAGCAATGTGAACGTACTTATCAGATCGGTATAACGTTTACACAACTTCTGGTGTACATGTTGGTACTGATTAGGTTGGAACGGGTGTCATAAAACCATAGAACTTGCCGTTCGTGGGGAGGCTTCCGTGCCTAAGTGATACAGATAGCTGTACCGTAGGTGCAACCGCAACGGAGGGGTATCTGTTGAGAGGTCAGACAAACGTGTGGTTCCTGAAGAGGGGCAGCAGCCTTTCCAGTAGTTGCAAGGGCAACAGTCTGGATGATTGACTGATCTGGCCTTGTAACAGCAAACAAAACGGCCTTGCTGTGCTGGTACTGCGAACGGCTGAAAGCAATCGGAAACTACAGCCGTAGTTTTTCTCGATGGCATGAAGCTGGTTAAACTACGATAACATCCTGTTAGGTAAAATATTCCAGAGGAAAAATAGCCCCCCCCCCCCAATTCGGATCTCCGAGCAGCGACTGATCTACATCTACATCTACATCTACATTTATACTCCGCAAGCCACCCAACGGTGTGTGGCGGAGGGCACTTTACGTGCCACTGTCATTACCTCCCTTTCCTGTTCCAGTCGCGTATGGTTCGCGGGAAGAACGACTGTCTGAAAGCCTCCGTGCGCGCTCGAATCTCTCTAATTTTACATTCGTGATCTCCTCGGGAGGTATAAGTAGGGGGAGGCAATATATTCGATACCTCATCCAGAAACGCACCCTCTCGAAACCTGGCGAGCAAGCTACACCGCGATGCAGAGCGCCTCTCTTGCAGAATCTGCCACTTCAGTTTGTTAAACATCTCCGTAACGTTATCACGGTTACCAAATAACCCTGTGACGAAAAGCGCCGCTCTTCTTTGGATCTTCTCTATCTCCTCCGTCAACCCGATCTGGTATGGATCCCACACTGATGAGCAATACTCAAGTATAGGTCGAACGAGTGTTTTGTAAGCCACCTCCTTTGTTGATGGACTACATTTTCTAAGGACTCTCCCAATGAATCTCAACCTGGCACCGGTCTTACCAACAATTAATTTTATATGATCATTCCACTTCAAATCGTTCCGCAGGCATACTCCCAGATATTTTACAGAAGTAACTGCTACCAGTGTTTGTTCCGCTATCATATAATCATACAATAAAGGATCCTTCTTTCTATATATTCGCAACACATTACATTTGTCTATGTTAAGGGTCAGTTGCCACTCCCTGCACCAAGTGCTTATCCGCTGCAGATCTTCCTGCATTTCGCTACAATTTTCTAATGCTGCAACTTCTCTGTATACTACAGCATCATCCGCAAAAAGCCGCATGGGACTTCCGACACTATCTACTAGGTCATTTATATATATTGTGAAAAGCAATGGTCCCATAACACTCCCCTGTGGCACGCCAGAGGTTACTTTAACGTCTGTAGACGTCTCTCCATTGATAACAACATGCTGTGTTCTGTTTGCTAAAAACTCTTCAATCCAGCCACACAGCTGGTCTGATATTCCGTAGGCTCTTACTTTGTTTATCAGGCGACAGTGCGGAACTGTATCGAACGCCTTCCGAAAGTCAAAACAAATAGCATCTACCTGGGAGCCTGTATCTAATATTTTCTGGGTCTCATGAACAAATAAAGCGAGTTGGGTCTCACACGATCGCTGTTTCCGGAATCCATGTTGATTCCTACATAGTAGATTCTGGGTTTCCAAAAACGACATGATACTCGAGCAAAAAGCATGTTCTAAAATTCTACAACAGATCGGAACGTGGAATGTCAGATCCCCTAATCTGGCACGTAGATTCGGAAATTTAAAAACGGAAATGGATAGCTTAAAGTTACATATAGTGGGAATTAGTGCAGTTTGGTGCCGAGAGGAACAGGACTTATGGTGAATACAGGGTTTTGAATACAAAATCAAATAGGGGTAATGCAGGAGTAGGTTTAATAACGAATAAGAAAATAAGAACGCGGATAAGGTGCTATGAACAGCATAGTGAACGTGTTATTGTAGCCAAGATAGACACAAAGCCCACACGCACCACAGTAGTAGAAGTTTATATGCCAACTAGCTCCGCAAATCAGGAGGAGACTGACGAAATGTATGATGTGATAAATAAAATTATTTATTTAATTAAGGAAGAAGAAAATCTAATAGTCATGGGGGCTGGGATAGCAGGAAAAGGAAGAGAAGGAAAAGTAGTATTCTAATATGGAATGGGGAAAGAACTGAAAGAGGAAGTCGCCTGGTAGAATTTTGCACAAAGCAAAATTTAATCATAGCTAACGGTTTAAGAATCATGAGAGAAGGCTGTATACGTGGAGGAGACCTGGAGATACCAGAAGGTTTCAGACTGAATATATAATCGTAAGAAAGAGATTTCGGGACCAATTGTTTAATTGCAAGACATTTCCTGGGGCAGATGTGGACCCTGACCACAATGTATTGGTTATGAACTACAGAGTAAAACTGAAGAAATTGCAAAAAGGCAGGACTTTAAGGAGATGGGACGTGGATAAACTGAAAGAACCAGCGGTTGTAGACAGTTTCAGAGGGAGCATTAGGGAACGATTGACAATAACAGGGGAAAAGAAGAAAGGGAATGGGTAGCTTTGAGAGATGAAATAGTGAAGGCAGCAGTTGATCAAGTAGGTAAAAAGCCGAGGACTAGTAGAAATCCTTGGATACCACAAGAGATATTGAATTTAATCTACGAAAGAAGAAAACATAAAAATGAAATAAATGAAGCAGGTGAAAGGGAATACAAACGTCTCAAAAATGAAATCGACAGGAAGTGCAAAATTACTAAGCTGGAAAGTAACCATGTGGAAGCATGTATCACTAAGGGTAAGACAGACATTGCCTACGGGTCCTTTGGAGAAAAGAGAACCGCCTGTATGAATATAAAGAGTTCAGATGGAAAACTAGTCCTAAGCAAAGAAGGGAAAGCAGAAAGGTGGAAGGAGTATATAGAGGGTTTAACAAGGGAGGTGTACTTAAGGGCACTATTATGGAAGTGGAAGAGGATGTAGATGAGGATGAGAAGGGAGATTCGATACTGCGTGAAGAATTTGACAGAGCACTGAAAGACTGAAGTCCAAACAAGGCCCCGGTGCTAGACAACATTCTGTTTGAGCTACTGACAGCCTTGGGGGAGCCAGCCCTGACGAAACTCCTCCATCTGGTGAGCAAGATGTATGAGACCAGTGAAATATTTACAGACATTAAGAAGAATATAATAATTCCTATTCCAAAGAAAGCAGGTGTTGACAGGTGTGAAAATTACCGAACTCTCAGTTTAATAAATAACAGTTGCAAAATAATAACACGAATTCCTTACAGATGAATGGAAAAAACTGGTAGAAGTTGACCTCGGGGAAGAACAGTTCGGATCCCGGAGAAATGTAGCAACACGCGAGGCAATACTGACCCTACGATTTCTCATAGAAGATGGGTTAAGGAAAGGCAAACGTTGCATGGGGGCTTTATTATATAGATATGAATGCAATGCAAATACTTTTAATTTTTCGTAGCTGTAAGTCCGACTACGAAGCCTCGTAAACGGTTGGCCCTGACTAGTATTTGTATGCAATCTGACTGCATAGAACAACAACAAAGAATGAAACGAAATTTCCGTTAACACAATTAACTAATTAAGTCCCCAGCAGCTATAAAACCAACGCAACAACAAAACACAAGTGTAGCTGTTCTGTGTGTGGAAGTGTGATTCAACGTGCACATCTGGCACGGTTCTTCTTCAATAAGACAAGAAATTTTAAATATCATTTATACTGAAGTAATTAAAAAAAAGACATACTACAATTGCGTAAGGAAACCAGAATCACTCTAATACAAGAACACAAGCCAGGTGCTTTGTTGACTGAACCTGTAATGACGCATTATTTAAGACACTGAAATAATGAAAAAAACAGGGAATATTTTGCCTTCATATATATTGACGAAAAGCACTCTGATCATTACAATATCTCCATTCGAACAACATCTGCTGTCTATCCCATCAAACAACTGCATAAAACATGGAACAAGCACTCTCCACTACGACTTCCCGACAAGAACTTTTCACTACGACATCTGAGCAAGCACTCACTACCACGAGTTCTCGACAAGCACTGCCAGTGGAGGCGGCGGAATAATGCTCTCTGGCGCGGTCTCTGGCGCTGTGGCTCAGTGTAGCCACCTTTCAACGTACGTGTAGAGCATTTGTAGGGTTAGAGGAGGCTTTCGACGATGTTGACTAGAATACTCTCTTTCAAATTATGAAGGTGACAGGGGTGAAACACAGGGAACGAAAGGCTATTTACCAGATGGCAGTAATAAGAGTCGAGGGACATGAAAGAGAAGCAGTGGTTGACAAGGGAGTGAGACAGGGCTATAGCCTATCTACGATGTTATTCAATCTGTGCACCGAGCAAGCAATAAGGGAAGCAAAAGAAAAATTTGGAATAGGAATTAAAATTAATGAGAAGAAATAAAAACATTAGTAACGCCAGTTCACATTCAACCAGAATGATACTTCCTATTTACATATGCAACTCTACGATCCTAACAATTTGAGTGCCGGACCGATACTCGAACTCGGGACCTTTGCCTTTCACGGGAAAGTGCTCTTGGTAGAGCACTTGCCCGCGAAAGGCAAAGGACCCGAGTTCGAGTCCCAGTCTGGCACACAGTTTTAATCTGCCAGGAAGTTTCATATCAGCGCACACACCGCTGCAGAGTGAAAATTTCATTGTGAAAAACTTTGAGGTTTGCCGATGACATTGTAATTCTGTCAGAGACAGCAAAGGACTTTTAAGAGCAGATGAACGGAATGGACAGCGTCTTGGAAGGAGGATATAAGATGAACATAAATTCCAAAACGAGGATAATTAAATGCAATCGATTTAGATTAGGTAATGCTGAAGGAAATAGATCAGGAAAAGAGACACTTATAGTAGTAGATGAGTTTCGCTATTTGGGGAGCATAATAACTGATGATGGTTGATGTAGAGTGGATATAAAATGTAGACTGGCAATGGCAAGGAAAGAGTTTCTGAAGAAGAGAAATTCATCAACATCGAGTATACATTTAAGTGTCACGAAATCGTTTCTGAAAGAATTCGCATGGATTGTAGCGACGTATGGACGTGAAAAATGGACCATAGTTTAGAGGAGAAGAGACTAGAAGCTTTTGAAATGTGGTGCTACAGCAGAAAAGATTAGATGGGTAGATTACGTAACTAATGAGATTTGGTGAATAGAATCGGGGACAAGAGAAATTTGTGGTACAACCTGACTAGAAGAAGGGATCGGTTGGTAGGACGTTCTGTGGGATCACATACTTAGTGTTGGAGGGAAGTGGGGAGCAAAAATCATAGAGGGAGACCAAAAGATGAGTACAGTAAGCAGATTCAGAAGGATGTAGGTTGTAGCAAGTACTGGGAGATGAAGAGCCTTGCACAGGATAGAGTAGCATGGAGAGCTGCATGAAACCAGTGTTTGTACTGAAAAACACAACAACAACATCCTCCTGCGTGCACGACTCAGCAGGACCAGCCATACCTCTGAAGATGTCCAACGTAGCATTGGACGAAACGTTAGGAATAGAAGAATTCCATGGACCACGGCCATATAACCCGGAAGAATCATCAACGACGTCGGCAATCCGCTGGGCGCCTTCGATCTGGGGCCAGCGCGCCTACCCGAGTCCAGAAAGCAACCCATTAGCGCTCTAGGAAACGACAGGAATACACCGAAATATATCACTTAGAAATTATAGAAATAGGATGTGTTCAAAACCAGAGGTAAATCGGCTGCAGGAAAAATGTGAAGGAATCGAGGAGAAACGATCGTTGGAAGGACTGATAAAGTATATAGAAAAGTCAAAACAACCATAGTTGGAATTACAAGTAGGGATGGTAACATTAAGAATGCAGTGGGAACTCCACTGCTAAACGCAAAACAAAGAGCAGATAAGAGGTAAGGCTTCATTAAAGGCCTCTGTGAGGGGAAGGACTTGTCTAAGGATGTGATAGAGCAAGAAACTTGAGTCGATAAGATAGACCTAGGGCATCCAGAATTAGAGGCAGAATGTGAAAGAGTACTGGAAGACTTGAGAACAAATAAAGCAGAATGGATGGATACTATTTCATCGGAATTGTTAAAATCGTTGCGATGTTGTTGTTGTGGTCTTCAGTCCTGAGACTGGTTTGATGCAGCTCTCCATGCTACCCTATCCTGTGCAAGCTTCTTCATCTCCCAGTACTTACTGCAACCTACATCCTTCTGAATCTGCTTAGTGTAATCATCTCTTGGTCTCCCTCTACGATTTTTACCCTCCACGCTGCCCTCCAATGCTAAACTTGTGATCCCTTGATGCCTCAGAACATGTTCTACTAACCGGTATCTTCTTTTTGTCAAGATGTGCCACAAACGCCTCTTCTCCCCAATTCTGTTCAATCCTTCATGATTAGTTATGTGATCTACCCATCTAATCTTCAGCATTCTTCTGTAGCACCACATTTCGAAAGCTTCTATTCTCTTCTTGTCCAAACTATTTATCGTCCATGTTTCACTTCCATACATCGTTGCGATAAGTGGCAACAAAACGACTGTTCACGTTGGTGTGTACATGCTATGTACCATCGGACTTTCGGAAAAATATCATCCACATAATCCCAGAGACAGCAAGCAGAGACCGGTGCGAAAAATTCATGGGACTTGAGAGAACTGTAGAGAGTAAAATGTATAGCTGAAGCAAGATAATGGAATATATCCAGAACATATTTGAGGACGTAGGATGCAAATGCTACTTTGAGATCAAGAGGTTTGCACAAGGGAGGAAATGGTGGCGGGCCAAATCAACCAGTCGGAAGACTGATAACTCAAAATAAAGAAAAAATAAAAATAAAAAAATCAAAGAAAAATTATAGAGCACTAAGAAACCAAAATCTCTTTAATGCAAGTGACCACGTTATTGTTCAGTATTTTATCCATCTTCAGCAACTGTACTTGCGTTTATTGAGATAATCATCAACGAGCTGCAGAAAAAAATTATTTCCCTAATCGGTTTCAGGCATTTAGTGCCCTTCTTCAGAATGTTATTAGCGTCGTATTATATTCAGGTGTCAAAAATAGGATGCATACAGTACATTGCTGTGGTTATGTGGGCCATATTTCCTGTAAAAAATGGTACAGGCATTTTTGTACAGGCACTACGAACCATATGACCACAGCAATGTGCTGTGCGCATCCTATTTTTGACACTTGCAAATTATGCGATGCTTATAACATTCTGAAAAAGGGCACTCAATGCCTGAAACCGATTAAGGAAATAAAATTTCTTTTGTGCAACTGGTTGATGCATGTTTCAATAAAACGATCATGGTAGCAATTTCAGACATCCACTGCTCGGTAGCACTGTTTGAGATTCATCGCATACACAGTATGTCATTGTGGTACTAAGGACAGAAAATAAAAAATAGAAAGAAAAAAAAACATGGTTGAAGGGATTCCGCAAAAGTAGCACATGCAGAGCTTTTGTATTCCGGTTTCATTAAAAATCTTAGTGTTATGGGCTAAACTTACGGAAATGTCTCTGTTGTTATGTATGGCACTTAAAACATGGGTAATTAAACGAATCATGGTGCATTAAATGCTAATCTCTTTTCTGATCATAAAAGAGTAACATGAAGACAAGATAAAATCGAGAGGGGATTAGTTGATGTTAATAGTTATCAGTCTGAAATGCCAAAGGTAACGATGCCCGATATAAGATTATCTTCTTCTAAAGTACTTTACGGATGTCATTAGGTTGATATTGGAGGGGTCGTGTACCAGGGTCTTTCTTATCACGGGATCAATCTGACACTTTTCCTGAATTGAGGTTAGTTGAACAACATTTCTGCCTGTTTTCAAACTTCAGACGTTACATCGGAGCAAAAACTTAAGAACTGATTAACTGCATCCTAGCGAATCATTTACTCTACCATTTTCTGCTGTTATTGACTGTACCACTTTCGAAGAATTCTTGATGAAATGTCAAGGAAAATGTGTTGTTTTGAATATTAGCAAACACTTTCATGGAGTGTTTTGAATTACCCTTTGTTTCAAAGAGTGAATTAATCCACCATTTTTAAGACAAACGAGCATACAAAGCTATACCTGTTTGCTCCTGAATGTCTTCATACTTAGTTCTTTTGTATGGATAGAAAACTAAACTTATTTTTAATTTTATTGCACCTAAGAGGAAGACAGAAAGGCACTAAGAAGTAGGCGCGAAGTGTCATCAGTCAGTTGTGAGACGCGTTTTTGTGTTCTTCACGGCTGTAAAGAAGTAGTTATAAGTTCAAACGCACTGTCCATAACGTGCGATCAGTTTATAGCTGAAGTTTTGTGCAGTTTTACCGTTACACTGACGTGACAAACGTTATGGCATACCTCCGAATATCATACACTACTGGCCATTAAAATCGGTACACCACGAAGATGACGTGCTACAGACGCGAAATTTAACCGACGGGAAGAAGATGCTGTGATATGCAAATGATTAGCTTTTCAGAGCATTCACACAAGGTTGGCGCCGGTGGCGACACCTCAACGTGCTGACATGAGGAAAGTTTATAGCCGATTTCTTATACACAAACAGCAGTTGACCGGCGTTGCCTGGTGAAACGTTGTTGTGATGCCTCGTGTAAGGAGGAGAAATACGTACCATCACGTTTCCGACTTCGATAAAGGTCGGATTGTAGCCTATCGCGATTGCGGTTTAACGTATCCCGACATTGCTGCTCGCGTTGGTCGAGATCCCATGACTGTTAGCAGAATATGGGATCGGTGGGTTCAGGAGGGTAATACGGAACGCCGTGCTGGATCCCAACGGCCTCGTATCACTAGCAGTCGAGATGACAGCCATCTTATCCGCATGGCTGTCACGGATCGTGCAGCCACGTCTCGATCCCAGAGTCAACAGATGGGGACGTTTGCAAGACAACAACCATCTGCACGAACAGTTCGTCTACGTTTGCAGCAGCATGGACTATTAGTTTGGAGACCATGGCTGCGGTTACCCTTGACGCTGCATCACAGACAGGAGCGCCTGCGATAGTGTACTCAACGACGAACCTGGGTGCACGAATGGCAAAACGTCATTTTTTCGGATGAATCCAGGTTCTGTTTACAGCATCATGATGGTCGCATCCGTGTTTGGTGACATCGCGGTGAATGCACATTGGAAACGTGTATTCGTCATCGTCATACTGGTGTATTACCCGGCGTAATGGTATGGGGTGCCATTGGTTACACGTCCCGGTCACCTCTTGTTCGCAGTGACGTCACTTTGAACAGTGGACGTTACATTTCAGATGTGTTACGACCCGTGGCTCTACCCTTCATTCGATCCCTGCAGAACCCTACATTTCAGCAGGATAATGCACGACCGCATGTTGCAGGTCCCGTACGGGCCTTTCTGGATACAGAAAATGTTCGACTGCTGCCTTCGACTGCTGCCCTGGCCAGCACATTCTCCAGATCTCTCACCAATTGAAAACGTCCGGTCAATGGTGGCCGAGTAACTGGCTCGTCACAATACGCCAGTCACTACTCTTGATGAACTGTGGTATCGTGTTGAAGCTGCATGGGCAACTGTACCTGTACACGCGTTCCAAGCTCTGTGTGACTCAATGCCCAGGCGTAACAAGGCCGTAATTACGGCCAGAGGTGGTTGTTTTGGGTACTGATTTCGCAGGATCTATGCACCCAAATTGCGTGAAAATGTAATCACATGTCAGTTCTAGTATAATATATTTGTCCAATGAATACCCGTTCATTTCTTCTTGGTGTAGAAATTTTAATGGTCAGTAGTGTATTTGGGAACATGAAGTCCATGAATGGCTGTAAGTGGTCTCCAAGTAGCCTAACATAACCATTTCCAGTCGACGATCGGTTCGACTGGAGTAGAGAATCCAGTCCATTCCATACAAACACAGGCCACACCAATCTGGAGCCACCACCTGCTGGCGCATTTCCCTGCTGGACAAGCTGGATCCGTGGCTTCGTGGAATCCGCACCACACTCTAAGCCTTATTATCAGCTGCTACCAACTGAAAACGGGACTCATCTGACCAGGCGACGGCTTTCCAGTCGTCTAGGATCCAACCAACGTTCTCAGGTGCCCAGGGGAAAAGTTGCAGGCGATGTCTTGCTGTTACAAAAGCACCCGAGTCGGTCGTCTGCTGCCATAGCCATTTAACGCGTAAATTTCGCCGCACTGTCGTAACGGATACGTCCGTTCTACGCCTACATTACTGCGGTTGTTTGACGCAGTGTTGCTTGTCCGTTAGCACTGACGACTCTACGGAAACGCCGCTGCACTCGGTCGTTAAGTGAATGCCGTCGGCCACAGAGGTGACTGTGGTGAGAGGTACTGGTAACCGACACTGTGCGTCACGGAGTATTGAATTCCCTAACGATTTCCGAAATGGAATGTCCCATGTGTTCAGCTCCAACCTCCATTCCGCGTCCAGAGTCTTTCACTTCCCGTCGCTGACCACAATCACACCAGCAGCTTTTTCACGTGGATCTCCAGACGACACCCGAGAGCGCCGCCAACGCACTTCCCTTTTGTACGCTGTACTACCGCCATCTGTACATGTGCGTATCGCTGTCAAATGGTTCAAATGGCTCTGAGCACTATGGGACTTAACATCTGTGGTCATCAGTCCCTTAGAACTTGGAACTAATTAAACCTAACTAACCTAAGGACATCACACACATCCATGCCCGAGGCAGGATTCGAACCTGCGACCGCAGCAGTCGCGCAGTTCCGGACTGAACGCCTAGAACCGCAAGACCTCCGCGGCCGGCTCGGCGACAAACATCACCATCATCAGTGAGGTTTTTTTAAAATCTTATTTTATTGTATGCTACAGCATGTTTTAAGCCATTATTGTCGCTGTCTGCGACATATTTTCTGTGTATAAAAGCAGCCACATACCATCCAACGAACATGACATGATGTTCGCTAAGCATAAAACGACAACAGAAAAAAAGCGCACAGAAAATACACTCCTGGAAATTGAAATAAGAACACCGTGAATTCATTGTCCCAGGAAGGGGAAACTTTATTGACACATTCCTGGGGTCAGATACATCACATGATCACACTGGCAGAACCACAGGCACATAGACACAGGCAACAGAGCATGCATAATGTCGGCACTAGTACAGTGTATATCCACCTTTCGCAGCAATGCAGGCTGCTATTCTCCCATGGAGACGATCGTAGAGATGCTGGATGTAGTCCTGTGGAACGGCTTGCCATGCCATTTCCACCTGGCGCCTCAGTTGGACCAGCGTTCGTGCTGGACGTGCAGACCGCGTGAGACGACGCTTCATCCAGTCCCAAACATCCTCAATGGGGGACAGATCCGGAGATCTTGCTGGCCAGGGTAGTTGACTTACACCTTCTAGAGCACGTTGGGTGGCACGGGATACATGCGGACGTGCATTGTCCTGTTGGAACAGCAAGTTCCCTTGCCGGTCTAGGAATGGTAGAACGATGGGTTCGATGACGGTTTGGATGTACCGTGCACTATTCAGTGTCCCCTCGACGATCACCAGTGGTGTACGGCCAGTGTAGGAGATCGCTCCCCACACCATGATGCCGGGTGTTGGCCCTGTGTGCCTCGGTCGTATGCAGTCCTGATTGTGGCGCTCACCTGCACGGCGCCAAACACGCATACGACCATCATTGGCACCAAGGCAGAAGCGACTCTCATCGCTGAAGACGACACGTCTCCATTCGTCCCTCCATTCACGCCTGTCGCGACACCACTGGAGGCGGGCTGCACGATGTTGGGGCGTGAGCGGAAGACGGCCTAACGGTGTGCGGGACCGTAGCCCAGCTTCATGGAGACGGTTGCGAATGGTCCTCGCCGATACCCCAGGAGCAACAGTGTCCCTAATTTGCTGGGAAGTGGCGGTGCGGCCCCCTACGGCACTGCGTAGGATCCCACGGTCTTGGCGTGCATCCGTGCGTCGCTGCAGTCCGGTCCCAGGTCGACGGGCACGTGCACCTTCCGCCGACCACTGGCGACAACATCGATGTACTGTGGAGACCTCACGCCCCACGTGTTGAGCAATTCGGCGGTACGTCCACCCGGCCTCCCGCATGCCCACTATACGCCCTCGCTCAAAGTCCGTCAACTGCACGTACGGTTCACGTCCACGCTGTCGCGGCATGCTACCAGTGTTAAAGACTGCGATGGAGCTCCGTATGCCACGGCAAACTGGCTGACACTGACGGCGGCGGTGCACAAGTGCTGCGCAGCTAGCGCCATTCGACGGCCAACACCGCGGTTCCTGGTGTGTCCGCTGTGCCGTGCGTGTGATCATTGCTTGTACAGCCCTCTCGCAGTGTCCGGAGCAAGTATGGTGGGTCTGACACACCGGTGTCAATGTGTTCTTTTTTCCATATCCAGGAGTGTATGTCGTAGACAGTGACAATAATTGCTTGAAACATGCTGTAACATACAATAAAATAAAATTAAAAAAAACCACTGATGATGGTGATATTTGTCGCCGAAGCTAAGTTTGAGAAAATAAAGAAATAAACGAATAACAAGGTGTTTTGCATCAAGGAGGACTCAATTTTCTGATAGTGCAGTTTTTCTGTGCAAACACGGACCAAATGGAAGAGTTCCAAGATAAAATCATTATTCCTTGAGGTTTCATGGCCTTTTTTCTCGGCTCTGTATTGATAACGACAGCGTATACCATCGGGTGAGCCAGTGTGTCGACGCTGTCTGTTCGGCGTTGTGGATTTTTGTGTATCTCGTTGCATGCGCAGCAAGTGCTGGGTTCTTTCGACTACTATCCAGGAAGGATCTGGTTGTCAGCCAGAAAACCTATGGTGTGGCTGCCCAAAGACAAGTTGATTCTCCTAAGGATTTATGAGTGCAAGTGCTTCCAATCCTGCTAATTTGCTGCATTTAAACCTTTGTCGTACTTTCATGAACCACACTTGTGGAAACAAAAGCGGACCAAACGCAATCGTTACGAGTCACACTTGTGGGAACGGAAGTCTGGCCAAACTCCAATCAACACGAACATTATCCAAAAAGCATTACAGGGTCAGAAAAAGATAAGAAGTGTTGATTACCGACTAAATGTAGCAGAGGTAATGTTAAAGAATGTCCAACAGCCGGACTAGGAAAGCGTGAAAAACCACCACTACGCTAAGCACCTCTTCGACTCAAAGTGCAACACTGGGCCCATTTTCTAAAAGATATAGGACCGAAGCAAAAAAGCCGTTTGTTTTTTACATCTAACACAAAACCACGAAGCCGTTTAGGAATCGTAATTTTGAGAGTTGTTGGTATTTTAGATACTTTCCTATTAGAAATTCGTCTAAGGGAAGTATTTCTTCCTGTAATTAAATTTTTTGGTGACAATATCTACATATGTGTGACGTGTTATTACATTCTTTCCCAAGAAGTCACATTCGACGACGCCCACTAAGATTGTAATTTCCATTAATGTATTATTTGTCTAAAAATTTATATTTATATGGAATAACAATAAAATTACTGTTAACTTCTACGAGAGCAGTGTCACTTAAAACAAGTAACCGTGTAAATAAGTAACATTATCGACATGTCGGCTTGTATTGCGAGGTCTCGTTCTTCACGCTGGCCCGTTTTGCACGCGCAATGGCTTCGGCATGGGTTTCGCCGGACTAAATGGTAGGGGAAAGGGTTAGTTGGAGCTCAGTTGTGGGAGAAGTCATGAGCAATATTGTAAAACTTTCATTAACTCTCTTGATAAATGTGGACAGTTACTTGCCCATGTAAAAAATTTGTTATATTTAGATATAATGGAGTTCACTGGACTGTTGTATTTTCCTTGCATGATGTATGACTGGCTAGAAGACTTCTTAGGTAACACAACCGAAAACGGTGTCCTCGAAGGCCAGGGTTAATCGGAGTGAAGAGTAACATCAGGAGTGCCCCAGGTAACAGCGTAGGACCGTTGCCATTTTCTATATAAATAGCTGTAATGGCAGATAGAGTGGACAGCAGTCTGCGGTCGTTCGTTGATGTTGCTGAGGTGTGCAGCAAGGTGTCGAAGATAAGTGACTGTAGGTTGCTGCAAGGTGACGTAGACAAAATTTATACTTGATGTGATGAATGACAACTGGCTATTAATGTGGAAAAATGTTAGTTAATGTGAGTGAGGAGGAACAGCAAACCCGTAGTATTTGGATACAGCACTTCCTTCGTTTAAATCTCTGGGCGTAACGTAGCGAAGTGATGTCAAGTGGGACGAGCATGTGGGTGCAGTAGTAGGGAAGGCGAATGGTCTATTTCGGTTTATCGGGAGAATTTTAGGAGAGTGTGGTTCATCACTAAAGGAGACCGCGCGTAGGCGACCTATTCGTGAGTACTGCTCGGGTGTTTGGGATCCGCAAGAGGTCAGATTGAAAGAAGACATCGAAGCAATTCAGACGCGAGCTGCTAGATTTGTTACCGGTAGGTGCGATCAGCATGCAAGTGTTGCGGGTGTGCTTCTGGAGCTCAGGTTGGAGTCCCTGGATGGTAGAAGACATTCATTTCGAGGAACACTTCCGATAAAATTTAGAGATCCGGCATTTGAAACTGACTGCAGAACGATCTCGCTGCCGCCAACATATATTCCGCGTAGGGACAACGAAGAGAAATTAGGTCTCGTATGGAGGTATACAGGCAGTCTTTTCTCCTTCTCTCTGCCTGTGAGTGAACAGGGAAGGGAAACGACCAGTTGCGGTGCAGGGTACCCTCCGCCACACACCGTATGGTGGCTCATGGGGTATGGCTGTAGATGTAATGAAATGTTTCTCTGGTAAGAAGAGAGATGTTCTGCCTGCTATCCGAATCACTTCAACAAACGACTCAAACCTCCAGACTTCCTGTACTTCGTTCCCTCGACAGCCGACCACACACAGCCTTTTCTGCACGCTCTGTTCAACTAGCAATCCCCGCACCAGTAGTAACAGGACTTAAGATATATAAGCTGAGTAAAATCGGTTTTACAGAATGAACGCTCTGCGCGACCAACATCTAGTTTGCGGTTACACCATCTGCCCTTCCTCTCACGATTTTAACACAGTAATGTACACATATCAAAAAAAGTTTTGCATCACCTCGCTTCCGAGAGTTCCGGAACCTGTACAGCAAACTGCAATAGAGATCATCATAAACATCATTTCCGCCCTTTGTATTGCTCATGAAAACCACACATTGCACGTTGTACCACCATACAGCGAGACCTTCAGAGGTGGTGATCCAGATTGCTGTACACACCGGTACCTCTATTACCCAGTAGCACGTCCTCTTGCATTGATGCATGCCTGTATTCGTCGTGGCATACTATCCACAAGTTTATCAAGGCACTGTTAGTCCAGATTGTCCCACTCCTCAACTGCGATTCGGCGTAGATCGCTCAGAGTGGTTGGTGGGTCAAGTCGTCCATAAACAGCCCTTTTCAATCTATCCTAAGCATGTTCGATAGGATTAATGTCTGGACCACATGCTCGCCACTCTAATCGAGGGATGTCGTTATCCTGAAGGAAGTCATTGACAAGAGGTGCACGATGGGTGCGCGAATTGTCGTCCATGAAGACGAGTGCCTCGGCAATGTGCTATTGATATGGTTACATTATCGGTCGGAGGATGGCATTCACGTATCGTACAGCCGTTACGGCGCCTTCCATGACCACCAGCGGCGTACGTCGGCCCCACATAATGCCGCCCCAATACAGCAGGGAACCTCCAACTTGCTGCACTTGCTGGACAGGGTGTCTAAGGTGTTGAGGGTGACCGGGTTGCCTCCAAACATGTCTCCGAAGATTGTCTGGCGGAAGGGATTTCCGACACTCATCGGTGAAGAGAATGTGACGTCAATCCTGAGCGTCATGTTGTTGGGCCCATCTGTACCGCGCTGCATGATGTGGTTGCGAAGGTGGACCTCGCCATGGACATCGGGAGTGAAGTTGCGCATCATGCAGCCTACTGCGGACAGTTTCAGAGGTAACACGATGTCCTGTGGCTGCACGAAAAGCATTATTAAAGATAGTGCCAATGCTATCATGATTCCTCCGAGCCATAATCCGCATTTAGCGGTCATCTACTGTAGTAGCAGCCCTTGGGCGGCCTGAGCGAGGCGTGTCATAGACAGTTCCTGTCTCTCTGTGTCTCCTCCATGTACGAACGACAACGCTTTGGTTCACTCCGAGACGCCTGGATACTTACCTTGTCTAGAGCCCTTCCTGGCACAAAGTAACAATGCGGACGCGATCGAACCGCGGTATTGACCGTCTAGGCATGGTTGAACTACAGACAACACGAGCCGTGTACCTCCTTCCTGGAGGAATGACTGGAACTGATCGGCTGTCGGACCCCCTCCGTCTAATAGGCACTGCTCATCCATGGTTGTTTACGTCTTTAGGCGGGTTTAGTGACAGCTCTGAACAGTCAAAGGGGCTGTGCCTGTGAAACAATATCCACAGTCAACGTCTGTCTTCACGCCCTCTGGGAACCAGGGTGGTGCAAAACTTTTTTTGATGTGTGTACGAAGAAGAAAACCTCTAATTTTTTTGTGTCATCAGTCTTCTGACTGGTATGATGCGGCCCGTGACGAATTCCCTCTCGTGTGCCAACCTCTTCATATCAGAGTTGCATTTTCAATCAAGTTTCTCAGTTATTTGCTGCTTATATCCCAATTTCTGTCTTCCTCTACAGTTTTTACACTCTACAGCTCTCTCTAGTACCATCGAAGTTATTCTCTGATGTGTCAACAGATGTCCTACCATCTTGACCCTTCTTCTTCTCAGTGTTTCCCAAATATTCCTTTCGCCGCCAGTTCTCCGGAGAACCTCCTCGTTCCTTACCTTATCATTTCACCTAATTTTCCTTCTGAATCACCACACATCAACTGCTTCGATACTCTTCTGTTACGATTTAATTACTGTGCAATGCTGTGCTCCAAACGTACATTCTCAAGAATTTCTTCTTCAATTTAAGGCCTATGTTCGATACTATTGGACTTCTCCTGGCCAGGAACGCCCTTTTTGCCAGTGTTAGTCTGCTTCCTATGTCCTTCTTGCTCCATCCATTATCGGTTATTGCGCTACCACGGTAACTTAATTCCTTCATCTACTTCATGATCACCAATGCTGATGTAAAGTATCTACTACGTGTCGTTACTTTTGCCTTTCTTAGATTTACTCACAGTCCGTATTCTGTACTCATTACGTTGTTGATTCCATTCGGCAGATCTTGTAATTCTTGTTTCAAATGGCTCTGAGCACTTTAGGACTTAACTTCTGAGGTCATCAGTCCCCTAGAACTTAGAACTACTTAAACCTAACTAACCTAAGGACATCAGACACATCCATTCCCGAGGCAGGATTCGAACCTGCGACCATAGCGGTCACGCGGTTCCAGACTGAAGCGTCTAGAACCGCTCGGCCACACCGCTGGGGATGTGTAACGTGTTACCCATTGTGGCAAGCAGGTAGATAAGCACATACGAAAAATAGAGGGGTGTGATGGATTGATTGAATAAACGGTACATCTATTACTAGTTTATTGATAACGGAACAATTTAATTTGATCTCAGCAGCAAGCTACACTTACTGATCTCACGAATACAATAACCCAAAACATAATAGCAACGAAGAGCCAATATTAAGTTTTGAAATTTAGCACTGTGTACAATATTATAGAATAAACCAACCAACCGGTGTAGCGAGCAATTAATTCCATGAATAGCATTACTCGAAATCGAAAGATAACAAGACACTCAAATAATGTTTAGTTAAATTTTAGCACCGTGTTCAGTATGGTAACATAGGACACATACCAGCGTGGCAAGCCATAGAGCCGGCCGGAGTGGCCGTGCGGTTCTAGGCGCTGCAGTCTGGAGCTGAGCGACCGCTACAGTCCCAGGTTCGAATCCTGCCTCGGGCATGGACTATTACAGTCATAATTTAACGCATTAGTAAGTTACGTCACATCTTCCTCTGAAAGCCACTGGCGCATGTACCCCACTGCCAATATCGGTCAGGCAGTCGCATTCCATATGGCGTCATATCAATAGTGTACTGCTAGCACTTTGGTTCAGATAAAGCCGTCACCTCAGTCTTATTTTTCACAGAATGATGACAGAAATAATAACTGGACACGACAAGGCTATTCTCACAGCACAAATCGTGACCAAAACAGACACCATCCGTATGAAAACCATTGGCAGAATAATAGTTACAGAAAAAGATCGCTTTTCCATAGTAATGAATGTGACAGAGACAACCATAGAAACAGACAATATGGGATCCAAAATAATTATTATCAAGGGAGACAGAATAACTTCAAACGCAACGGTCCACCACGCAGTTACTATTCCGGGAGAAATTCTCCACCACATGACCGACAAACAAGAAACTATGTAAACCACCGACAAAACGACAGACCTGAATTCCATCAGAACTGGCGAGCTTCAAACAGGGCAGGGCCCTCTCGTCAAGGTGAATTTGTAGAAGTTAGGTCTCCTAATCCCAATAACGACGCGCGCCAACAAAGGAACAGACAATGACTCGCACCGCAGGCAGCCGCGTGCGCCGGCTGGCTCAGAGAAAAATAACATAGACGCTAACCTTGAGAAAAATTTTAGCATTCCTCACCGACGTATACCGCATGATAATTCCGTTCAAGTTGAACCTCTGCGTACTAGGAAGAGTAAAGGTTTACACCACATTTCACATGTAAAATCGTTTATTGAAAGATAATCTGCTTTTTAACTTTGTCTTTGACATAAAACTTTTCACTTCACATTTCCAGTATGCTTTGTCAGACTTAAGAAATTGTTAACATGCAACAATGTTTGAAATTAAATATACAGTCAAGAACCAAGAAAACTTATTTCAACAGAAATTATGAATGCATTGTTATAGTGAACAGACGACACAATGTTGTTATTTGTACATTCTTGCTTGTTAGTTGCACGATTACGTAACGACTATAAGGCTCACATACTTAGAACATTTACCAGTACTGCTAATGAGATTTTAATGCAACATTTTGGTTTACTTGAAATTTGGTGTATCATGAAGTAAGTACATTGGCTTCTGCAGAACTTAGCTTTCGGAGGACGATAACTACGACACTTCCACAGAGATTATCTTACAGCAAGACGCACATTTAGCGCTACAGGACACGTATTTGAGTGATTAATTTTGTACTTAAATCATTTATTTTTAAAGATATTTGAAGTACAATGATACAAAGGTTTTCCGTGATACATTTCATTCCATTGCTGTAATCTGTAACACCTGAGGGTATAATTACATTAATCCTCTATTTCTCCAACACAGAATTACACAGCTATCTGATTATTTAACAGAGAAATAAAAAAAATTTTTTTATGTCAGTGACACATGTTTACGTAATTACAGTTGCATAACTTCACACTTATGAAATTGTATTTTGTCAGTACTTTGTGAACTCTTCATATTTTTTCAGAACCATTGTGATACTATGAGAGCTTTGAATGATGTATTTGGTATGGGATCATGATTTTTAAAGTACGTTTGAGGCAGATGACACTTTTGACATGAGCAGAGAATTTTTTTTAAGTTTTGAAATTATTGGAGGAAGCTACGACGATTTTGAGAGTTGACTGAGGTGTTATGATGTTATTATTACGATGACTATGTGTATTATGCTCTTGTGGTATGTTTATGATCAGTAAGCTGATGCTATATGAGTTATTTGATTATGCTACATATCTGTTATGATGAAATATTGAAGAAGTGTCGACGAATAAGGTAACGAATAATGACTAGTGGTTAGGGACTCTGGTTTGTGAAAAAGGTTGTTGGAAACCAAGAATCGTACTTTAAGAGTTATGAAATGCATGTAAATGCGTGAATGTATTACAATGCCAACGAAAATTTTTTGGACACTTATATCAATAGGATTTCGTTCCTATGGATTTGTAACACAAATTCTTGCCCTGTGAAATATTTTTATATGAGACTGTCACTGTAGCGGAAACTGCTGTTGTAAATATTTCAGGAAGAAAGGTAGGTCTCTGTAAGCACCCAGCTGCGCGACAGATGCCTGAAAAAAAAAAAAAAAACCATTAGGGTGTGCGCTTCAGAGGCGCAGGTGGAGGAAAAAAAAAGGGAGGCAATTATCCTCGCTACTGACATTCCTTTGTAGAAAGCATCATAAATACGACACGCTCAAACTTGAAAACATGATTACACTGTGGAGTTCTTAATTTATGATATTTACTGAAATGAAATGATGAGAAACATTTCACATCTATTGTCTTGCTAGTTGAAAGATTGTTTACTGCATTATGAAATGCCATATGGCTAGTGAATGATGTTTCACGCCTTACTTCACCTATTTTTTTTAATATCTAGTTTCTAGCTGCATTGCAGCAGTGGTTAAAATAAAATTTTATAGATGTACTAATATAAATATTTTCTGTCTACAGATCGAGTAAATAATAAATTTTTTCAAACAAATGAGGGAGCACAAAAAGACATTTACCTTCACAGGAACTGCATACATAATTTTCTTTTCAAGTACTTGCTAATTTATTTTGTAGAATAAGTAGTGGTGCACCACTTTAATGATATAGATATTAAGATGTGAATAGACATTTCCCTTATCTGCATTGTTGTCTTTAGTGTAATATTTTTTCTTCTTGATCTTTGCCATGCTTAGGTATTAGTTATAGCATTTGCTGCTGCTGTTTGCCATGCATAGTGCTACTGAATATCACTTTGTATTACTCTGTTAAGCTAGTTTTACTACTGATTTATTTTTCTTGTTGCTGCACATTGGCTCATATTAGTGGTAAAGTTGCATTGCTTGGTAATTTAGATTTACTGTAGCTTGCTTTGCCATTTGAATATTTTGTCATTGCTGTTTGTGTTAATTGTTTTGTGCTGCTGCATTGCCTCGTCCCTTAGTTTAGCATCTGAGCTCAGTAGATTTAAGTTAGCTTAAGAGGGGGTAGACTATAAGAAACTAGCTATGATGGATTGGAAGAAATGCATTGAGAAGCTATAAGAAAATGGTTTGGCCAAAAAAAAAAAAAAGGTGGTGTACAGTGGAGAAAAACTATTTTTGAAAGAGGATGTGAATAGAATACAGAAAGCAGGCTTAGATAGGACTTTTTGGGAATAATGATGAACGAAGGGAGATCTCCATGCAAAATACTGCAGTAAAACAAATCCTGTCCTTTCCTTTTGTGTCATCCCTCTATGTGTTATTCCGCTATGTGAATTTGTGTTTTTCCTGTCTTAATGTGTTTAGCTAATAAGAGTTATGTTGTAGAATTTTTCTGATAATAAGTTATTTTCTTTGTAAAGATGTTTAGACATTATTTATTCTGTTCTGTTTTAGTGCTCATGCGTGAAGTTGATGTTTCGAAAGTTATTCTGATCTTTTATGTACGTACTCATGTCATAATTCCTGTAACACTGATGTATATGTTATTTCGATTCTTTTGTAAAGCCTGTACTACAAATGTTATCTGTATTGGTATGTTCTTTAATGATGTATTTTGTACCTTTGTAATTATATTCTTATGTTATAAAACTGTAATTGACACCAGTTCATCATGTTATTAACTTGTAAGTTCCATTTCACTGCACACGTTTCTGTTGGTCATAGTATATGGACAATATGTGTGAAGTAGGGACTGTTAGTGTTTGCACGTGTGTTAATAATTCAGCAAGGGGCTGGATAACAGCATTGCTGGTTCTAAGGACAATTCCAAAAACTTTATGAGTGCACAAGTGGTGGTTATGGACTTGCTATATTGTCCGCAAGACTCTTCGATGGTGATTGTGCACCTGCACAGTCGCAGCAGATGGCTGCTGACCATCTCTACAAGGACTACAGTGGGTCTACACCTTTGATGATCCACCAATACCATTATTTCTACAAGGACTACAGTGGGTCTGCACGTTTGATGGCCCACCAATACCATTATCTCTACAAGGACTATTGCATCTTTGATGGCCCACCAATACCGTAATCTGTCAGGACTACAGTGGGTCTACTCTGTGATGACCTGCCTACCAATATTCTTCAAAACTTTGAATGACTCTGCTGTGGGTTTGCTCTGTTGTGGCCCATTACCTGTCTGCATGTCAAGAGTCAGCACTGTCTTTCCGTTGGAAGGACAACACTACTTCTTCAAGACAGCATGGAAATCCACTACTACTGTGTGCATTTTCTTTTACTGCTCAGACTTTGAGAAAAACACTGCTATTTTACTGTGATGAACAACCAGGACTGTCTTTATGGACTGTGAAAAATTTTTAGCATTTGACCAACATTGTATCAATAAGTGTGTGCATTTGATTTCTCTGTTACTGTAATTGTTGTCTGCCATTGTAGTGTTGGGCAGCTAGATGTTAACAGCGCGTAGCGTTGCGCAGTTGGAGGCGAGCCGCCAGCAGTGGTGGATGTGGGGAAGTGAGATGGCGAATTTTTGACAATGGATAATCTGGAGGGGTGTCCATCAGAAACAGTACATTTGTAAGAATGGATGTCATGAACTGCTATATATATATATATTATGACTACTAAGGTAAGTACATTGTTTGTTCTCTATTAAAATCTTTCATTTGCTAACTATGCCTATCAGTAGTTAGTGCCTTCCGTAGTTTGAATCTTTTATTTAGATGGCAGTAGTGGCGCTCGCTGTATTGCAGTAGTTCGAGTAACGAAGATTTTTGTGAGGTAAGTGATTTGTGAAAGGTATAGGTTAATATTAGTCAGGGCCATTCTTTTGTAGGGATTATTGAAAGTCAGATTGCGTTGCGCTAAAAAATATTGTGTGTCAGTTTAAGCACAGTCACGTGTATAATTGTTCAAAGGGGACGTTTCACTGTGTTCAGTTTTTCAAGGCCTATCCATTGTGCCAACTTATAACTAAATCTGAGGGGGGTGCGATGGGGAGGTTCCCATGTAAGATAAATCGTAGGGTCAGTATTGCCTCACGTGTTCCAGCATTTCTATGGAATCCAAACTGATCTTTCCCGAGGTCGGGTGCTACTAGTTTTTCCATTCGTCTGTAAAGAATTATGAGGAATAAATTCACATGATTTTTTTGTCGTTCCACGCGGAAATTGCAGCTAATCTCGCTTTACACATAGCGATTTATCTGTCCTAGATACCACTGCGGCAATAAGCAAAAGACAAACACTCCACCTCTTCGCTACCCCTGAGGTAACGTGGTCGCCTGTAAAGTAAACGCTCCTTTGACTCCTAGTTCCAGTTTGTCTGAACGACAGATTTTTAGCTGTTCCATTGTAGAGATACAAGTAGGCACATTGAAAATGAACAAGGACATCTTAAGAAAACTTCTCCATGAAAAGAAGTTTCGCTATTTCGTGTATGTAATAGTGTAAGGGAGAAAATCTTACAATACTATATCTTTCCGCTTCTGTCGACAAAATTTGCGGCATTTGTGAAAACACAATTTTGTTTATGAAATGCTGTATTTCCATACTGGTAGAGAATGACACAGGACAGCAAGTAAACACAGACAGTTTGGAAGCCGAAAGTAACTTCTTACTAGTTCATACCAATGTAGGCACACTTGTGTTACAGATACTTTGTTTCATTAGGATAGACTTTCGTCGTAGCGTCACCGTGGTGAGTTGTACGGCCGGACGAGGTGGCCGATCGGTTCTAGGCGCTACAGTCTGGAACCGCGCGACCGCTACGGTCGCAGGTTCGAATCCTGCCTCGGGCATGGATGTGTGTGATGTCCTTAGGTTAGTTAGGTTTAAGTAGTTCTAAGTTCTAGGGGACTGATGACCTCAGAAGTTAAGTCCCATAGTGCTCAGAACCATCTGAACCATTTGAGTTGTATTAGTACAGTGCATATTTTAACAGCTTCCTTCATTACTTTTTTAAACATAACAGTTAACATCAGAGAGAAATTAATCATCAACAACCTATTTTCTTACGTTATATAAAAGTCTGACAATGGCCTGCCTGTTTACAGATTCCACAGATGTGGAAACCTATGGTCCTGAATTAAAGATGTTGTCGAATTAGATTTGAAGTAGATTTTCGTCTAGAAACGAATTTTCTTGACAATTGTTGGATAAGGAGGAGGAAAGGTAAACATCTGAGAGCATAAGATCAGAAGGGTAAGTGCGTGAGGGATGACTTCCCAGTCTCCTGCATGGTTTTGCTTGTGAAAGCTGAATGTGTTATCGTCTAGTAGCAACAAAACAACACGTGATGCGGCTTTGTCGGTCATTTTTGTTACATTGCGACTGAAAGCTGTTGACAACAAATACCAGCTGTGATGGACCCACGCCTGGGGAGGAGTTCCTAGTGCATTACGGCCTTCTTTAGTCAGCAAACGTGAAATATTTTGTACCCATTGACCACTGCTCGAGTATATGCCTTTTTTTAGGGTCCGTCGCTAACTCCTTCGCGAGGTGTTAGCACAATGGCATCATAGCTTATCACCAGTCACAATATTGCATAGGAATGCTCAATGGGTTAACTGACGATGTTCAAGCAAAAATGCAGTAATAGTCACCCTTTTAATTTTTTTGTTTAATTTAATTTTAATAGCATTTCTGTAACCTAACATCTGAACTCTGCCTATTGCATCTAAATGAAACAAAATGTTGAAGCCAAATCGACAATATGTAAAAAATTGTAGACCTTTTTCCACTTGTGACTCTATTTCTTAATGCTTAAGGGGAGCCGGATCGATGAAAATGACAAAATTAACGTTTTTTGGTTTTTTCATTATAAAATTATTTGGGGTTTTCTGAATAAAACAAATCAAATTTCACCTTTCTAAGTGAATTCTAACTGTGTTTTTTATCGCTGCAAAGTTGACGCGCCGCGTAAACGGTTGTGGTGACCCGGCGTGTCACCCCTGTCGGCGCCGCTCGCTGGCTGCAAGCAGGGTGTCTGTGCGGAGTTAGACAGTGTTTTGTTTTCCAAAGTTGTATGGCTTTATCTCCGTGACAAGTGACTGTTCACATCGGTAAACATAAACGCTATATCGTGTGTGTTGACTTGTGGAGTCTGCTTTGGGTTGTTTAGCTGTTCAGTTTTGCGTATTTGACGAATTTTGCTCGTACCTGTTTTACGTATTAGGTTTGTGGATATCAATATGTCCCGTTTCAGCAATCGAGTGTTTAAGAAAAGGCGTAATGAGTGGAAGAACAAATATTTTGTTGTTTTGACGGGAGATGCTGGTCAGACTGCTTCACTGATTACTCCAAATGAATGTGATAGAACTTCTTCCAGCAAGAAACTTTGTGACAGCAAAGAAAAATTTGAAAACTATCAAAGTGACAGTAATGATGTGAATCAAATAATTAAAATTTCCTTGCTCTCTAATCTGTTTGAAACATAATGTATTATGCCAAGTTTGCAAAGAAAGAGAACTGGAATTGAAAATTACATCACACATTGGTTTCGCATGGAAAATGATATTGAAGTGTAACAAATGTGTTGCAGAAGTCTCGTTTTCTAATTCTAACAGTATTCCTCCTAGTGGTAATAGTGGAAAGAAGGTGTATGATATAAATGTTAGGCTAGTGTATGGCTTGCGTTGCATTGGCAAGGGCAGTGCTGCAGAGACAATGTTATGTGGAATTATGAACTTGTCAAAACCACCAACCAAATTTGGATTTTATAATGAATTGGTGGGGTCTTCTGCTGAAGATATCGATTAAGCAACAATGAAGAAAGCAGTTGAAGAAGCTGTGACAGATAATGGGAACTGTAGAGATTTAACTGTTGCTTTAGATGGATCATGGCAACGTAGAGGTCATAAATTTCTAAATGGAGTTGTGACAGCTACCATTGGAGACAGCTGCAAGGTAATTGATATTGCTATCCTCTCAAAACATTGTAGATGTAAGGCAATACCAAAGACAAACATAGTGAAAGCTGTGAAGCAAATTTTCACGGCATGAGTGGAGCGATGAAAGTAGAGGGAGTGAAAGCAATTTTTTCCAGATCACAGGACTGCTATAATGTACGAAACACTATCTAGGAGATGGCGATTCTAAGGGCTACAAAACTGTAAAGGAACTCAAATCTTACGGCAATGAAATTCACATTAAAAAACAGGAGTGCATTGGACATGTGCAGAAGCGCATGGGGGCTCGCTTGCGCAAACTAAAGCAGAAATTAGGATCCCAGAAGCTTAGTGATGGTAAAATCCTTGGAGGAAGAGGAAGACTGACAGACGAAGCAACTGATAGATTGCAGAGGTCTTATGGGTGTGCAGTTAGGCAAAATACAAGAAGCACTGAGCATATGAGGAGAGCTGTATGGCGTTATTTTTTCATACTGCATCAACAAATTAGCACCCACAACATGAACTGTGCCCCACAGGTGAATACTCACGGTGTAAGTACCAATGAGGAAAGGAATATGCCCATAAAAACAGTTTGCCAAATGCTGTAATTGATGTAATTAAGCCCATATTCAGAGATTTATCACAGCCAAGTTTATTGGAAAAATGTTTACACGGGAAAACAAAAACTCTAAATGAAAGTGTAAATAAGTTGATTTGGATTAGGATCCCCAAAACAGTGTTCGTACAGATAACGACATTGCATTTTGGAGTGTATGATGCAGTGGCAACATACAATGAAGGAAACATTATCAAATGCGATGTGCTGAAATGTTTAGGTTTCCAACCAGGACACAACACCATTTCCACAATGCGCCTAATTGATGAAGAGAGACTAAGAGGTGCAGGAAGAAGAGACAAAAGCCTACAACATGCAGCAAAAGGGAAGAAAAGACCAGTGGAAAGGGAACAAACACTGGAAAAAGAAGAGGATGCTGATAATCCATCATATGCGGCAGGAATGTATTAAAAAACTTTGGAAGCCCTTTCCTGTAACTTTAAATTTTCCATCTTTGAGTAATATTTTCTCAAAAACTGCTAATAGTATATCTATGAAATTCATAAACAATATTGTTTACTTCTTTTATTTCATTTTATAACAAATTGTAAAAGATATTGTATACTTCAAGAGTTATAGATGAAAAAGTACAAAATTTTAGAGAAGAAAATAAGCATCTGTTAAAAAAAATTATATAAAAAAGCTATAAATATTTCTTGTATGGCATTGTAGCTTTGTAGATAAATATTCACTGAACATGTAGTCCAATTTTCAGAGCAATATGTTTAATGGGTTTAGAAAAAATGTTCCTTCTATTTGCTAAAATTAACATGGAGGAGATGGATCATTGCAGCTCCCCTTAAACAATGAAGTTTCAAATATGGAAACTGGAAGGTAAACACTAGAAACTCAAATAAGAAAATGGCACTTGATAAACACACTCACAGTGCTGTACCATGGGCACCTGGTTGGACGGCACCTGACGTCAGGCAATGGGCGGTGTGTGGTCGGTGGACAGCCGCCACTGTAGGGCGAGGAAATCTCTGGTATGGACCATTCTGATCTTGACGCATCCATGAGGTATTTTGTGGGATTATTTGTGGAAGTGTTATACTGTTCCACGTGGTTAGAATTGCAGCGAATTATCCATAAAGTTACATCAGCCAGACTTTAGCAGACAGCCAAAATGCCGTTTAAAATCTAAAGAAATAAGTGACTCCAACGTGTGGCATTTTGTCAACATTGTGCGACGTTTTCCACTGGACAATAAGCTGATACAGCTCTGTAATATCTGGAGAATAAGACAATACTTGCTCTAGACACTTGCAGACCCTATAGTGTTACCAAATTAGGCACGTGGCTGGACTTGGAATTCTGAAGGGTGGCTGGTTTTATGGACCACCTTAAGTGAACATTCAGTCTTATGGCGGCCAACTAGTGGCCAAGTTTTATGTCTAAAACCGTACACGGAAAAGGTTGCCATGTTTCCATGTCACAGACATCAGCGTTCCAATATAAGATTCCCTTACTGCAGCTTTGAACATCATACATTAATAACATTTAATTAAATTAACATGCATTCATTTAAAAGACGATACATACCATCTTTCATAATACCACCATTTCTTAAAAAAATAAAAAGTGAGACATAGCGTCAAAGACTAATTTAAATTTTCTAATATTTCCCAAAGAAATAATGTGACAGCAAAGGGAAGAGTATGTCAAGTCATAAGAATGGTACTGATATTTCTATTTCCAGAGCCACAGTCATCAGCAGGGTGTATTTCCGATACTTCACTCATTGTCAAATATCGTTCAACTCAGACCGCGATCGTAACATTTAGTTGTAAGGTCAGGGATAAAATACATATGCGACCTATTTGTTAGGTGGATGATTCTACCTGTGCGTGCTCGGTGTGCAGCGCCAGTGACGGGAATGATTCAAGTTTCCTATTAACGGTAGAAGCTGTCCGAATGGAGAAGCCTGTTGGAGTGTAGGAATGTAGACGACTTAACCATATTGTCCTCTAGAAGACTGAATAGCGAACTAATACTTAGAATGTGTTGGGCAGCTTTCGTGATCAATTGGAAATTTGACAAGATTCAATACGAACATGTGTTTGCGCTGGGCCATTATTCCCTCCAACGTAAATTGTTCGGTTGACTGCATCTTAGCACTTGACTTTATTTAGTTGAGAGAAGACCGATTGTGGTGTATGCATCTAGCAGATGGAAGACAGTTTTGCTGGTTCTTTAGAAATGAGAAATACGTTATTTGACTTTGTAAAGTATAGGGATACCAACACCAGTATTAGCAAGTGGAAATATCAGTTTTCTCTATATTTCTTTTGTCGAGATTTTTCAAGTAAAGGTCTTCTCAGATGGGATAAGCTTCTATTTACTCTACGGATTACAGCACACTCCACCTAGCTAAAGTTTCAGGTTTCTAGAAAAATAATTTCCAGTCTATATCTTCAGAATTATACTGCACAAGTGGTACTGCTATGCAAGCGATATTGATATGTGTTTGATATCGAGAAGTATCGCAAAAATGGTATGATGTTCTAGCAAGCCATGCGAAATTAGATATGATATTGTAATCACAGAGTCTGGAGATGTGTGTAGAAAAGCAAGCAACCAAGCAGGTCCGGACCAGAAACAGGGAAAAACGTGTCAGTCTTTGCACAACAGTTGTGAGAGTGACTTCGATCCACTGAGGGTGCTCTGATCACGCACTGGGCTTGGATGACTGCCCGGCCTCGCAGAAAATATCTGGTGCCACGAGCATACCTACAGTGCATGTGCTTATGCTGTCTTCGTGGTATATGTACGAATGATGTAAAAGGGGTGATTTTTTATGGCGCAGGATACGAATTGTATGTTTACTGCATCGACACGGTAAGCGGTGATATGTTGCTGGGTTGGAGATTGGTTTCATGTTCTAATATTCAACCTCTTTTCCTCAGTCAGCAGTGTAATTGAGTAAGAGTCTTTCCGTATTTGATGATATGCAGGGCACTTTGCACGGTTTAATTGTGGGTGCAATATGGCTATCTGTAAAGAATAGTTTTTTGCAGCTGAAAGTCTCGTCTCCAGAAATAAAAAAAAAAGTGCACGGTTTTTCCACACTACTGGCATCAGTAATTCTGCTGCTAAATTCGATAAGAACCAATCATAATCCCCATTTATTCACAAGACATCCTTTGTGCTGGGGTATAGGAGTATCTACACAGCGATGAAAAAGTTTGTGTGTGTTGAAAGTAGGAAGGGTAAGACGTGATGGACAGGGTGCCAGGTTAGGACCATCAGGAGGAATGCAATCGGAGTTATTCCGCTATTTTCGTGAACAGGTTCTGTTAGGACAAGAACTTCCTTGCGGACAGGCTGAGAGAGCATAAAAGCTCCTACAAAAGCGACCGTTAACTATTTGTGGGGCACTATACAATTTCCGAGAGGTCGACTTGGCTCTTATTTTAAATAGCCATGTGATGTTAGTATAACATTGAGAGCCTTTTAGATGGTGAGTCGCCACGCGGACGTTTCGCAGCGATGCGTCAGTGAAGCTGGGGCAGGTAAGCGTGGCTGGACGCAGCTCTTACGTCCCGTTAGGATCGCTAGGGAGAGAGCAGCCTGTTCTATTCTGGAGCAGATTTCTATAGCGCGAACTGTGACGTCAGCATCCACAGGTATAGCGTCAGCAACAGTAAACACACGTGCTGCCCAGGGGCAGGTCACGTGATGGACGAGTGTGAATCTGCCGTGGAGTTCTGTGCCGAGGTGGACAGGGGTGTGTGCTGTACCGCACCTGATTCGCGAGGACGTGACGGCGGAGGAGGAGATGCTGCGGAATCGGGCTGCTGCGAGCAGCCTGGTAGCTGCAGCCCTAAGGCCGGGAACATGTTTAGCGTTTTTGTCCGACCGGAATACTTACCGTCGCCACTCTAACATTAATGTAGCGTTTACACACTGAGCGGTAAAAATACCGACGCCACATCAGTCGATCACTGACCACCGTGCAACAAGTGTCTATTTGACTGTCGTTTTATCATGTTATAAACAGTGTTGTGTACAACATGAATAGAGAACAACTTTTTACATTATTGTTATATCGTCTATTGAAGAGGAAGCGAAAAAATAGACTTATTTGGGTTCGTCCAATTAATGAAAGGACAGAGGAAGTCGACCCTTCTACACTTTGTTTCCTGATTTAAGAAGCGATGAAGAAAAGTTTTTCAGTTATTTTAGGACGTCAGTCTCGTCATTCGACGAACTGCACAACCTGCTGAAAAATCATATACAATGGAAAAACACTAGACTGAGGAATTGTATTCAACCGGTGGAAATGCTGGCAATAACTTTAAGGTAAGTAAAATTGAGAGTTGGGAATTAATTCACCACACAACTTTTACATTACAAAACCTTATATTTCTGTACAGAATACGCTAAAGCATTTTATTAAATGTTTCGCAATATTTGATCATTACGAATTACAGTTCAGAAAAATCAGTAGTGTTCGTTGAAGATAGTGAAGTTACTAAAGGGCTGGGAGATTGAATATTACATCCCTGGTCATTTCAGAATAATTTTCGTAATGATGAGGAGCAGAATTTATCTGCTGAGGTACGTTTGGAATTGGCTGGAAAATTGTGATTGGAGAGCAGGTCATTTGTTGTAATGGAACTGGACTATTTGTTAACTGCGATGAATGTATGTTATTCCTAAATGCTTGTTGAGGCGTCTGGGGAACACTGAAAGGTTATGTAAACTTAAAATTTGATGCCTAATTAAACTGCTGGATCTGGGAAGTAGATTAGGTGTATACATTATGGGTTTGAGGTATAGAGGGGTATGTGTTTTTAATTTTCGAAATGACTCGAAGAAATTCCATTTGGGATGGAAGCCACTGAGTGTCATCAAACTTGTCTACATGAGGCAACAAACTTTCGAAGAACGACATTTTGCCGTTTTTTTCTCAGGTTCTCTTTTCTATAATGTGTATAAAATTTTTAAGTCGACTTCATCTATTTTTTTTATGTTGCCTTGCAGGTGATTCTGCTTTTGAAGCAAATGTTTCGGCTGTTCCTTCAACTGTAGTCACTGTAGCCGGAGATACTGGTGAAGCACGTAGCTCTTCACTATCCTAGTCTTCATCTCCTTTGTTATACCTTTCTTCTGTTTCTCTTTCGTCGTACATTTTTTGCAGAAACTGTAGCTCATTGTTGAATATGTACTGTTTTTTCTTGGAGGCATGTGAACCAATTCATTTTGACTTTTTGTATTTTTTAGGTGATTTGATAAAAGCATCACGTAAGTGTTTCCACCTTTTCATGACTTCTCTACCTGAAAATAAAATACACTCCTGGAAATGGAAAAAAGAACGCATTGACACCGGTGTGTCAGACCCACCATACTTGCTCCGGACACTGCGAGAGGGCTGTACAAGCAATGATCACACGCACGGCACAGCGGACACACCAGGTACCGCGGTGTTGGCCGTCGAATGGCGCTAGCTGCGCAGCATTTGTGCACCGCCGCCGTCAGTGTCAGCCAGTTTGCCGTGGCATACGGAGCTCCATCGCAGTCTTTAACACTGGTAGCATGCCGCGACAGCGTGGACGTGAACCGTATGTGCAGTTGATGGACTTTGAGCGAGGGCGTATAGTGGGCATGCGGGAGGCCGGGTGGACGTACCGCCGAAGTGCTCAACACGTGGGGCGTGAGGTCTCCACAGTACATCGATGTTGTCGCCAGTGGTCGGCGGAAGGTGCACGTGCCCGTCGACCTGGGACCGGACCGCAGCGACGCACGGATGCACGCCAAGACCGTAGGATCCTACGCAGTGCCGTAGGGGACCGCACCGCCACTTCCCAGCAAATTAGGGACACTGTTGCTCCTGGGGTATCGGCGAGGACCATTCGCAACCGTCTCCATGAAGCTGGGCTACGGTCCCGCACACCGTTAGGCCGTCTTCCGCTCACGCCCCAACATCGTGCAGCCCGCCTCCAGTGGTGTCGCGACAGGCGTGAATGGAGGGACGAATGGAGACGTGTCGTCTTCAGCGATGAGAGTCGCTTCTGCCTTGGTGCCAATGATGGTCGTATGCGTGTTTGGCGCCGTGCGGGTGAGCGCCACAATCAGGACTGCATACGACCGAGGCACACAGGGCCAACACCCGGCATCATGGTGTGGGGAGCGATCTCCTACACTGGCCGTACACCACTGGTGATCGTCGAGGGGACACTGAATAGTGCACGGTACATCCAAACCGTCATCGAACCCATCGTTCTACCATTCCTAGACCGGCAAGGGGACTTGCTGTTCCAACAGGACAATGCACGTCCGCATGTATCCCGTGCCACCCAACGTGCTCTAGAAGGTGTAAGTCAACTACCCTGGCCAGCAAGATCTCCGGATCTGTCCCCCATTGAGCATGTTTGGGACTGGATGAAGCGTCGTCTCACGCGGTCTGCACGTCCAGCACGAACGCTGGTCCAACTGAGGCGCCAGGTGGAAATGGCATGGCAAGCCGTTCCACAGGACTACATCCAGCATCTCTACGATCGTCTCCATGGGAGAATAGCAGCCTGCATTGCTGCGAAAGGTGGATATACACTGTACTAGTGCCGACATTATGCATGCTCTGTTGCCTGTGTCTATGTGCCTGTGGTTCTGTCAGTGTGATCATGTGATGTATCGGACCCCAGGAATGTGTCAATAAAGTTTCCCCTTCCTGGGACAATGAATTCACGGTGTTCTTATTTCAATTTCCAGGAGTGTATTTATAAGGCGAAATAAGGAAGTATATCGAAAAAGTACAAGTTGTTAACTATAATATACGTGTTGCATAAAATAATGTTTTTAATGTGTGTGAAATCCTGTGGGACTTAAATGCTCAAGTCATTAGTCCCTAAGCTTACACACTACTTAACCTAACTTATCCTAAGTACAAACACACACACCCATGCCCGAGGGAGGACTCGAACCTCCGCCGGGACCAGCCACAAAGTCTGTGAGTACAGCACCTAAGACCGCTCGGCTTATTCGCACAGAATTGGAATATCTACAGCAAGATTGATTGTTCAAGGGGTCTCTCAAGCTCTGTGGCTAGTTTTGCAAAGTGAGTGCATACCACCACCCACTAAAGAGATCTGGGAGGAATCAGCAAAGGGATTTGAATAAATAGCAAATTTCCCTCATTGTACAGGTACCATAGATGGAAAGCACATCCGTCTCGTGTGTCCAGCGGGAAGTGGCTCTATGTTCTAATATTATAAAGATTGTTATTCAGTTGTGTTAATGGCTATCACGGACAGTTCGTAGCGATTTACGTTCGTGAACATTGTAAGTTATGGAAAAGACTGTGACTATTCTATTTTCAAAGGCACTGAGCTGTGGAAATCAACTGGAAGACATGTGCCTACCAGCAACAGTAAGCCCGAAAGTACCTTATTTCTTTGTTGCTGACGCTGCATTTGGCTTAGATAAACATTTGTTGAGACCTTAGTCTGGTACTCACTTGACTGTTGAAAAGAGGATATTTAACTACAGACTGCGTAGAACAAGAAGGTACATAGAGTGCGCTTTCGGGATACTCGGAAACAATGGCGAATTTCATCGTCCCTCGAATGTACAACCTGATTTTGCTGTATTGTACTTCACAATTATGTTAGAGATAGAGATGGGTACGTAGCTGAGGATGCTATGTCAATTACAGGACTTGAAAACATCCAAATAGCGTGCTGTTCAAGAGGAGGTTTGAAAGCCAGCAACGTGAGAAACATTCTGTGTCAAGTGTTGGAAGCATTCCCTGGCAGATTTCAAAGATCTGAGGACCAGATACGTGAAACCAGGAAACATAATCATAACTACATACACTGTGGACAGGTTTGACACCGTTTGGCATAAAAAATACCTCCAATCTCACTTGACGACTCTATGGAGTGATGTGTGCACAACGACCATATATGTTAAATTAAAAGGAAAGTCAACAGTTGCCGTAATATTAATGTTTTATTGATGGCAGAATCACATAGTGATCATCTTCAGTGCTGATATGTACAAATTATTATTGTCATCGCTTCTCAGTTTTGGTTATTGATAACCTGATACCAGTGTCTGAGTTTAATTTACACACAATGTGTACGTTGCAATACTACCCTACGCGACACTACTGGTACGGCGGCGACGGTGAAAATTCCGACCGGCCAAAAACGCCAAGTGTGTTCCCGGCCTAACCCGCTAGCCTGAGGGAGATCTGTCCATGGACGTCAGAGGCAGCCGCGGCTGGGGTATAGGGTCGGGGACAGGGGCAGTGGCGGGGGCGGCGGCGGCGTCAGGTGTCGAGTGGCGGGATGCGATTTTCACTAGCGATCATTTGTTTAAACTGTATTACATTGATTTCACCGACCAATAGGATCTACAATTTAAAAAAAACTGCCCCATACATGTGAAAGATGTTGCTGTTGTTGTTGTTGTCTTCAGTCCTGAGACTGGTTTGATGCAGCTCTCCCTGCTACTCTATGCGTGAAGCATATCTATTTCATTAATTTGCATAAATTTTTTATATCAATGTGGTGTTAGCGGTACAATAGTTAAGGGGAGGGTGTGCGTGAGTGGGTGACATGGAGCAGAACAGCAGGATAAGTGCAGAACGCTAGGTTAACTTTCACAATTTTTATGCAAATCGCAGTACAATAGTGTAAGGGGATGGGCGCAAAGAAGAACGCGCCAGAAATGGCGTTTAACAGCATGTGAAATTCGAAAAGTGTACCGTATCAGAAAATGGTGGGAAGACATTACTAATTACTTAATTTGGTATCAAAGGCGGTAGAATAGTTTAAGTAAATGGGGTGACATGGATAACAACTTAACAGAACAATAGGTTAAATGCCGACAAAGGGCCAAACATTAGATTAAGACACCCAGAACACAGTCCCAAACATTAGGTTATGCAACATGTTTGCTCCATATAATTACTTCTTACAGGACCTACATGTTTCCATACAGCAGAGAACGATGAGCAAGAGAAAACAAACACCCACAAACCGATTTGTTTTATAGATAAACAATATAAGGGCAGCATGATACGTCTCTTGTCTCCGAGCTCTTGACCGACACTACTTAGGATCATGCTTCCATGTTTCACCCTCAGATTGTTACTAGTCTCACAACAATGCTTAGAATCGCCCTCCCATGTTTCGCCCTCAGATTGTAACTATCGATAGCTGAGTGATTATTTATCTCCAATCATACACAATGCAAAGAATAGCGTTAAGTTCGCTATATTGTTTTTAATCTGATGGAGAGTTCCGACACACTCCTTACATAGTTAGTTTATTTATGTGAATGTTTTCACTGTGTCTCGTGGTCTGAGTGGTTTCATTTACATACTTTTCAGACTTTTCTATTATCTCTGAACTATGACTGACGTTGCCAAATTTGTTTACAGACGGAAATTGAATAAGTATGTGAATTGTCTTTGTCCTCCCGAAAGAGCATACTTCCCTGACGTTGCTCAGATTGATTACAATTAAATCTTCGTTACTTGAGAGGGTCCCCATGAGAAACGAATAACCTTAGGAGAATGAAACTCCGAGGAAAAATTTGCTGGGACATGCAGAAGAGAAATAACGAATAAACCATCGAAACGAACACATTTTAATCCCCATATGAGAAGGTTCAAATCTGGTGATCTTGGTGGTTATGCAGATTGGAACCAACGGGCAATGGTTGTCCTCAAACTGAAAATCTTTGATCGCCCCTTATACTACCTATCTAAAACGTATGCTCGTGGGTTTAAGAGAGAATGTCCTGCCACCGCTCCCCTGTCACTGCGACTGACTGACTCTGGCGTAGAATTGAAGTTGCATGGAATGACGTACCACTCGTATCTAACACTCACACTCACTTCGACTTGATGCCCAGGGTGGGTTACAGCCGTTATTACTGAGACGATTGATTGTTCCCAATTGTCCCCAAGTTACCTACAAATTTAACAATCTTTTGTTCCATCTCTATACATGGAAGCAGCCTGGAGATACTGACAGGTTTCAGATAGATTATATAATGGTAAGACAGAGTTTAAGAACCAGGTTTTAAATTGTAAGACATTTCCAGCGGCAGATGTGGACTCTGACCCCAATCTGTTGGTTATGAACTATAGATTAAAACTGAAGAAACTACGAAAACGTGGTAATTTAAGGAGATGGGACCTGGATGAACTGACTAAACCAGAGGTTGTACAGAGTTTCAGGGAGAGCATAAGGCAACAATTGACAAGGATGGGGGAAAGAAATGCAGTAGAAGAAGAATGGGTAGCATTTAGGGATGAAGTAGTGAAGTCAGCAGAGGATCAAGTAGGTAAGAAGACGAGGGCTAGTAGAAATCCTAGGGTAACAGAAGAAATATTGAATTTAATTGATGAAAGGAGAAAATACAAAAATGCAGTAAATGAAGCAGGCAAAAAGGAATACAAACATCTCATAAGTGAGATCGACAGGTAGTGCAAAATGGCTAAGCAGGGATGGCTAGAGGACAAATGTAAGGATGTTGAGGCTTATCTCACTAGGGATAAAATAGATACTGCCTACAGGAAAATTAAAGAGACCTTTGGAGAAAAGAGAACCACTTGTATGAATATCAAGAGCTCAGATAGCAACCCAGTTCTAAGCAAAGAAGGGAAAGCTGAAAGGTGGAAGGAGTATATAGTCTATACAAGGGCGATGTACTTGAGGATAATATTTTGGAAATGGAAGAGGATGTAGATGAAGATGAAATGGGAGATATGATACTGCGTGAAGAGTTTGACAGAGCACTGAAAGACCTGAGTCGAAACAAGGCCCCAGAAGTAGACAACATTCTATTAGAACTGCTGACAGCCTTGGGAGAGCCAGTCCTGACAAAACTCTACCATCTGGTGAGCAAGAAGAATATAATACTTCCAATCCCAAAGAAAGCAGGTGTTGACAGATGTGAAAATTACCGAACTATCAGTTTAATAAGTCACAGCTGCAAAATAGTAACGCGAATTCTTTACAGACGAATGGAAAAACTAGTAGAAGCCGACCTCGGGGAAGATCAGTTTGGATTCCGTAGAAATATTGGAACACGTGAGCCAATACTGACCCTACGACTTATCTTAGAAGCTAGATTAAGGAAAGGTAAACCTACGTTTGTAGCATTTGTGGACTTAGAGAAAGCTTTTGACAATGTTGAATGGAATACTCTCTTTCAAATTCTGAAGGTGGCAGGGGTAAAATACAGGGAGCGAAACGCTATTTACAATTTGTACAGAAACCAGATGGCAGTTATAAGAGTCGAGGGACATGAAAGGGAAGCAGTGGTTGGGAAGGGAGTGACACATTGTCGTAGCCTCTCCTCGATGCTATTCAATCTGTATATTGAGCAACCAGTAAAGGAAACAAAGGAAAGTTTGGAGTAGGTATTAAAATCCATGGAGGAGAAATAAAAGTTTTGAGGTTCGCCGATGACACTGTAATTCTGTCAGAGACAGCAAAGGACTTGGAAGAGCAGTTGAACGGAATGGACAATGTCTTCAAAGGAGGGTATAAGATGAACATCAACAAAAGGAAAACGAGGACAATGGAATGTAGTCGAATTAAGTCGGGTGATGCAGATTAGGAAATGAGACACTTAAAGTAGTAAAGGAGTTTTGCTATTTGAGGAGCAAAGTAACTGATGATGGTCGAAGTAGAGAGCATATAAAATGTAGACTGTCAATGGCAAGGAAAGCATTTCTGATGAAGAGAAATTTGTTAACATCGAGTATAGATTTAAGGGTCAGGAAGTCGTTTCTGAAAGTATTTGTATGGAGTGTAGCCGTGTATGTAAGTGAAACATGGACGATAAATAGTTTGGACAAGAAGAGAATAGAAGCTTTCGAAATGTGGTGCTACAGAAGAATGCTGAAGATTAGATGGGTAGATAACATAACTAATGAGGAAGTACTGAATAGGATTGGGGAGAAGAGAAGTTTGTGGCACAACTTGACTAGATGAAGGGATCGGTTGGTAAGACATGTTCTGAGGCATCAAGGGATCACCAATTTGGTATTGGAGGGCAGCGTGGAGGGCAAAAATCGTAGAGGGAGACCAAGAGATGAATACACTAAGCAGATTCAGAAGGATGCAGGTTGCAGTAGGTACTGGGAGATGAAGAAGCTTGCACAGGCTTGAGTAGCATGGAGAGCTCATCAAACCAGTCTCAGGATTGAAGACCACAACAACAACAACAGCTATTCGCTAACATTCTTGGCGCTGCAGTTATAATGTCTAGCAACGTGTTTCCACGCCACATACCTTAGGTCGTCATTACTAGGGTTCTGTTTTTCCAGTTGCCTGAATCGGTAAAAATGAAACCTTACAGGGATCACTCTGCTGTCCGACTGTTAAGACCCTTTTTTCGCAGTGGCGGTTACACGTATTAAGTTGAAATTTATGTCACGTACTATGGACAGCAGTTCCTTGACGGTGTAAAAAAATTAAGATTCTACATCAATGAAATAAAAAGATACGGGCATTTATGTCACATATTGTGATACAAACTGACTTGTCAAAACTTGTGTACTTCCCTTTGACCTAGAATCATGAAATTTGGCAAGACGTAAGGTTTCGCAGTACAACTGAAGGAAATACTTCGATAATTTTTAATTTGTTATTATGTAACACTAAAAAAAATTGTCATTTGTTATCCGTCTCCATGACTGTCTGTCTGTTAAGACATCTTTTTCTCCAAGTGGGTTGACATACCACGTTGAAATTTATGTCACATACTGAGGTCTACGCTGCTTTTGCGGTGTAAAGCATTTAAGCTTCTAAGTCATTACTGTCAAGAGATACGGCCATCTATGTTACAGATTTGGATATCATGTTAGTATCGATGTCGAAAAAAGGTAAAAGTCATCGAAGTTATCGATTACCGGGACGGATGAACTATGTATATACAGTATATAGATAATTAACTGTGTACGGGACTCTTACTGCGCGAACCTCACTCGCACTTACCGGGACCTTTTTTTTTTCTTTTACTTTAGCGTTTTTCTGCCATACTCAGCACAATTGGGTAATCGAGATACCTGTAGTGCAGAAATTTCCGTTTTCCCACAGTTTATCTGTTCTTTATAATGACGCTTACCTTCTTTGTATCTCGACACGCCTCACCGACGAAGACGGGGCAGCCCAGGCGATGATATTCTTCTTCGCCGGATTCGACACCGTGTCCACTGCACTGACGTTTTGCAGCTACCTGCTGGCAGCTCACGAGGACGTCCAACAGCGGCTGCAGAGGGAGGTGGACGAGGTCATGCAGAAGAGCGGGGGGCAGCCCAGCTACGAGCAGGTCATGGGCTGCCAGTACCTCGACATGGTGCTCTCTGGTAAGCTGGAACCCTCTTCATGGAAATAGGAATCTATTGCATTGTCGGGAGTACACACTTTCACTGGCGGTTTTCGTATGTGAGGTGTTCCATGTTCTACGTATGTTACTGAAGCCAAGAACCAGTAGTTATATTTCTCCAACGTGCGTCAAAGGTTAAAGCAGCTACGCAAAGGAATCCTGTATGATCAGTCTCCATTGTCGGGTTTGACAGTGATCCACCTCGATAGCAGGGTGTGTTAAAGCGCTAATTTCAGGACATGGAAGTCGGTCGGCCCCAAATCGAATCCAGACGGTAAATTAACGAGAGGGTCGGTCTGCCACACAGCCTGGGTATGGTTTTCAGACGTTTCCCACACTCCACTATCTCAGTACCGGGCTGGTATCCAGTAACTCAACTCATTCCACAATTATATAACTTTCCCACTTTCCCACAAACAACATTGTACACAGTTAGGGTAAACCCATTCCGCTCTAGGGGAAGGGGACAGAGGGGGGCTCAAGGTAATGGTATTTGACAGTAAAGACATCCACCCACCCCTTAGATTAATCGTGCCACATCCGTTAATAACCATACTGACCCTGTGCAGATGTGGACAGAAGTCCAGGAAAAATAAGAATAAGGATTGTTGACAGTGACTGCTTGAATGCCTGCCATATTTTGCCCAGTCCCATGTACACTGACATGTGCCACATGATTAACATTATTGTATTCTGTTCTTATTCCCCTACTGTATTTCTACCATACCCTAAACAACTGTGTAAACGAGGCTACTCATTACGCCGGCCGGAGTGGACGAGAGAGGTTCTACCCGCTACAGTCTGGAACCGCGCGACCGCTACGGTTGCAGGTTGGAATCCTGCCTCGGGCATGGATGTGTGTGATGTCCTTATGTTACTTAGGTTTAAGTAGTTCTAAATTCTAGGGGACTGATGACCTCAGCAGTTAATTCCCATAGTGCTCGGAGCCATTTGAACCATATGAACCTACTCATTACAAAGACATGAATGGCTTATCGAGCTCACACTATACTCCAATTCTGAAACAACAGACTGAAGATATGATCTCCTTTTTAAAGCTAGGGTATATGAAAGAATGAAATGATTCTTTTTTTCTTGAGATAAATGTGTTCAGTACCGGTAGTCATTTAGACTGCTGCAGTTCGTCCACAGTCCTGCAGACCTGAAAAGACGTTTTTCTTTAAACAACTCCAGTTAAGTCACACAAAAGCAGTCAATCTCAAAGTACACTCCATGATTAATGATGTACTATTCCTCATGAATGTGATGTTTCGTTATAGATAAACAACCAAGGTGCAGAAGGATCCATTAACAGATACCTGGTTTTATCGAATGACCATATATTTGATTATACTGCGGGTGTTTGTTGGTATCTGTATCAGTGCCATGTGGAGGCACCAGTATGCTATGAGGATGGCGATGTGGACCTGTCGAATGTCTTTCGGCACCGCGCGGAGTGGCCGCGCAGTTTGAGGCGCTATGTCATGGATTGCGCTGCCCCTTCCGCTGGAGGTTCGAGTCCTCCCTCGGGCATGGGTGAGTGTGTGTTATCCTAAACGTAATTTAGTTGAAGTTAGTTCAAGTCGTGGGTAAGTCTAGGGACGGATGACCTCAGCAGTTTGGTCCCTTAAGAATTCACGCCTATTTGAACTCTTGAATGTCTTTTGGCGCTAATAGGATGCCATTAGCATACAAACATATATTGGTTCAGATTTAAAGTTGAACGTCTTTTCATCAGCCGCAGCTGACACTTTGTACCAGTGACATGGGGGAATTCACCATGCTACTGTTTTCAGCACTGCTCGGCTGCTACTCCAGCAGTTTGGCATAAGTCTTGCAACCTGCCATCTGCCAGTTTGCAGGCGAAACCGCTGTGTGAGAATCTGACCACACTTTTACAGTATCCACAATCCCACTCTGGATTATGACCATTACCCAAAATTACCCGTTGAGATGTAAGGCACTGCTGGAAGCCATGTAGCCGGCCGCGGTGGCCGAGCGGTTCTAGACGCTTTAGTCCGGAACCGTGCGACTGCAATGGTCGCAGGTTCTAATCCTGCCTCGGACATGGATTTGTGTGATGTCCTTAGGTTAGTTAGGTTTAAGTACTTCTAAGTTCTAGGGGACTGATGACCTCAGATGTTAAGTCCCGTAGCCGGCCGAAGTGGCCGTGCGGTTAAAGGCGCTGCAGTCTGGAACCGCAAGACCGCTACGGTCGCAGGTTCGAATCCTGCCTCGGGCATGGATGTTTGTGATGTCCTTAGGTTAGTTAGGTTTAACTAGTTCTAAGTTCTAGGGGACTAATGACCTCAGCAGTTGAGTCCCATAGTGCTCAGAGCCATTTTTTTTTGTTAAGTCCCGTAGTGCTCAGAGCCATTTGAACTATTTTTTTTAATTGGATGATTCTGGCTTCATCTGACAGTTAGAGACTAGCAGCTGGAAGTGCCTGCAGGGAGACACCAAAAGTGAACAAACACAAATATCTCAGCTAGTGTCCTATCAGCATTTTTTTCGTTTGAGATCACTTACTGCCAGTGAGAACACTCACCCTTCGTCATTACGCTGTTCACAGAGACACTGTACATGTATCCAACGCTCTCTGCTTTGGACCGACAGTGCATGCGTCCCTACCAAACTGCCAGCGACTGAGACCCTGGCGGGGAATCGACCTCCGACCTGGAGACGTCATATGGCTAGCCATCCATTGCCACCCGAAATACTACATAGAACCGGAGCGTTTCCACCCGGAACGCTTCAACCCAGAGAACAAACACCTCATCAAACCTTTGACGTGCTGCCCATTTGGATCTGGGCCTGGCATTTGCATCGGTAGGTATTTATCCTAATTTCCTCGTATTATGTAGCTTTTCTTTTTTATTCCTCTCACAAGATCGAACTTTGTTGTTCATTACATGCATTACTACAATGGTGCATAAAATTTAAGGATGAAAGTAGTTTTCTTATGATGTGTCAGTTCCAAGTAGCATAGCTGGATGACACTTGGACCATACATCGCAAAAATCTGCAACAGCATAGTACGCAAGCTAACTGAAAGTTAAACACAATGAGACGAACAGAAACACAAGTTGTATTCAAAGACAGTAATTACACTGTAGCCAGAAAGACTGATGATGGTCGCCTGGATATTATAAAAGCCGGGACACGGGTGTGTGACCACCACGGACGGCAGTGCATGCTCAGCAAGGCACTGCCGAGCTCGCCACAACATTGGTAAAGAGTTCTTGCTGTGAGGTGCAGCATTCCTCCACCAGCGTCGTTGGCGTTCACTGGATGGTCGCCGGTGCATGTGGGCGCTTGCTGGGCCGAGCGGTTCTAGGCGCTTCAGTCCGGAACCGCGCTGCTGCTACGGTCGCATGTTCGAATCATGCCTCGGGCATGGATGTGTGTGATGTCCTTAGGTTAAGCAGGGTTAAGTAGTTTCTAAATCTAGGGGACTGATGTCCTCAGATGTTGAGTCCCATAGTGCACAGAGTCATTTGAACCATTTTTGGGCGTGCTGGAATACGCTTCCCCGACGTATCAAACACGTGCTCGATGGGATTTAGGTCGGTGTGATGGCCAGGCCATTCCATTCGCTGAAAAGCCTCTCATTGCAAGAAGAGTTCCACCATCTCCACTGTTCTCGGTCACTGTCATCCACAATAATGAGGTCAGGGCCGAATGCATTTCTGGCACGTCGGAAACTAAGACAGTGTGGCAATAAAGTTGACTGGTGAGTGTAACATGTTCAAAGGTTTGGAGGTCAGTAAGCCCGTGCAGCATTATACATTCCCACACTCCAACACCTGGAGCACCCAGCCGGTCATGGTCCACGACGCTTGGCGTGCCCTCATAACCCCATATGGCGAGAGGGGGGAACGGGTAGCACGTAGGAACTCTTCAAAAAAATCACTTGCCGAACACAGGCACATTAACAGCATGAGTCAAGAAACATTTTGCAGTTTGTTCCGCATTTTAAAATCTTGGTTCAGTCATCTCTCCCGAGCAGTCCTTACAGTGTATTCTGGCTTGCAGTTCACCAGCGTCTTTTGTGTTCTAGACTTGTAAAATCATGTTAGATGTTAGTTTCTTTCGTTCCAATATTTCATTATCTCCTCTTTCCGAGTAAACATCTTTCGCCTTTGTCTAACATCTTATTTCTCTTTCAAACTTGAGGTGTATTTTTAGGCACTCTTCTAAGGAATGTCGTCTATATGATCTCGAAAAAATTCTGTTGTGTTGCTGTTCAATAGTCACAAAAATGAAATGAGCGTGTGGCACTGCTGGCCGGGAGGCCCCCGTTCGAAGAAGTTCGGCCGCCAAGTGCGAGTCTTACTTCAGTCGACGCCACACTGGGCGACTTGTGCGCCGGTGATGAGTTTGAAATGATTATGAGGACAATACAACACCCAGTCCACCAGCAGAGAAAATCTCCAACCCGGCTGGAAATCGAAGCCGGGCCCGCTTGCATAGGTGCTAATAGCTTCGCTGACGAGAACCATAAACCAAATCCATCGACTCACTAACATACAATGTTAGGTCTTCCAGTAAAATAAAATTTGCCACCGATTCTTTACGAAGATTTTCATCACACGTTCAAGCCTACTTTCAAAAAATGTTCAAATGTGTCTGAAATCTTATGGGACATAGCTGCTAAGGGCATCAGTCCATGAGCTTACACACTACTTAACCTAAATTATCCTAAGGACAAACACACACACCCATGCCGTACCTTACTTTCCAAGTTACACCCGTTCAGTTCGTTAAGCAAGTTTGAATTTAGATCAAGAACGATTCTTTTTCTGTTAGTGGAGCTTGAAATTTACGGAAGTTCTGCTGTTCCAGGCCAGAGGTTCGCGCTCATGGAGCTGAAGGTGCTGTTAGTGTACCCCCTGTCCCGCTTCAGTTTCCAGATGGTCACTAAGACACCGATGCCCCTCGAGATCAAATCCGACAGCATCTTCCCCACTATCAATGGTGAGTCCTGGCTTACAGTTCCGACACAAGTTCTGAACCTATTCTACAGCGCTGGAGGAACTATCAAGAAGAGATGTGCCAACTTCGAGCAGTTGTGGAAACTGACAGACAAATTTGTCCTCGAAGTGAATAACAGAAATGTATTACGATGTACTGTAGCAAAGATGAAATTAAGCACTTCTACTCCTTCGTACACTGAGTATGACATAATGACTACTACAGCCTTAATTAAGCACTACATAGTGTCTGGGAGATTGATTCGATGTGTCTATTTTTAAATTGTTCGTTGCTGCTTATTGATATTAATGGCTCTCTATAAGCCCTCCACAAATAGTATGCTACTGGGAGATGAAGCCCTAAGTCTTTAGGAGAGGGCGCTTTACATTTATGACGTGTTTAGTTGTGGCACTTACGGATATCTGGAGGATGGTTATTTTTCGCAGACACAGATGGCAGTAAGAGACATGGGATAGGCGAGATTGCTAGGATGATAGAGAGTCCTGAAATACGTGTATTTTAATAGCGATGTTACTTTAGCTTGTTTTAGTTTACGCACAATTATCGAACAATTTAAGAGGCTGTGGTCTTGATGTCCTGCGACGTCTTGAAACATTAGCCAATTACATGGTGATATTCCACCTAAGACGATTGTTATCTTGTGTACAATTTCGTTGTTTCACGTGACATACCGTTCAGTCTTTTATTATTAGCTTACCGGTATGTTAACCGTGACTGTAAGTAGTCAGTTGCATTTTGTCTCTCATCATCTTTTACGTAGTAGTTACAGAAATGGTTTTTTCATCGTTTTCTGTTATGCATATCAATTGGGTGTCCTAGCAGTCTTAAAATTTGCTACATGAGAGCCCGTTAGACGATACAGAATAGTGTTAGACGCTAGCTATAAAGCTGCACTGCCGTTTTGACATTTAAGAAAAACTGACCTAGTCAAGGACACACCTTGTTTGACAAGCATCCCAAGGGAAACGTGACTGTTCAAAAGGAAGCAGTAAGATGAAGCTGCTGCTTCATGTCGGCAACAAGAAAGACTGCTGTGTCATGCTACGTCATTTACTTGCATAAATCAGTCCTCGCAACACGGCAAACTGTGTCCCGACCTGTGAACGGTGATTTGTTTCATTTTGTTGCCGCCTGTTACATTAGAAGCGGAAACGAATGCTGTACAAAAAAAAAAAAAAAAATAAAATAAAGCCAGGAGCAGATGTCGCTGCAAAGTTACAACAGAGCCCAGCGCCTAGGGTTTTCGCAGTATCCTTGCAATCTCTTTTACAGAGAAGACAATAGTGTTCTGTCGCTTTATGTAGTCGGTTCTTTATTTTTCAACTTCGGTAATGCATTAAAATTAGAGCATTATAAAGTCGGCATTCAATTATCGTTCCAAGTAAATCGTCCATACCAGATCATATGTTGCTTATTCTTCACATTGCCTTTAACGTGATGTTTGCGTCTTTTCATATAATTCCTGTGTTGTAAGTCTCCAGAACTGCTTAAATACGTTACCTTGTTTATGACAATAATAATCTTACTTTAGACAGTTAAGAACGCAATCCATTGCAGTTTGCCCCGATGTGAATGTAATGTGCAGTAGTTCAGTTACACTCAGTAAAAAAGTGTGACTATATTTGGAGACCAGTTAATTACTGTTGCCTCAAAGAGAGTGTTCGCGCAGTGGTTCTGCTTGTTGTTTATTGGAGAACATGATCTCCGACACATCGATTGTGGTGTTACTTTCAGATCTCCCGAAAGTATCTAATTGTTTTAAGTGCTTTGTTGAAAGCAGAATATACTAATGAGTTAAATCACTGTTGACATACGTTTCAACAGACTTATCCTGAAAGTCATCAGTAACTTCACCTGTACGTGGAACTTTTGAACCTATGAACATTCATGTATTTTTGCTTATGATTTAAAGATATACTGATGACTTATTTCTTAGATACTATTTTTTTTAATGAAATGTTCTTGTAATATTTTGTACATGAATCTTCTGAACATCTCTTTACTATTGGTATCAGTTCTACAATACATTTGCTCTGGTAGTGTTACGTCTCCAACGACTGATGTTAAGGTTTCTACTGTATTATCTGGCTCCTTTTTTATAACACAATGTGTGGACTACGTCTTTTCTTACTAAATTATGGCAGCATTTCCTTCAAGATGAAGGTGTCTTTGTATGAACTTTCTGATTCTCGGAAGGTAGTTTGTCACGCTCTGCAGTGGATACCAGCACATCACTGTCACAAACTACATAGATGTAGTCAGGGCCTAGGAATGAGTGATAACTAATACGCATACTTATGAGGACTGGTATGCGATTCATACATTCACCATTGGATAATAACCTGGAGAACTGCATCCAATCTCTTTCAAACAGATGAAGGGCAAAGTGCAAACCGTCTGCCTTTGTCGTAGATGGATTTGGTTTTGGACAAAAATACTGCACTTGTTGTCAATTGGATCGAGTTCCAGTAAATGTATGGAGTTGACTGTGTGGCAGTCGTATACTATCCCCATTTACACTAAAGTGCTTACTGGCCAGCTCTGTAGCGTTTTGCTCATTTCTATTCGCCTACTACAGACGGTTGTCATTGTGCGTCAGTAATGTTTGTATTTCTTTAGAGTACAGTTCGGTAATCAGAGTGGTGTCAGAGTATAACGTTCCAAGGTTCGGTGTTCAAATTTCAGTGAGTCTGTAACGCCGGAAATGCATATCCTCCTATTTCCATCTATTGTACTATAAAATTTTTCCTTATTTTGTTATCTGAAGATATAACATTTCTGTGTCTTTGTATATTGTAATTGTTTTACTATTTGTATGTATATATATATATATATATATATATATATATATATATATATATATATATATATGCATTTATGTCGATGTATAATTGGTTTGTTTGGTGAATATTATTTGTATTTATACGCTGGGTCTGGCCTAGGGAAAACTATGCTATCGAACGAATACATCGATAGGTCGTGTGGAGAACGAAAGTGTTTAGGATCTTTGGTAGTGTTAACTCTGTCGCGTGGAGCGCGGGCTGAGCAGAAGGGGGTCTGACTGGGGTGGTGCAGTGGAGCAGGTGTGTTGTGTGAAGCTCCCGCGAGTTGCCGCGCTTTCGGGGTTGGGCAGCATGTAATTGCGCTCGACTTGCTATGATAGTTTCTGACACGGTGTCGCGGACGGGAAGCATTAGCTGGCGCACATCAAGAGCCCGTTTCGCCTGGTGACCGTGTCGAGAAGAAGGCGCGCCAACATCCAGCTTCTGCAACAGCGACGGCCGACAATGAGTGACTGTCGCCACCTCCTCGATCGACGACTTCAAACCTTCAATCAGCCAACAAGGAAGACTGGAAGCACGTAAAGTTTTAGAACTGTATGGCAGACCTCAGCTTTTCAAACTTTTAAAATTGTTGCATCACAAAATTACAGCAACTTAGCATGAACCTTTGTTGCTCATTGACCCAATTGCATTGCCAAGCAGGGTCCCTTCCTTTTCCGAAATGAACCCGAGTGTCGTTGAAATTCAAACGCCAGCATTAAAGTAATATGATTAGATTTCACTGCTTTAATTTCAAAGTTCAGTTAAAGTATTCATAGCTGGCTACAATATTTAGATTACACAAGCACAAATTAAGAGTGCTTCAGAAACAAAGTTCACTGTTAATTTCAGTCACTAAATTAACTTTCAATTTTCCCGTTTTATTAATTCTTTTGCTAAATTAAGTCAGAGTGTAGCGAAATTTATTACTTCTGACAAACTTTCAGTTTTCACACTATACGTGTCAACCTTCAGTTGCCACGCTTCTAGTGCTAATTATATGTGTAATAACCTTTCTTTTTCAGTTACTGTAGTAATTGTCCTTAGGACTGGCGACCGTGATTTCCCCCAAATCTCAAATATCTAATTACCGCTAGTTAATTGTTGACGTAACGGCCCCACATTTACTTTCTTTATTAAATTTACCCCTTTTCGAAATTAATTTCCACCAGTTTCATTTGCATTTTTCCTTTCATTTAGATGTAACTCTTTCCTCCCTCTTTACCGACAGATTAACTTCGGTGAAGATTGCTTTTCACAAATTTCCATTAGGTACACGCCGTTTAATTTTTCACTGTCATTAAGGTCGATAAGCGAGGGGGAGGTTACAAGTCCTGGGGTTTTTTTCTGCCACTTACCGACTCCTCTCAGGTTTTTGTCAACCACTCTGTTTTCAGGTGGCTGGTGGTAAGTTCTTACGGGCCCAAACTGCTGAGGTCATCGGTCCCTAGCCTTACATACTACATTAAAAAAAAATCTTTATTAATACAATGCAACAATGATGATACAAAATAAATACAAATACAGTAGACGATAAAATACAGTACAACACAGTACAATTCTGTAAGATGATACACAATAACCCACCACCTAATTAATTAGTAGGTCTTTTTATTATACATAAACCAAAAGCAGTTTGTACTTAATTGACTGGCACAAAGCTATGAGCAAAGTTAATCTAATCCATTAATCTACTCTAATGCTAATCTACTCTACAGCGTTACAGTTGTGCCAGACGATCGACAAACATACTTTTGTGGCCTGCTCACCGAGCTAACCCCAGTGAGCGTGCCCCGGGCACTGGGCTGGCCGAATTACTTAAAAACCGATGCAGTCCTTACCCGTGCTAGTGGCGTTAGTGTTCTGAGTTCTACCTACAGCTATTAGTAACTACTACCTAACTGGAAGTGGAGATGTCTCTTTTGGGAATTGATACACCTGCCTGCCTGATCCCGGCGGTTCCCGGTCGTGAGAACGACCGGTCAGTCCCACACCCGGCGGTATTGGGCGGGTGCACCTCAGTCTTCGTTGGTTCCTGTGTTGTTACCCATTTTGGTTTCTAATAAAATCCCCCGTTATCTTTTGTGATACCCTGTTTGCCAAACTGTTGAGGGCATTAAAGGTGTCAGCTCGTCGTATTAGTGCATATGTGTCGCTATTCTGTAACCGCATTCTTAATTCATGCGCCACCTCATCATATAACGGGCAGTAGATGACGTGTTCGGGTGTACCATCCAGACCGCCACAGTCACACGCCGGCGTCTCCAGTTTGCCAAATCGACATACCTAGGTATGTCAGACGTGGTCCACGTCCTGTGAGGAAGTGCAGCAGGCCCCTGCTAGGCTCAAAATAGCTCATCCCTAATCTCTCCTTGACGTTGGGCAGCTATTGGAATGCCCTTCTCCCCATTTCCTCATTTTCCCACAATTGTTGCCATAACTCTTCCCCCCTTCTTCTGACAGCAAATTTATCCCCTAACTGTACCCCCATGGTTTCCCTAGTCCTTTCTATCTTCCCCTTGTTGAACCAGTACCACGCTGCCTGCTGCCTTATCTTTATGTCTAATGGACACAGCCCCATTATTACCAGTAAAGCCCCCCGGGAGTCGATCGGTATGCTCCAGAGGAACGCAATAACATGTTCCGCTGCGCCCTTCTCACACTCATGGCAGGCACCACCCTCGTGAGCCTGTGTGCCCAGAACCCGCACGCATATCCTACTATTGACATGAGAAAGTTGTTATGATAAAGTTTGATTAAATTGGGTGGTAAATGGAATCTTTTGTGGCGTATATTTATAAGATTATTTAGGACTTCTCGGGCTCATTGTGGTATGGTGTCTATATGTGCGGTGCAGCTCCATTTCTCGTCAATTGCCACTCCTAGGTATCTTACCTCGCGGCGCCGAATTACTGGAGTTTCTTCTATTCTAACTGTTGGGTTTCTGGTTAGACTACCTTTTAACAATAGGTATGTACATTTATATGGTGCAACCTTCATTTTCGCTCCTTGGCACCACGCAACAAGTGATGTTATTGCTCGTTCCATTTGTGGCTCAAGGTCTTCACGGCTACGGCCGCCAACCAACAGGAGGAGGTCGTCAGTGTAGGCTATCACGTCTAGCACGCCCTCGCAAAGTTGTAATCTCTCCTATAGTGGTTCCATGTTTACATCCCAATAGAGTGGCCCCAGAACAGATCCCTGGGGGCACCCCTTTGTGATGGTTTTACATATCTTCCCGCTAGGGGATGATAACCAGACCTCTCTGTCCATGCAATACCTCCCGAGACAGCCATAGAGGGGTCCTGGGCACTCCTTCTCACCCAAGCAAGAGAAGAGCGAGGACCGCCACAGGTTGTCAAAGGCACCACTGATGTCCACCATGATGCCTACCACATACCTGTGCGGGACTGAGCTGCAGACCTCAGCCGCCAGGACAATTGCGTCTGACGCCGATCGCCCCAGCCGGAAGCCGAACTGCCTGGAGCTCATCCCGCGCACTATCCTGCGTGCTGTCAGTCCAGCCGGAAGTCGAACTGCCTGGCCGGAAGCCGAACTGCCTGGAGCTCATCCCGCGCACTATCCTGCGTGCTGTCAGTTCAGCCGGAAGTCGAACTGCCTGGCCGGAAGCCGAACTGCCTGGAGCTCATCCCGCGCACTATCCTGCGTGCTGTCAGTCTGTCACCCAATAGCTTCTCTAATAATTTCCCCAAGATACCCAGGAGACATACTGGCCTGTATGACTTGGGTTCCGTAGGGTCCTTGTCTTTTCCCTTCTTTATAATGACCACGTTCGCCCTTTTCCAAATATTTGGGAGTTTTTCAATCCTAAGGCATTCATTGAATAGCCCCGTAAGAGGTGCTATCAGCTGAGTGACGAGGAACAGTACAACCGCCGCTACTATACCGTCTGGTCCTGGTGCCTTTCCCCTTTTGAGTGATTTTATGTGTGCATCAACTTCTTCCTCTGACAAGGGGTACACCATGGTGTCATTGGTGTACTCTTCCTGATCTTCCCTATTGATTTGCTGTTGGAGTTCATTTTCCCCGTTTTCCTCGTCATCTGACAACAGGGTGCGCAGGAGGACTTCAACAGTCTCCTGCCAGGACTCTGTCATTCGGCCACCATCTCTGACTGCTGAGAGGACCGCAGGAGCTCTTATCTTCTCTCTGACCAGCTTGTATAGGACTCCCCAAGGGTCAGTGGTTAGCTGATTGAGTACGTACCTCTCCCAGCTGTTCACTTTGACTCCCTTCAATTCTTTTCGAAAGATTTCTCTCGCTTATTTGCATTGCTGCAACCAATTCGGTTTTTCTCGCCAGACGGCACTTCGCTGGTAGTGTTTCCACGCCCGTCTCACGGACTGGCGCATACGTTCTAGGTTGGCAGTCCATGGTGATGATGGTGATGGAGAGGCCGCAACAGCCCTTCTCCTGATTGGCACAGCAGCTTTTACCAGTTCTTTGGCGTACCTCTCAACGTCTAAGTCACCCTCAGACAACAGAGGAAAGTCACACTCTCGACCTAGGCATTCCCAATCTGTATTATTGAAATTGTACTGGGTTTCCCACCCCAGGTCCCATCGGCACTCCATGTCATGAAAAACGATCAGATTATGATCTCTTGTAGTGGCATGATGTAAGACTTGCCAGTTTTTGATATGGCTGATGGCACTGGGTGTCGCCAAGGTGACATCTACGTTAGTCCCTGGTCCACCTCCTCCTGTGTAGCTGGGGGGTTACCTGGTTTGTTTGCCCCTGCGAGCTGGGAGGCCATAATTAATTCTTCGGCCTTCTCGCCGTTCGCGTCCCTGGTGCCGCTGTACCACGGGTGGGATTTGGCATTCGTATCGCCCGTGATAATAAACTTTCGCCTTCTCAACGCCGTGGTGACTCGTGTGAGGCGGTCCAGGAAATCCTCGAAATTTCCTCCATATTTTAAGTACATGTTTATGATGTATACTGTTCCCACAGGGGATTGTAACTCCACGACGTTGCAATGACTATTTGGTAACTGCATTATTGTGGTGGCCCGCGCCGGCCGGGGTGGCCAAGCGGTTCTAGGAACTACAATCTGGAACCGCGCGACCGCTACAGTCGCAGGTTCGAATCCTGCCTCGGGCATGGATGTGTTTGATGTCCTTAGGTTAGTTAGGTTTAAGTAGTTCTAAGTTTTAGGGGACTGATGACCTCAGAAATTAAGTCCCATGGTACGCAGAACCATTTCAACCATTTTTTTGGTGACCCACAGGGCATTGTTTGCTACAATTATGACTGCCTTGGACTCTTCTCCAGTGGAGATTACCTGCCAGGTGGTGGACATGAAAGAAATTTGCCCAGCTTGAGAGTATGGCTCGTGCAGGCAGATTGCATCCAGTCTCCACTCCTCCACTACCTTCCGGAGCTCCTGCATGACTAGCCAACTGTTATGGGTGTTGATTTGTCCAATCATTATTTCAGTTGTCATTATGAAGAATGCGAGTGAAAGTAGTGAGAGTGTGAAAGTTGTGGATGTTGACCTATAAAATCTTGTTTTAATTGTTATTATGGGAAGTAGGTGTGGAATTTGCAATCAGGCAGGGTTTTATTCCAGTCTGACGCAATTCGTCCACTTGCAGCGACAGACTGTACATAAATTTCCTCCATATTGAAACTTTCTCCATTTCTCTCAAAGACCTTTTTAAGCAAGCCACAAGAACAGGAAACTTAGCGTTTAAAGCCTCGTCGATGATGATGTGGGTGGACACACAGCACAGATTTGGATTGGAGGCTGCGTACAAAATGACATCGGCCATATATATCCTGCTATTTGCTATTAGCGATTTACATAAACTACAGCAAAACCAGATCTGGATGATCGGAACTGGATTAAAACCGACGTCCTTCCGAAGGCGAGTCTAGACACGAAAATCACTGCGGCACGTCACTCCGCTCTGTAATTTACCCACCTGCGCCAAACGACCTTCACAGCACAAATAAAATCTTCGTTACGTATATTGGTACAGATAAGGAATTGTACCTGGCATATTTGCGTTAGGCCATTTGTTAGTACTGCCCTTGGAAACTCTTACCTTGTGGACATCATGAACTAAACGGTATGTAGTAAGGCGTACCAAAGCTATTAATGTCGTCAGTCACTGCAAAAGCAAAAGTTGAAACATAGATCATAAGTGTGAGTTACAAGCAATCGGCAACTGGGCTGATGCCTATTTCCAAACAAGATTAACTTTACCGCAAGTAGTGATGGGGAGTTCGTGAATGAGTCGTTGAAATGAACGCTTCACTCCAGTTAAGTGTGAACTAACCACTCAATTTCAATGAACTGGTACTTCAAACTCTTCAAATGGTTCAAATCGCTCTGAGCACTATGGGACTTACCATCTGTGGTCATCAGTCCCCTAGAACTTAGAACTACTTAAACCTAACTAACGTAAGGACATCACACACATCCATGCCCGAGGCAGGATTCGAACCTGCGAACGTAGCAGTCGCGCGGTTCCGGACTGAGCGCCTAGAACCGCTAGACCACCGCGGCCGGCCTTCAAACTCTTCACAGATAGCACACTCCACACTTTTATCTACTTCACTCACTCTCTTACCCCTTCCCTTTCTCACTACATCGGCGCTACGTCACTCTTCTCCCTTCACTTCAGTCCTCCCTCTACTGCCTGTCGACGAATCGCGCGGTGTTTGTGGGGAGCGACAGGTTTACGAGGGGTTATGGTGGTGAGGGGGCGAGGGGAAGGCAGCGTCAGCTGCTTCCTGCAGTGCTGACATCATTACCCGTGACTATTTGTGCAGTTATACTTCGCGTCTGCGGGTAAGCTACCGTTGGCAGCGCTTGCAGACAAATGAATATTAAAGATACAAACGAAGAGGCTGGCTGTGTGAGCACGCACAGCCAACACGAAAATAAAATGCTTACCTTGTGAGTCTGGAACTGAAGCATGCGTGGAATCCACGCTTGAAAGATAATCGTTCATGTAGGAATATTTATCTCGTACACATTATTGAAATAATTAAACTGAATGTCAATTTCAGTATTGTCCTAATTAAATTTAAAAAATACATATGTATTTATGAATAAACATCAACGGATTTGGCGAATGTTCAGAGATTTCCGTCTAAAAACATGATTTGTTCCACTTTTTTCCTGTCAGGCGATTTCTTCTGTCAGTTACAAGGTGTCCCGCCTTCGAGAAAACTCTTTCACACGGCGTGGAGGTTGCAACAATACACAGTCGTATTTTCTCAAGTTCAAAGAGCGAGGGGTATGCTGACAGCCGTTCAGACCACCACTGAAGTGGACTGCCTTGTCTCTGTAGCAGGGGCTCCTGTAAGTATTTGTCCACTTCCACTGTTGCAGCAGCTGGCGGGTGTGGATTACTCTGCAGCCTGGAAAACACTTCATCAAATTTGAGCCAGAGACTAGAAGTGGATTCAGTGGTTGGAACTGAGACTGTTGCAGTAGCAGTGGATGCGTTCGTCACAAATTTCTCACAGTGCCTGATCAGGTTTAATTTCACCTTCTCAGCAGAATTTTTATCAGAAAAACCGTGTAATGTGAATCGGGGATCCAGTGAAGTTTCTTCTGCGAAAATGTAATTTTCCTCTGTATTTCGAAATCGTCGTTTTAGGTCTTCAGCTACCTTTTGACCATCTGTTGCACGTCTACATAAATTTCACTGTTATTAACAAACCTGCAACACCATTTTTTCAACGAGCGACTGAAGAGTACAATTTTAGAAGCAGTGACAACATTTTCACTTGACGTTTCCTCGGTGCAGTCTTTGAAAACTTTCAACAGGTCACAGGCTTGTGTTACACTTGCAATGTCCTCTGCGGTCAGATTTGGAAGATCCGGATAATTCAGAGTGATAACTGTCATTAGGGAATCCATAACCTCGATTATTCTTCGCAGCTATCATAGGTTGAATTCCATCTTGTAACAGTGTCCGGTTTTAGTGTCAGAACTGGCTCTTTTAATTGTTCCTGCATATTTTTCAGTTTCGTGCATGCCTGCGAACTTCTTTTAAAAAATTCAACTTTTTTTTTTTACTTTATTCAGAATGGGTAGAATGTGCGGAAGCCCATTGTGAACAATTAAATCGAATATGTGTGCAAAGCAGGGGATGTGTTTCCAGGCTGTGAGTCTTATAGGTGCCACAATATTAGGAGCATTGTCGCTAACAACACACACGACTTGTTTTTGAATGCCCCATTCCCTTATGACACGTCGCAGTTCTTCGGAGAGTTTTTCTGACATGTGCCTTTCATCGTATTTAAAGCACTCCAGGAGGGAAGACGCCAGCTCCGGGTCTTTAACGTATTGCGCTGTCACCGACATCGTTTGCCGGCCGCGGTGGACGTGCGGTTCTAGGCGCTCCAGTCCGGAGCCGCGCTGCTGCTGCGGTCGCAGGTTCGAATCCTGCATCGGGCGTGGGTGTCTGTGATGTCCTTAGGTTAGTTAGGTTTAAGTAGTTCTAAGTTCTAGGGGACTGATGGCCACAGATGTTAAGTCCCGTAGTGCTCAGAGCCATTTGAAGCATTTTTTTTGTCACTGACAAATAACTCTCATTTGTGGTTGAGGTCCACCAATCCATTGTCAGCACAACCGCTTCCGCAGAATTAATTTTGACTCTCACAATTTCTTTCATCATGGCGTACTGTTATTGTAGAAGTGTATTGGAAATGGTCTTCCGAGCTGGCATTCTGTAAGCACCATTCAGTTTGCCTACAAAACTTTGGAAACGTTTGCTTTTCACTATGTTGCAGGGCAAATAATTCTTTACAACAGTGACCGGAAGTGCGAAATCTATCCCCTGATTTCTTTTGTTCGGAAGAGGTTTCGGAAAATACATAGGTGATGTTCCGTGATATTGATGTCTGCTGCCTGGCAATGAAGTGATACTGTTATTTTCTGGCACCGACTGCTGTTCGCTTCTGGCAATTGCTGATGTTGGTTCCGGATTGTCCGGGTTATTTGTCCAAGAAATATTGGAAGATGCTGGAGCAGGGGGCGCTAAGCGCCTGACTGACAATGACAGTGTTGGATGCAGCACTCGAACATGACGCGCTAGATTAAATGTTTTCCTCCTTTATATGCAATACACTTACAACAACAATTTCACTTTGCTTTCCCATTACCTAAATCGGGGAAGAAACCCCAAATTTCACTACTTTTACGCGATCGCGAGTTACTAGCCATTGTATAAGAGTGAACAGACACAAAACCGCTTTCCGAATAAAATAAAGAGGGATTTTACCTGAAATCGTACCAATGACTACAGGTGACAGTTTACGGTTTGAATTTGGAGGGTTATAATTCTCAACGAAAATAAAAGCTACCGGAAAACTTCTGAATAATTACTTAACATAGGTATATAGACTTTGTGACAGTGGTAAACATATTTACGCAATTTTGGATTAAATTTTAAAAGAAACATAAAACTGGACTGCATTTCGTTGGTAGCCCTAGTTTTCAGTCCATGAATACAACAAATAGGGTTTCACTTAGCAGATAAAGACTTTTTTGGGCGCTTCATGAGAAGATGTCGAGCAAAATTAAATGTAATACCCTCTTTACATGTGACAGGCTTCTCTGTTTATCTTTCCTTTGTCCACTTCGACCATGCTCTAGTTAAATTAACTCAGACGCTGGGGCTAAGAAATGAAAGAGGAAGCCGCCTGGTAGAATTTTGCACAGAGCACAACATAATCATAGCTAACACTTGGTTCAAGAATCATGAAAGAAGGTTGTATACATGGAAGAACCCTGGAGATACTAAAAGGTTTCAGATAGATTGTATAATGGTAAGACAGAGATTTAGGAACCAGGTTTTAAACTGTAAGACATTTCCAGGGGCAGATGTGGACTCTGACCACAATCTATTGGTTATGACCTGTAGATTAAAACTGAAGAAACTGCAAAAAGGTTGGAATTTAAGGAGATGGGACCTGGATAAACTGACTAAACCAGAGGTTGTACAGAGTTTCAGGGAGAGCATAAGGCAACAATTGACAGGAATGGGGGAAAGACAGTAGAAGAGGAATGGGTAGCTTTGAGGGATGAAGTAGCGAAGGCAGCAGAGGATCAAGTAGGTAAAAAGACGAGGGCTAGTAGAAATGCTTGGGTAACACAAAAAATATTGAATTTAATTGATGAAAGGAGAAAATATAAAAATGCAGTAAATGAAGCAGGCAAAAAGGAATACAAACGTCTCAAAAATGAGATCGACAGGAAGTGCAAAATGGCTAAGCAGGGATGGCTAGAGGACAAATGTAAGGATGTAGAGGCCTATCTCACTAGGGGTAAGATAGATACTGCCTACAGGAAAATTAAAGAGACCTTTGGAGATAAGAGAACGACTTGTATGAATATCAAGAGCTCAGATGGAAACCCAGTTCTAAGCAAAGAAGGGAAACCAGAAAGGTGGAAGGAGTATATAGAGGATCTATACAAGGGCGATGTACTTGAGGACAATATTATGGAAATGGAAGAGGATGTAGATGAAGATGAAATGGGAGATATGATACTGCGTGAAGAGTTTGACAGAGCACTGAAAGACCTGAGTCCAAACAAGGCCCCCGGAGTAGACAACATTCCATTGGAACTACTGACGGCCTTGGGAGAGCCAGTCCTGACAAAACTCTACCATCTGGTGAGCAAGATGAACAAGACAGGCGAAATACCCTCAGACTTCAAGAAGAATATAATAATTCCAATCCCAAAGAAAGCAGGTGTTGACAGATGTGAAAATTACCGAACTATCAGTTTAATAAGTCACAGCTGCAAAATACTAACACGAATTCTTTACAGACGAATGGAAAAACTAGTAGAAGCCAACCTTGGGGAAGATCAGTTTGGATTCCGTAGGAACACTGGAACACGTGAGGCAATACTGACCTTACGACTTACCTTAGAAGAAAGATTAAGGAAAGGCAAACCTACGTTTCTAGCATTTGTAGACTTAGAGAAAGCTTTTGACAATGTTGAGTGGAATATTCTCTTTCAAATTCTAAAGGTGGCAGGGGTAAAATACAGGGAGCGAAAGGCTATTTACAATTTGTACAGAAACCAGATGGCAGTTATAAGAGTCGAGGGACATGAAAGGGAAGCAGTGATTGGGAACGGAGTAAGACAGGGTTGTAGCCTCTCCCCGATGTTGTTCAATCTGTATATTGAGCAACCAGTAAAGGAAACAAAACTAAAATTCGGAGTAGTAGTTATTACAATTAATGGAGAAGAAATAAAAACTTTGAGGTTCACCGATGACATTGTAATTCTGTCAGAGACAGCAAAGGACTTGGAAGAGCAGTTGAATGGAATGGACAGTGTCTTGAAAGGAGGATATAAGATGAACATCAACAAAAGCAAAACGAGGATAATGGAATGTAGTCGAATTAAGTCGGGTGATGCTGAGGGTATTAGATTAGGAAATGATACACTTAAAGTAGTAAAGGAGTTTTGCTATTTGGGGAGCAAAATAACTGATGATGGTTGAAGTAGAGAAGATATAAAACGTAGACTGGCAATGGCAAGGAAAGTGTTTCTGAAGAAGAGAAATTTGTTAACATCGAGTATAGATTTAAGTGTCAGGAAGTCATTTCTGAAAGTATTTGTATGGAGTGTAGCCATGTATGGAAGTGAAACATGGACGATAAATAGTTTGGACAAGAAGAGAATAGAAGCTTTCGAAATGTGGTGCTACAGAAGAATGCTGAAGATTAGATGGGTAGATCACATAACTAATGAGGCAGTATTGAATAGGATTGGGGAGAAGAGAAGTTTGTGGCACAACTTGACCAGAAGGGATCGGTTGGTAGGACATGTTCTGAGGCATCAAGGGATCACTATTTTAGTACTGGAGGGCAGCGTGGAGGGTAAAAATCGTTGAGGGAGACCAAGAGATGAATACACTAAGCAGATTCAGAATGATGTAGGTTGCAGTAGGTACTGGGAGATGAAAAATTTGCACAGGATAGAGTAGCATGGAGAGCTGCATCAAACCAGTCTCAGGACTGAAGACCACAACAACAACAACAGACGCTGTAAGAGCATAAAACGTTGCGTGCACGTTACTGCATAGTTCGGCCATCTGTTGGTAAAAGTATAAAGTATTACGAAGCTTTATTGTACGAGCGAGGCGAAGCGAGCGTAGCCGCGGCTCAGCGGCGAACTGGGCAACTTCGCCAGGCTTCCGTACTTCATGAATCAACTACTTCATTTGAACGCTTGAAGTAGTTCACGGAAATAAACGAGTTCGACCCATCTCTAACCGCAAGGCCTTTCGCGTGTCTTCGCGAATACACTAGCCAGTTAACCTGGCTTAGCTGTAGTATTTTGTTACAATATTTTTCTATCGCTAAGAAGTTAAGATCTTTTTATGTGAAAATTATGACCGCAGGTGATGCGTGAGAGCACCGACGTGAAAGCATATTTCCTGACGTACGGCAAAGGATTTTATCAACTATCACTCTTTAGGAAGTGTTGGTGGTTAATTAAAGGTTGTAAAGCGCAAAGAATTATAGATCACCCGTAGAGAATGTGTTGGATGTGGAACAGGAATGTGTGAGAGCTAGTGCCGTTCTCTGGCGCACAGTGCAGCGCTGTGATGCGTCAGAGAATTTGGAGCGGCCTTGGCGTGACGTCAGCTCCTTCCCCCTCCACGCGGGCAGCAGCAGCGGGCGGCCCGCGACAACAGAAGCCCTTTCCAAGCCAGGCCGCTGGTTTGCACACTGTTCCCAACAAGGTGAGTGACCGCTAACCTGCTCATATCCTTGTTACTGAATGAATGAACTACAATTTTTCGTCGACTGTTACGTTCGCCATTTCATCTGAAAATGTTTACTGTGTTTTCGCATTGAGACGCTCACGCCGTTGTCCTTGACAGTAGTCAGTAGCTGTTTATCGTCTAAAGGGGCTTATCTGTGCACTGTCTGCGTCTCACTGGGCCAGGCAAAAGAGCGCAGAAGATGTAATCCTTGACGAAAAATTAAGGAATTTACGTCGCCTCTGCGATGGGATAGTTCGGTACGTCAAGTGACAAGGCTGTCATCAGAACTTCCACTGGAAACCAGTATGATGGCGCCCGCGGGCTGAGGAAGATGCTCGATATTGGTGAATTTGATCACAATCACACTATGCCTGGAATATGCGTATGACATTTTTGCCCGCAAATCTCCTTCTGGGGAGTTCGACCACCTGTTGCAAGTCAAGTCCTTTTAGTTGACGCCACTTGCCGACTTCAGCGTCCAAGATGATGACAACACCCACGCCCAGAAAATCGCCAACCACGCTGGGAATCGAAACCGGAGTTTCGTGATCAATATTCAGCAATGCTAACCACAAAGTCACAAGGTGGTCACACATTTTGATTGTCTTATGCATTGAACACTTCGACTCTGAGGTCACAGAGGCACCGACGTTTTCACATACCGCCACGTCAAAGGCTGTTCGTAAGTGGATCAGTCCGGAGAAATCAGCCGCAGAAAGTGTTGTGGACAGGGCTGGGCTGGTCGTCGACAGTCTAGGATCGTTACAGACGTGTTTCGCAAGAAGACCACTCAGTACTACGATTTTTGTAATTTTTTATGTTTGTGTTGCATGAAGCACTATTCAAATGCCAGTTTACCAATTCTCAAACATTGTGGAGAAAATCGGCTTTGAAGTTTCCCGAGCATCTTTAATTTGCTAAATCTAGTTCGGTTTTTCAATGGGTCACGTGATCCTGTAATAGACCGATCGCCTGTCATGGCGGTGGACCGGGTTCCCTTTCTGGTTGATGCAAACTTTTAAAGAAAGTTGCGTGTTCTACGAGCATTTGCATGAATAATTCCCCAATACAAAAAGCGGGAAAACATTAATTTTATTTCAGTTTAAAAAATCTTTACTAACAATATTTTATAAAAGATAAGTACTTAATATAAAGATAAAACTGGAATGAGGTGTGCAGTGTGTAATTAGAAATAATAATACGCATTATTCATAGCAAATTAGGATAACATATTTCTGTTAATTGATATGTATTTCTTAAATTTTATATTTAAATGGTGTAGTTATTCGAACTGAAAGGAAAAAAGCGAAAAATATTATCAGCAAAAAAAGACTCGCTCTAGCGAATAGCACTCTCGAGCGCTGCCGATTGTTTCATCCTTACGTATTTCGTGCTTCACGGAAATGTTCGTAGGAGATGTACCTTTCTTGAAAACATTGCATCAGCCATGAATCAAACCGGGGCTGCTCATATGGCAGGGGAAATCCCACAACGTAACCGGGTCATCCAACGAGGGAAAAAAAACCTTCTAGCTTTTGCCTTTAGGGAACTAAAGATGCTCGGAAAACTTCAAAGTCGTTTTCGTCGAGGAGTTTTGAGAGTTGCGTTGAACAGTTTCGCTGACTGATATTTGAGCTGTGAGCTTCACGTGACAAAAAAATCACAAAAATCTGAGTGCCATCTACTCTCGTTGTCAGTGCAGAAAGTCGCTTGCAAACTCGTTGCAAACAACTTCTGAGGAGTCATTCTAGTCGGACGCCGCGGCTCCACGGCCATATCTCTACTCACCTCGTAGCACAAGGCGTAGAGATCACCAGGAACGCAAGAATACCGCTACTGGACGCTCAGACGATGATAACATCTCGCCCGGATGCGGTACACGCCCATACGAGGTGTCTAAGCCGAAAGTCGCAATATGGCGATGCCTCATGTTTGTCAAAAAATTACAATTCAGGCAAGGAGAGTGGTATTCTTAAGTAGGGGTAACTGACCAACATATCCAATACTTGTTTGTGGGTATATATGCATGACATTGTCTTCTGATGGAGAGTGGCATACACAGCTGTACAACAAGGCTGTCTCTCCAACCAGATAATAGCTGTACCAATCACACTCATTTGTGACTGACAATGAAGGCATTCTATAGTAAGTCTTACATAGTTGTTGAATGGAATACGCAATTTAGTCAGCGTATGTGTTTGATTACAAGTGCATGCGAGACTGGTAGGGGAAAAATAATAACGAGTTGAATAGCGAAATTTGAGGAAACTTTTAGAGGCAGATATCAGAAGGCGGTTGCCTCAAATGATTAAATCGCTATCCAAAGACACGAAATTAAGATTGGGCAGAGATGTGTGAAGAAAAGGGATGTATATGGAGAACAGCGAGGGGTGCTAAAAAGGAAAGACCGAAGGGTAACCGTGTACGGATGCGCAAACAATCAAATTTAAAAAATAGATAATCGTGTATTCTACCTGCACTAACGAGGAGACTATCACATGGTAAGAAGGAAAAGGGGAAGACACATAAGGAAAGACTGGTAACTAAAAACATACAAAATATCTGTTCACTCTGTAAAACAATTTGTACCATACAGTGATATAATGGAAACGGACATGGAACCATTACATTATCTTCGTTCACCAGAACGTATCGTTGTGTGGCGAGCAATTCCTGGAGTTTGTTTGTCTTCAATTAGTCCCACTTGCGCCAGTTGCGAGACGGACTTTACGTCTCTCTGGAACTGTGACCTCTGAGGTGATGTCCATGAGACTGAGTTAAGTTCATGAGAAATGTGCAGTTAAAAACTACGGAAGCTGTACAAATTGAGCTAAAGGAAAATCTATGCATTTAACTTATGTTGTGCAAATGGAGGTGTAAGGGGAGTTACACATATAACTCATGTACGTAGCTTCCTTTATAGCGTATTTGCGCAACTTCCGTAGTTTTAACTGAATCTGCTGACGACCTGCTCTTGCCAGTAATTAGGTTGATGATGTTTCATTTTTTTGATTCTGTAGTCCCACGTTTTGTATTTCTTACGTCACATTGCGATCAGATCTGTATTAGTGCACCTCTTTCTGTTCTTTCATTAGATCTCTGGATCTCAGGACAACCCGTAACAAAGGTGGAATCCGGTTAAAACATGCAAGTTGTCCCAGACGGTATATTTATTCATTACAGGTACGGAATTGATCTTGAAGCTCACTATTCGATGTGAGGGATCAGATTCATTTATGAAACGTCAAGAAATGGTACGTTTCGTAACGAAACGAAGCACTGTGACTGACTAGCTTTCCAGCCAGACCTTTGTACCCGAGGTCAGTAATACACGCTTTTGCGGTGGTGCTCTGCAAATGTAGACGGCTCAAATACCGCTGGTAAAGAAGAGCTGGCGTAGTGAAAGGCACTGAATTTCTGATCTTCAGAGTTAGCACTAATGTTTGGGATTAAATTCCTAGCCTCTCTGCAGTATCTCAAACAGCGAGTGTATGTGACACTGACGTCGCTGATTCGTAAGTCGGATGGCGGCGTTACATTCGGTGGCCTTGTTGGTGCAGTTCCAGAGGAACAAGCTCCTTGCTGGCAGCCTTGTCTCTCTCACTGCTATCAACAGCACAGGCACGTCACTAGATCTCCACACACACTCAGTCACGTAGACTAAACTGATACGTTTAAAACGTAACGCTCACCTCAGGCGTAGGAAAAGAATCTTTCCATTACGTCGCTGACCACATCCCTTGGGATAACAATGTGGCACGTATTTACAAGCTGAAATAAACAACATTATTTTTTAAATTAATTCGCTGAATGCGAATTTATCGACTCCAGTTATGTCGAGTGTAGATCTACTACCCAGAGTAACATACCAAAGTGTTCTCGGCCGGGAGTCGAACCCGGATGTCCTGCTAATTCCGAGCGATCGCCTTCATAGCTTCGGCTATTCGTCCACGCTCCTCTCACCGACCCGGGCTCGACATGTCACAGTCTCCATATTTTTATATAGTAGCCATCTGAAGTCATAACCTAAAGCTCGCATCATTACCTGGATTCGCACAACAGGGAAAATGAGACAACGAGGAATCGAGGCAATCTTGTTATGGTTAACAGTGTATGAACTTCAGACATGCACGTTTTGCAACCCTATGCAGGCACGCGGCACTAACAAGGATCACAAACAACGCGAATGAAACTGTTCAAAATGGTTCAAATGGCTCTGAACACTATGGGACTTAACATCTGACGTCATCAGTCCCCTACAACTTAGAACTACTTAAACGTAACTAAGCTAAGGACATCACACACATCCATGCTCGAGGCAGGATTCGAGCCTGCGACCGTAGCACTCACGCGATTCCAGACTGTAGCGCCTAGAACCGCTCGGCCACTCAGGCCGGCAATGAAACTGTAATATAACCACATACGACAGTGACTCCCAACCAGACACGACATTTGACGTTACTGCAGTTAGTACACTGGTTGTGCTACTTCAGTTCCACCTTGACCGCCGGAGTATCCCTTCGATGTCCTCAGATGGCTGTCGACTGGTGGACGCTGCTGGTGTCCCTGGCTGTGGGCGCCGCCGTCGCGGTCGCCCTTTGGTGGCGCCGCTACTCCACGCACTTTGCCCGCCGCGGCCTGCCCTCCATCACCCCGCTGCCACTAGTGGGCAACATGCTGGACCTGGTGCTCAGGAGGAAGTCCATGGCCGACACTCTCACCGAACTCTATCGCAAGTTCGAGCCGCATCCGTACGCTGGCGTCTACTTCACGATGCCATTTGTGATGGTGAGAGATCCCGATATCATCCGTGCCATCACTGTCAAGGACTTTGACCACTTTACCGACCACATGGAGTTCTTCAACGCTGACAAGTCGAACACCCTGACACAAAGGATGCTTACCGGTTTGAAAGGTAAGTTGTCTGTTTAAATTTTTATTTACCAGTCAGCGTTACTTCTTATGCCCACTGTGACAGCGTAATACTTTTCTGTCATCGTGCACGATTCAGTTTAACTGTAAGAACTGACCAGGTGCGAGTGGCAGTCGCACATGAGGGTTCCTTAAAAGCTTAATTATGTATACAGGCAGTTCATCCATACTGGGAATCGAGAACCTCGATCACTTTTGCCCGTTATCGACACTGATACTGGCAAGATATCGTCCCAGGGAGTACAAGATTTTCGAAAAGTTTGAATTTAAATGATATAAATCCCAAATAAAGTCATGCAGGCGGCTGAAGACCATTATTGCAACAAATGAGTCTGATTGGGTCTCAATGGCAAATGTCAAATGTCAGGCCAGGAATGACAATGTTGCTTATATGCCGCGTTTCGGAATTTATCCGTCATCAGATATCCAGGAGCGACATCTGATGATGGATAAATTCCGAAACGCGTCATATGAGCAATAAAGTCATTCCTTGTCTGATACTTGACATTTACCATTCCGACCCAACCAGCCTGAATCCACAACTACTGACTGTTTTAATTTCAAGTTTCACATTGGATAACAAATGACAATTTTTTTTTCATGTGAAATAATTACATATTAACAATTTTCGGATTCTTTCCTTTACCTATACTGAGAAACCTAGTTTCTTTACAAGTTTCTTTATTCTAGGTCAACGGTAAGTACCCTATAGGCTTTGGTGAATGGATTTGCTAGTATGAAAATATGTGACATAGAAGGTCATACCTTTTGATTGCATTGACTTATAAGCTTCAATGTTTTTCACCGTCAAGAGACCGTAGACGTCAGTATGTGACATATTTCTGCTTAATATGTCCACCCGTTCGTGAGAAAAAGGGTTTTTAATAGTCTGACAGGTCGACAGACAGATAGATAGGACTACAACGATTCCGTTTTCGTCGATTCAGGTACTAAACCCTAAGAATGACCTACCTGGGCTCCTCCGTTTACTGCGAAGAATGAAGATTTGCTTACGGTTATGTCAATGGGGTAATGATACTGGTGTGCGACATGAAAGAAAATAATCTACCAGGTGGATATAATTAAACTTTCCATATTTAACACGTTATAACACGGAAACTGATAACCGTACGAGTACCAAACTCGGCAGCATTAATGTCAGGGAAATGGGGAGGAGAAATAATTCAATTCAATTGAAACACTTTTAATTTGCTGCTATGGTACACAATGCCATTACATTCCGGTACCATTACTACTACAAAAGGAGGTCAATATGGCAGAGCAGAACAATGCATGCGCGTAGGTATGCTGGTCACCTCTCTTGGCATGATGCGCTTCAGATGAGCACACGTGTGAACGTTCCCTTGGTAAACCCTGTCCTTCAGGTACCCCCACAACCAGAAATCACAGGGAGTGAGACCAGGTGATCCTGCCGACCGAGCATTTGGAAACTATCGGCTTGTAATTAGATCGTTTCCAAATGTGTTTCGGAGAAGCAAGTGAACTCCACGAGCGATGTGCGTTGGGGCCCCATCTTGCATGAAAACTGTTGAGTTGAATGCGTCTCTCTCCTGTAGTGCTTGTGTGACCTGCTGGCGAGGCACATCGCAGTGACGCTGGCCAGCCGCTCTGCACGTCTTTGGTCCTTGAGCGCCAAACGGTTTTTTAGAACGGGCCAATGGTGAACGCAGCCGTGAAGCCACACCACACTGTGACACGTTCACCATACAGAGGAACTTCATGCACAGCGACTGGAGGTGAAGATCCCCACACTCGGCAATTCTGCGTATTCACCTCACCAGTCAGAGAAAAATGAGCTGCGTCTGTCCATAGGATGGTCCAGGGCCAGGTCTCAACTTCAATCCTTGCGAGAAAGCTGCTGTACGATAGGGATCTTGTGTGGATACCATTCGAGAATGGTTCGAAGCACGTTCCGTACAGTGGACCACGGGATGTTCACCTCTCGTGACAAAACACGCGCACTGCCTGACGACTGCCAATTGCGCGCAGCATTGTCTGCCATAGCAACAGCGATTTCATCAACCACCTGTGCTGCAACCGGCCGTCGGCCTTTTCCTGGAGCGACCCACATTTCTCCAGTTGATTCGAACTTCTTCAATCCGCACAGCAAGTGGAGAAAGAGGATCCTTCCGTAATCCTTTCAGCCGGCGACATTCTCGAAGTGCAGCTGCAGCGTTACCGTTGTTTTCACAATAGAACATCACCAACAGTGCCCTACTGCTTTTGTCCAAGCTCATCTTGACACGTAAACAAGTGCGCTGCGACTGGTAAGGTGTGTGAGACTGTGAATCACAGCACCTGGTGGCCACAGCTGGAACTGGACGTTGGCGCTGTGACACATGAAAATCATGCACCCCATACTCTGGACATTAATGCTACCAAGTCTGGTACTCGTACGGTAACAAGTTTCCGTGTTATAACGTGTTAAATAGGGAAAGTTTAATTATAACCACCCAGTACATAATTTCAGTGACAAGTAGTGCTTCGAGTTGCAAAGAAATTACCTCGAGGTGAATACACAGATGGATGTCCGATTAGGTCCAATCTGGCCTGTTTTATCGATGAGACATGGTCCGTCATACTGTTTATGTGTTCCTAGGTCTTGATTACGCGAACCAGCGCAGCGTCGTACTTGCTGGATCAACATGAGTCGGATTCTTGCGGAGAAAACACATTTTCTCGGAGATAAATGTTCTTTCTCAAAGGCTCCAAATAACATTCTTCCCCAAGAAAAATATTTAAATTTAAGTCGGTTGAATGGACGATAATAACTTTCTTCTCGGCATCTGTTGATTTCATCACTTAACACACAGAACTGCGTATAGATGTAACGTATTACGTATTTATATTTCAGACGCGCCCGACAGCCTTGCGTGCTTAAGCGCTACTTCTGGAACTGGGAGAAATTTAGAATTTTATATGTGAAACGTCCCCTTTGAACAATTTATACATGACTGTGCTTAAACTGACATAAAATATTTTGTTAGCGCAACGCAATCTGACTTTCAAAATTCCCTACAAAAGAATGGCCCTGACTAACATTAAACTATACCTTTCACAAATCACTTACCTCACAAAAATCTTCGCTGCTCAAGCTACTGCAATACAGCAAGCGCCACTACTGCCAGCTAAATAAAAGATTCAAACTATGGAAGGCACTAACTACTGATAGGGATAGATAGCAAATGAAAGATATTAATGGAGAACAAACAATGTATTTACCTTGATATCATCATATATAAATATAGCAGTTCATGACAAATTACAAATCTCCGCCATCTGTCTCCCCACATCCACCACTGCTGGCGGCTCACCTCCAACTGCGCAACGCTACGCGCTGTTCACATCCAGCTGCCTAACACTACAATGGCGAGAATTACAACAATGCAAAGCAGCCACAGACTGCACACAGCACAGCCAGTGATTTTCATATTGAGCGCTACGTAACGTTGCCAATAAGAAAACATAAACAGCCTACTTACATAGAGAAAACATAAACAGCCTACTTACATATGTAGTTCTTCACATTTTAAAGATTTCAGTTTTTCTTATAACTCCCGAAAATTAACCATTTTTTTTGGCATTTTGGCTGTCATCACATGCTTGTATGTTTCAAAATACTTACTTTCTGCCTCGACGCCCAGGACGGTATTACGATGCTCTTAAATCTGATTTGCAGAGTATGCATGTAGATGTAGATGTTTAGCTTACAACATCATTGAAGCTAAACACACAGGTCCTTTCGTTTACTCGGGTAACCTGTCAGCTTACATGCTACATCCGTAGGTGAATTCCAATGTTGTTTGGCTGTCAGGAGAAGGAGAATGGACCTCTCCAAGCTGTACTGCCGAGCAAGGGCATACTAGCAAAGACGCGTCCCTTGTGTTATTTCTGCACAATAGGCTACCTGCTAAAACAGTTATTCGCCTTTTCCTTACTGCATGAACATGACACTATATTCTACAAGCATCATCTTCAAAAATCATGTAACTTCATTTAAGGAAGACTTCTTGGAGTGAAAGACATAATAATTACAAAGAAAAACAATCTTGCAGTTTAGCTGGATGAGCTTATCTCTTGGGAAATACCAAAAAAAGAAGAAAGGAAAAGAATCCCATACGACATCGTTGTTTCTTCAGACACTATTCTCGAAAAGAAAAAAAAAAAGTAACCGATTAATACAACTCCAGGGAAAGTAATGGCAAAATTAGCTTAGCTCAAGCGCTTCAGCAATTCCACAGTACGGACTCATGTGACTTTTCTATGAAGACCGCACACCAGTCTCACAGTAATAGCGATATTCATAAAAACAGTTGAAGGAAAGCAATCAGCGTCTTTTCCTGGAGAAGCTAACATTCTCTAAGAAAATCGTGCTGTATAAAGCTCTAAAGGCCATGATAACCTACCTACAAAAGAAATTTCTTACACAACGAAAGAGTTTAAATGAAAACTGAAATTGTTCCCCCTTCATAGATACAATTATACTTTGCACAAACATAAGTATTTATCAGCTTTCCAATGATGATCACGTAGTGATTCAATAGGGTTGTAGCAGAACTGAAAAATTACAATGATAACGTCCAGAGTTTGAACTGTAAGGCTGCCTTATGGTATGCGCCTTTTATACTGTTCCTCAAAGTAGTTAGGAGCCATTCGGGTTGATGTTACTTATTTGTATTTAATACTGCTATTTTTAGTGTTCTATTCATTTTAAATTTCTATCCTTTTTCTGTGTCAGTGTTCTATGTATCGCGTAGTGACTTCATGAACTGTGTATTACGTGATCCCAAAAATCCAGAAAAAAATTCATTAAACGTTGTGGTATGAGCACTCCTATAATTAAAATGCAAAACTACTGCAATTAGTATGTATTTTCCATATATTATTTATTGCTTTACAATCTATAAAACAAGTAACTTACTGATTAACTATCTAACTTGTGCAGTAAGTTTTATTCATCTTAAAAATCATTGATGACGCATCAAAACATTCCAGCAATTAAGAAGCGCTGTCGCTAATAATTTGCAATGCTTAGCGATACGTTCTACCCTAATTATAGTGTGCTTCAGTTACGAATGTTATCTCATGGTTTGAATGTTTCCTGAATCAGCCACTTGAACCTGGATTCCCATGTACTGGTCGCAAATATTTTAGGAAAGTACGTCATAGTTTTCATCCTCGAAAAGTAAAAATTTACTGCCTGAAAAGTGACTGAAACATAGCTGTTAAAACAGTTCTTTCAACTGCATGTCAGTTACGCAAAACTTAGACTGCTCCCTCTCCTTAGGAAAGGAGTGGCACGGTATGCGGACCACACTCAGCCCGGCTTTCACTACAATGAAGATGAAGGACATGTTCACCTTGATGACAGAGATCGCTCACCAGGCAGCAGACTATCTGGCTATGAAAGCTGCTGATTACGAGGGTGAGTATTTACTCCACACTGACAGTCCCTTGTTCATCGACTGTAAGCTAAAACATCTTCCTGGTGTTATACAATTTACTGTCTTACTTGTAGCTAAGTAGCTAATTGCGCTGATGTCATTTCTTTCCAGTCATCAGTCTTCTGACTGGTTTGATGCGGCCCGCCACGTATTTCTCTCCTGTGCCAATATCTTCATCTCAGAGTTGCACTTGCAACCTACGTCCTCACTTTTTACTCTCTAAAGCCCCCTCTACTACCGCGGAAGTCATTCCCTGATATCTTAACAGATGTCCAATCATCCTGTTCCTTCTTCTTGTCAGCGTTTTTCTCAGCCGTTCTGCGGAGAACCTCTTCATTCCTTACCTTGTGAATCCACCTAATTTTCAACATTCCTGTTTAGTACCACATCGCAACTGCTTCGATTCTCTTCTCTTCCGGTTTTCCCACAGGACTTGTTTCACTAGCACACGATGCTGCTGTGCTCCAACCGTACTTTCTCAGAAATTTCTACCTGAAATTGATGCCTATGTTTGATACTAGTAGACTTCTCTCGGCCAGTAATGCCTTTTTTGCAAGCGATAGTCTAGTTTTTATATCCTTACTCCGTCCATCATGGGTTATTTTGCTTCCCAGATTGCAAAATTCCTTAACTTCCTGTACTTCATGATCACCAATTCTAATATTGAGTTTCTCGCTGTGCATTTCTTTTACTTTTCATTACTTTCGTCTTTCTTCGGTTTACATTAAATTCACATTCTGTACTCATTACACTGTTCATCCATTCAACGGATACAGTAATATTCTTCTTCAATTTCGCTGAAGATGGCAATGTCAACAGCCAATCTTATCGCTGATTTTCTTTCACCATGAGTTTTAATCCTACTCTTGAATCTTTGTCTTATTTCCGTCGTTGCTTCTTTGAGGTACAGATTGAACGGTAGGCGCGTAAGACTATATCGCTGTCTTACGCCTTTTTAGTGCGAGCGCTTGGTTCTCTGTCTTGTGGTCTTAGTGTTCCGCCTTGGTGCTTGTACATACCGTATATTATCCACCTTTCCTTATAGCTTATCCCTGTTTTTCTCAGAATTCCGACCATCTTGGGCCTTTTTACACTGTCGAGCGCTTTTTCCAGGTCGACAAATCCCATGAACATGTGTCGTTATTTCTGTTCACTCTGCTTTCATTATCGACCGTACAAAGTGAGGACTGCCTGTCTGGCGCCTTTACCTTTGCTAAAGTCAATCTGATCGTCATCTGACACATCCTCAATTTTCTTTTCCATTCTTCTGTAAATTATTCTTGTCAGGCTATTAAGCTAATTGTGGCATAGTTCTCGCACATATCTGCTCTTGCTGTCTTCAGAAATGTGTGGCAGATTTTCCAGGAAGTCTGATGTTGTATCGCCAGTGTCACATATTCTATACATCGAAGTGCTTGGTCGTTTTGTTGCCACTTCCCCCAGTGATTTTAGAAAGTCATCTGGGCTGTTATCTGTCCTTTCCGCCTTATCTGAATTTCGGTCCTTCAAAGCTCTTCTGAGTTCTGAGTCTAATACTGGATCTCCCGTCTCTTCCCTATGGATTCCTGTTTTTTCTTCTACCACAGAGGCCTTCAGTGTGCTCTTCCCACGTGTCCACTCTCTCCTCTGTATTTAAGAGTGAAATCCCAAATGGATTGTTGATGTTACCTCCCTTGCGTTTAACTTTACCGAAGTTCGTTTTGACTTTTTTGTATACTGCCTCAATGTTCCTGACAACCGCGTCTACTTCGATTTCTTCATATTTCTCATGCAGTCATTTCACTTTAACGTCTCTGCACTTCCTAGTTCTGTCGTTCCTAAGTGACTTGTATTTATGTACTTCCTTCTTTCGACGATCAATTGAAGTATTGGTTCTGATAAACTTGGTTTCTTCGCAGCTACCTTCATGGCATAAAAAGGTTTTCTTTCCAGCTTTTGCTGTTGCCTTTTTTGTACATGCCCACTCCTCTTCAACAGAGGGGCCTACTGAGCTATTCACTATCGCAGTATCTACGGCTTATTTGCGCATTGATCGTTCCTGTCTAGTCTCTTGAACTTCGGCCTAACCTTATCACTATAGCAACTACAAAATTGTGATCTGAGTCCATATTTCCACCTTGGTTCAGTATCTGATTCGGGAAGCCCTGCCTGACCATGATGTAATCCAGCTGAAACTTTCCTGCACCTCCCAGCCTTTCCCAAGTACACTTTTTCCTCTTGTGATTCTTGAACGCAGTATTCGCAACTAAAAGGTGAAATATATTGCAGAACTCAATTAGTCTTTCTCCTCTACCATTCCTAATACCAAGCCTATATTCTGCTTTAATCCTGCCTTCTATGCCTTCCTCTACAAACACTACATTTTGTGGCATCGTAATGACACCAAATGTAATGAGTATCCCAAATTAAAGTTTCTCTGCAAGTACCTGGAATGCACACACACCAGTTGTCACTAGGAATATTACGTCTGTAGAAAAAAAAAATGTTTTGTGAATTTTCTAATGCTGTAAATTTTCTGAGGTGGCTTCTGTGTCTGGCGAGTCTTTATTTTATGCCACCTCCGATCTGGATCTTGTAATGTAGCCATGTTGTTGCACATATATAAATAGCATTGTCTGTAGTGTGTGTCTTTCATGAACAAAATTCTGTATTCAGTTATTTGTCGTGTTAAATCCGCAACAGAGCGTCAACCAGAACATGGTTCTAACGTTTTAGATGCTGTATTTCGAAACAACGCTGAGGCGATATAAGTCATGAGACAGCGATTGGCATCTGTACAGAGGGCGGTAGTGTCGCGTACACAAGGTGTGAACGGCAGAATGTTGGCCCAGCTGTCTTTTGCACTCAAGAGAATAATGTGACAATGTTTCCGACGAGATTATGGTCGCACGGCGAAATAACAGACTCTGAATGCGGAATGGTAGTGGAGCTATACACAGTGGACATTCTATTTCGGAAATGTCAGGGAATTCAATGTTCCGAGACATACAATGTCAAGAGTGTGCCGAGAATACAAAATTTTGTGCGTACCTCTCACCACGACCGAGAATAGCGACTTCTGCGTAGAGATGTCACTGCTAACAGACAAGCAACAGTGAATGACATAACCGCAGGAATCAGTGTGGGACGCACGATGGACGTATCTGTAAGGACAGTGTGGTGAAATATCCCGATAACGGGCTGTGGCAGCAGACGACCGTCGCGAGTGCGTTTGCTAACAGAAACCGCAACGTATGCAGCGGCTCTCATGGGCTCGTAACCACACCGGTTGGACGCTAGACGACCGGAAAACCGTGGCCTGGGCAGGTGAGTCTCGATTCCATTCGGTAAGAGCTGATGGTAAGGCTCGAGTGTGGAGCAGACACCACGGAGCCATGGGGACCCAAATTGTCTGCAAGGCGCTGTGCAAGCTGCTGGTGGTTCCATAAAGGTGTGGGCTGTGTCTACATAGAATGGACTTGGTCCGAAACGTCTGTGTTCTCCTACTTGCAGAAAATTTGCAGCCATTCGAGGATTTCATGTTCCCATGACAATGCTCCATGTCATCCGGCCACAATTGTTCTTGACTGGCTTGAAGAAAATTCTGGACAGTTGGAGTGAATGATTTGTCCACACAGATAGCCCGACATGATTTCCATCGAACATTAATGGGACGTTCGCGTACAAAATCCTGCACTGGCTGTACTTTCGCAATTATGGACTGCGGCTCTAGAGACAGCATGGCTAAATGAAACTTCCTGGCAGATTAAAACTGTGTGCCGGACCGAGACTCGAACTCGGGACCTTTACCTTTCGCGGGCAAGTGCTCTACCAACTGAGCTACCCCAGCACGCCTCACGCCCCGTCATGACAGCTTTAATTCCGTCAGTTCCTCGTCTCCTACTTTCCAAACTTCACAGAGGCTCTCCTGTGAACCTTGCAGAACTAGCACTCCTGGAAGAAAGGATATTGCGGAGACATGGCTTAGCCACGGCCTGGGGAATGTTTCTAGAATGAGATTTTCACTCTGCAGCGGAGTGTGCGCTGATATGAAACGTGCTGGCAGTTAAAACTGTGTGTCGGACCGCTAATCCATGCAACATCCAAGAACATCACCGCCCAGAGAAGTATATTGTATATGCAAACCTTGACAGACGAAGTGACACTGCATACTTTTGTATAAAATGTAATCCACCTTTAGGTTTGAATTATTGTTTCGTAAGATAACACACTTTGAAGTTATCGTAATCTAATAACCCACATAGTTTTTTCTTCCAATACAGAAAATTTTTTTAAAAAAAGTATTCCTCTATAAAGCTTAAAAAAGAGACAATTTAACACGATAACACTGCATTTGGCGTCTTAATTTTTTTCTCAACAATAACGATGGACTGCTACACTCGTGTGTGTGTATGTACACGCACCACTGAAAATTACGCGCACGTGGCAGGCGGCCGCTCGCACTAAATATGAGAGGGATTAAAGGACTCCCTTACTTGCTTCTACGAGAGTGGCATTAAAGCGATTACATGTCGTTAGGGGAAGTGCGAAATTGATTTTGTGCTTATTTTTATCATTAAAATTCTCTTCCTGATGGTGATATTTTCAATACAAACCAACATTCTAAGTGAAACAGTACAATAGCATAACGAACTTTTGCGGTCGGAGTGAAAAGAAACGTTTTTACCAATCGTAATCTACCAGTAATCATGTTTTGAATTCTGCATGAATCACTGTTTTTGTTCAAAATTAATTTTACCATAACTTCTTTGATTCGTCGAGAGGACGTTATATAATACAATCCAGTTTTCTGCGACGGTTTTGCAATTTACTAGTCGTTTGCGTCTATCCATTGTCAGTCAACAAAAAAAAAAAAAAAAAAAAATGGTTCAAATGGCTCTGAGCACTATGGGACTTAACATCTTCGGTCATCAGTCCCCTAGAACTTAGAACTACTTAAACCTAACTAACCTAAGGACATCACACAACACCCAGCCATCACGAGGCAGAGAAAATCCCTGACCCCGCCGGGAATCGAACCCGGGAACCCGGGCGTGGGATGCGAGAACGCTACCGCACGACCACAAGATGCGGGCGTCAGTCAACAAGTCACCATGCAGTGATCTGGATAATTTGTTCACAAAATGATTTGCTGCTTTTTAGAAGAAAGGTATTTCTTCATCTAACGTGAAAACGATGAGGAGTATTTTGAGACGGAAGTACAGAAATGAAACTTCAAATTTATACATGTTCCTAAATTTGCGAATGCAAGCTTTAAGGTTTGTTTTCGATTACAATAATATGAACAGCTCAGATAATGAAATGAGTACATCGAAACATCGTGTTTAAAGTAACAGAAACACTTCATCGCGTACACTAATACTTTCCGTTCACTGTTGCCTCACGTATTGGCTACGTTCTTTCGGTGTACAGCTACGAAAGAGGGAAACCAACCTATGAAGGAGACTCCAACGGCGAAATGTTGGTTCAAGTTATAAAGGAAGGCGACACTTCGTAATAGCCCAGTAAAGTTCGACAGGCAGAGGACTACTATAAACCGAATATCGCATATTATAATTTCCGTAAATGTAGCAGAACACTGGATTTAATTGCACAACGTCCTCTCCAAGAATGAAGGGAAATGAAGGACGTATGTGGCCGTCAATTTCCACAGAACAAGAAGTTCATCAGTATTGTGTATTTTCTTTAAGCTTCTTCTGGCGACAAGGATTTGCTGACTTTGGAGATGAAGGACTTTTTCACCCGTATCACCAATGACGTCATTGCGACTACGGCATTCGGTGTGAAGGTGGACTCCCTGTCAGAACCGGACAACACCTTCTACCGCATGGGCCGTGACGTCACCAACATCGGAGCGCTCGTCGCCGGCGGCTTCATGATATCCCCTAAGCTCATGCAGGTGAGCGCCTCACATCAACCTGTTACCTGATCGTTGTGTGCTACCTCCATTCTCGAAACGTGTCCTAATTTCCATGTCTATCTCAGCTGCTGGGCATATCATTCTTCGACCGGAAGGCGATGGAGTTCTTCAAATCCATGGTGTACGAGACTATTCGTACGCGAGAGAAGCACGGAATTGTTCGCCCCGATGTGATCCATCTACTGATGCAGGCAAGCCGTGGAGAGCTGGTTTCCGAGGAATGCAAGAAAGACGGGACCACCGGCTCCAGAGAGAGATGTAAATACAGTTCAAAGATCTTTGCCGCTCTTATCCAGAAGCCAGTGTACAAATTCTGACCGTAGTTTAATTCTACACTAATGGCCATTAAAATTGCTACACCAACAAGAATTGCACATGATAAACGGGTATTCATTGGACAAATATATTATACTAGAACTGACATGTGATTATATTTTCACGCAATTTGGGTGCATAGATCCTGAGAGAGCAGTACCCAGAACAACCACCTCTGGCCATAATAACGGCCTTGATACGCCTGGGAATTGAGTCAAACAGAGCTTGGATGACGTGTACAGGTACAGCTGCCCATGCAGCTTCAACACGATACCACAGTTCATCAAGAGTAGTGACTGGCGTATTGTGACGAGCCAGTTACTCGGCCACCATTGACCAGACATTTTCAGTTGGTGAGAGATCTGGAGAATGTGCTGGCCAGGGCAGCAGTCGAACATTTTCTGTATCCAGAAAGGCCCGTACAGGACCTGCAACATGCGGTCGTGCATTATCCTGCTGAAATACAGGGTTTCGCAGGGATCGAATGAAGGGTAGAGCCACGGACAACTGAAATGTAACGTTTATTGTTCAAAGTGCCGTCAATGCGAACAAGAGGTGACAGAGACGTGTAACCAATGGCACCTCAAACCATCACGCCGGGTGATACGCCAGTATGGCGATGACGAATACACGATTCCAACGTGCGTTCACTGCGATGTCGCCAAACACGGATGCGACCATCATGATGCTGTAAACAGAACCTGGATTCATCCGAAAAAATTACGTTTTGCCGTTCGTGCACCCAGGTTCGTCGTTGAGTACACCATCGCAGGCGCTCCTGTCTGCGATGCAGCGTCAAGGGTAACCGCAGCCATGGTCTCCGAGCTGATAGGCCATGCTGCTGAAGACGTCGTCGAACTGTTCGTGCAGATGGTTGTTGTCTTGCAAACGTCCCCATCTGTTGACTCAGGGATCGAGACGTGGCTGCACGATCCGTTACAGCCATGCGGATAAGATGCCTGTCATCTCGACTGCTAGTGGTACGAGGCCGTTGGGATCCAGCACGGCGTTCAGTCATTGGATATCGACCAACGCGAGCAGCAATGTCGCGATACGATAAACCGCAATCGCTTTAGGCTACAATCCGACCTTTATCAAAGTCGGAAACGTGATGGTACGCATTTCTCCTCCTTACACGAGGCATCACAACAACGTTTCACCAGGCAACGCCGCTCAACTGCTGTTTGTGTATGAGAAATCGGTTGCAAACTTTCGTCATGTCAGCACGTTGTAGATGTCGTCACCGGCGCCAACCTTGTGTGAATGCTCTGAAAAGCTAATCATTTGCATGTCACAGCATCTTCTTCCTGTCGGTTAAATTTCGCGTCTGTAGCACGTCATCTGCGTGGTGTAGCAATTTTAATGGCCAGTAGTGTATTATTTTCCCGTCTTCTTATTAGTAACCATTATCATGACGTATCCCTTTCACCAAACACGCTAATGGGCGTGGAAGACGTTACATTCATTAGGAGCTACCTACACTGCCACTCATGACCGTGTGTCACATCAAAGGAAAATATAATTAATGGAAAGAACTTGATAGTCGTAAAATTGTGTAACGTAAACACAGATCGCAATGCACAAATTCAGTGAGAAGTAGCATCCCCGCCCGTTAACGGAGATGCTGGCGACATTCGATAAGACAATCCATGTCACAGTTTTACACTGCGCTCCTCAGGTACACTTGAGCCAGCAACATGGGTGAATAGTTCTGGTTCAAATGGCTCTGAGCACTATGGGACTTAACATCTATGGTCATCAGTCTCCTAGAACTTAGAACTACTTAAACCTAACTAACTTAAGGACATCACAAAGCAGCCAGTCATCACGAGGCAGAGAAAATCCCTGACCCCGCCGGGAATCGAACCCGGGAACCCGGGCGCGGGAAGCGGAATAGTTCTGGCCCGAGTCAAGACTGACAGTGGAACAAACGACTTATAAATTCTGGATATTAAACGCCCTTAAGGAATTCTTTCTGTTCACCTTTGAGCTTCATAAATGCACCTGCATGTGTGGAGGCGTGCATTATAATGCTGCACAGCACTGGTGGGCAGCAGCAAGCAGTGGGGTTCAGAGTCTCTACGAACCACCTCTGTGACCGTAAGAAACACCAGACTCTGTCAACTGCCGTGAACGATGCTCGTCCAGTTGGACGTACAATCAACGGATTGCTGCGCCTTCCAACTTACGTCACTGCGGCCACCTTTGTCTATATACATGTTAAGTGTCCTGGCTGCAGTACCTTTACGAAGCTCTATGCGATCTCTCGATGAAGGGGCCTCATACCTCTTGACGCTTCGAACGGCCTTCAGACGCAGAAATGTCATTCTCCATCTGCATCTGTTTGGGCCTTAGTAGCAGTGTGGACGGTCACCATTTTGGTCCCGTTATTGTCGGTGGAGTGAAAAGTATCTGCGGTACAATTCTGTTTAGAAAGAGGCTTCGATGAACGTAGCGATTTTCATGTTTATCAGTGTACCACGTCTCTACATTCAAAGGAGGAGTAATCTATAATTCTGTTTATGTTTTCTGTCCATTCCAAATAAATGCTTTAAATGTGTTCCATTGATGACATATCTAAGACATTAAAACGAATCTATTTTCTGAAATTTTTTAGTCATGACATATGTCATACAAAAAAGAACATATTTAGTCTACATCGCTTTCATTCATATCTCGTAGACATTTTACGTCCATATGCAGAGTGTAAACGGTAAAGGCTGCCAAAATTATACACACGGTATATCTCAGTGGGCTAGACAAAAAAGGTCTAATACAATAACGTTGTATTGTGTTCTCTATTTTTGTATTCGTAAAAGACAGATATTTGTAGAAGTGATAGCACACGCATTTCTGTTTACGGTGTCAACTGACAGTGCACGATCTTGCTTGTATGTTACCGCCATCGATGGGTAGGCCAGAGGAAGGTAACGGACGATCCGCAGAAGCGCAAAGATTCGACGCTTACAGCGAGGCGTCGCAGTGGTCAAGTGCTACCCAAACAAGCAGTGTAAACAGTCATTTGGGTTGTCAAAAAGGTGTAATTCGTTTTACGTAAACAATTAACTACAACCAGGCGTTTTGTCTATTACAACATTACCATAGCGAAAGTCGTGGTAGTAAAAAAAAAGCTGAATTGAATAAAACGTGTTTCTCGTGAAAAAAAAATAAACCAATCACTACGTAATTCGTTGTGATTAAATATAATGAACTGTGCCCTCTTGTTACAACATTAGCATAACGAAAATTGAATTCAGATTATTTTCTTTTTGCACAAAAGTACCGTCCTCACTGAGGATGACACGGTGGTCGGATGGTCCCGATAGGCCACTCGTGGCCTGAAGACGGAGTGCTTTATTACAATGGTACCGTAAGGAAAATCAAACTCACATTACTTTGTTTCCTCTTACACCCATACTACAATGAGTGTTCAAAATGCCCAAAATTCGCTTCGATGCATGCTTCATTATGTGGAACCCAGTTTCGTCGCACTCGTTCACACACATCCACATTTGCCTTCCTTGTATTAGCAGCATCGAAAAACTTTTGCGTAAGTTCTTCCACATTACCAGCTGAGCGTAAACAAGTTCCTTCATATTGCCTCAAAAGTAAAAAACCAGCGGATTTAAATCAGGAAGGCGTGCTTGCGATCGACGTGGCTCAAAACGTTCTGTTCATCGTCCTGGAAATCGTCTATTAAAAAATCTTCGTAGCATTATGTTGGAGGAACCATGTATTATTACGCACGGCTAACGGAACATCTTCTAATCAGATTGGTAGCAATGTTTCCTTTAGAGAGGTTCGGTAACTGTTACCAGTCAACTGGGCAGGTAAAACATAAGGATCAATAATGTAATCATCCAATACACCCTCCCACACATTTACGGAAAAGGAGCGTTGAAAATTTGTTCCTACTACTTGGCGCGGATTGTGTACACTCTACGTGTGCATGTTATGGAAGTCAGTTATTCCGTCGCGATTGGAAACACGCTTCATCTGTGACGAGTACTTTGCTTACAAAATCATGCTGATCACTTTGTTACAAAAACCACTCTTACAGTTCTAATCGCGGAGGGAAGTACTTCTCTTCCAGCGTCTGGACGCGTTGAATGTGCTAAGGCCGCAGACGCCTGCTTCTCTGTCTCAAAGTGTGACGAACGACAGTGTGCGACACACCCACCCGTTTGGTGATGCTTTCAGTATTCTGAGCAGGAGTTTCGTGGACGGACCAGAATTTGTTCCTCAGCTTCCAGTGTACATTCTTGATGTTGTTCGCCTCTGACTTCAACGCGGGGCAGGAAAGTGACAGCATCTCTCGGTCTATGCAACTTAAATACGTACTCGTAAGTCGTATTCTGTCATGATTTATTTAATAATGAAACGGAAACAAATCAGAACAAACAAGTTTCACATACAGAATTAAATGTAAAAAGGTAAAGATAGCTACTATATTTTGTTACCAATGAACAGCAGAAAAATCGATTAGAAGTAGAGAACTATGATATAATTGTTTGGTGAACAGGAACAAATGTCGTTCGCGCAGAAAGTCTTCGTTGTGGGAAGCGTTTTCGAAAAATTCGTACAGCTGCTCTATCAACACCTTTTGCCTTCCCGTAAATTAAATGAATATCGCGTAGTTCGGCGATAGTAGATTCCCCTCCCATTCTAACGTTTAACAAAGCTGCAGTAACGTCTGCGCGGGTAACCGAAGACAGTCGCCGACTGGCGTACTACAATGACTCAATCACGCAGGCCATAGTCAGTACGCACAGCGGTAGATAACACGAACCGACTGCTTACATAAATGCACCGGTGTTGGGGGACGGGGTGGGGCAGGCACCCCATATTGTTTCCATCTTGTTTAATGAATTCTCCCAGTCTACTGTGCATAATGTTTACACAGGTCGCGTCTAACCCGCGCACACTGCCCAGTGTCTACTGGTACAAAACATTGTCCCGCGGTAAAATGCTTCTTTTTTTCTGAGACAGCCAAAGGAAATGGACAAACGTGTTACTGGACGTTTTAAATCAACAGTTACTTGCATTTTACTAATAGGATTTTTTTGGCAGCTTATTCCGTTTGTAACACGCCCGGGTGTACGAATGGGTGGAGATGGGGGGTGGGGGACCTTTTAAATTGACTTCTCGTTTCGTGACCGTGCGCCCTGTCCACACCACGTACCTGGTAATTCCGCGACGGTCGTACTGTTCTGCTCCACACTGCTGCTGTCTTGCCTGAAATTATCTGTCGAAATATGCGAGCGGGTTTAGGGGAGCCACTCAACGACGTTAAAAGCACAACACTGTCATACGTCTGGTATGAACATCTATATTCTCAGACGATATGGAAACCACAGGTTGCACTGTTTACACTCTAAATCGTAAATTTTTATCCCAATTAACAATCTTGATGATTAACAGTCCAAAATATAATTCAGACGAGCGTATGCGTAACCGACACGACGCGGGTGATTGTTGATGATGCGGAAGCCGAATGATCGAACGACAGTTCTTACGCTCGTCACACATACAGATACCTGGTAATAGTCCTCCTTGTCACTAGTAATGATATAACACTGGTCGTATAGTTAATTTTTCACTTCTCAGTTCTCACTCGTACGAGCGTGCGCGTAACCGTCGCGGCGCGGCTGATTGTTGATAACGCGGAAACGCGATGATTGAACGCACGTTCTCACGCTCGCTACAAATCACTGGCACTTGACTGCACTCTTTTATGGTAACTAATTTTTATTGATTCACATCAGTTCATTCTGGGAGACCGAACACGGCGCGGATGATCGATGCTATGCGACACGCAACGAGAGGAAACACAAATACGTTATTAACGCCACCGCTCATTTTCAATTACTTTTTGACGCACTTACCTCTGAACCATTTCCATATGTCATCACTTTACTGTAATAGCACTTGTACCAACACTTCAACCTGAACACTAAAAATGCTTCTTGCATGCAAAGCTACACACTACACAACATAACAGTTTCGTGTCCCGTTCTCGACTCTCTACAGACACGGCTGCTCGCAAAGATACTCCACAACTAAGCCAGCGATATGACAATACGCTTACACTTTTACACCCCATACAAACGACTAAAGCTTTGCGAAAGTTGTAAACAATTTTTATAAAACAAAAATAGTATTAGAGGAACCATATAATATTTTCAAATGAAACTATATGATTCCACCCACCTTTTCAAGTCTCAGACATCTATGATGCTTATAAGCAGGCTGAAACCAGAAATGAAAATTTACACCGAGGACAGAATTCGAACCTGCGTCTGCTGCTCTACTCACTAGGCAGATGTGCTAACCACTACGCCATTCTGGCACAGTGGCTTTGGACAACTGCACGGGCTAACCTAGCACGCCTCTGTCCTCAGTCCAAAGTCCCATTCATGCCTCAGGCTCTCCCGTCTCGTTCATGGCTGAGGTGCGTTTCCAATACAGTTGGAGAGACTCTGCAGTGCAATGCAGTGCTGTTCCAGTTTAAGGGGATACGAAGCAGGCTGAGGGGCGAATGGGAATTTAGTATGAGGAGGGAGGCGTGCTACAGCAGTCCGTGCAGCGCACCTGCCTTGTGAGCGGAAGAACCAGGTTCGAATCCTGGGCTTTGTGCAAATTTTCATTCGTCGCTTCAATCTGCAACATTTTTATGTTTTACGACTGTCCAAATCTTCAAACCGTATCGTTCCTGAAATCCCTGGTTGCGTGCAGCTTACGCTTTCCCATCAACCCACAGAAGAAAGTTGTGGGAGCCGAGAAGATATTGACCGGTGAACTTGGTTTCATCTTTGAAAAGGATCCGCCGTGGGAAATCGGAACCGTCCACACCATGGTGCAAGAACCATCTGCAGAAGAGACTTCATGACGCAAAATCTCTTGTCTGCATTGCCTGTACTTCTGACAGAGAGGGTGGGGGGGGGGGGGGGGAGGGTGGTACTGACGCAGCTGTTGCTCATGCAGAACACTCCAGACTATTTGGTGAACCACATTAGACCACCCGCTATGTTTCTGATACTCGTCGTTGCATTCTCTTCCACTGCACGCAGTACAGACTCTTCAAATTCGGTGTCTGCTGCCTCAGTCGAGGAGAACAGTCGGCTCTGCTGATGATGACTGTATTCCCTCCGAAACGCGCTGGTACACTGTAGCAAATACGGAGTGGCGCTAGGGAAGACGCTGCACATACAGCTGACGAGCAGCATCCCCACTGCGCCGAGATTCTCCGTGCAGTATCATCATGAGAACGTATTCCGCAAGCGTCATAGCCAACAGCAACATTTTAAAAATGCAGCAGTGAATGACTCCCATCGTACAGTAGAGTGGTACAGGAAACACAGACCACAGGCACAAAAGCAAGGACAAATCTCTCTGGACCTGTTCAGTAGTACAGTATGAACAAAGACCACAAGAATAGTAGCAGGTACTAACCTCTTTAGGGCAGATCACACACTCAGGTGTATGAACTTCAAAATTTTGAAATGGTTGTCTGTATTTTTGTTATTCCAATACGTCTTACACATTTCCACACTACACCATTCTCAAAGGAAAATACCTAATGTTGTTACATAGAGTAGAAAAGCGTTAGTATTGGAACAGTAAAATTTTGGTCAATACACCTCAATGTGTTCAAATGCATCCAATGGCTCTTTTATCTCACAATGATTTTATGCAAATTATAGCTCAACTTAGCTTAGTTTTAATTTACATCCGCTTTTACTTCTTACTTACTTTTATAACGGTTGTTACAGCGTTCTGTTTCGTGCGTCTACCCTGGCATTCCTGCTGTGTACAACAGTTTTATTCTGACTAAGCTTTTTCTGTTAAGATCTTGTTTTGACTGTTAAAGGCGAGGCCAGACATGGTTACCGATATCGGAGGTTGCATTTTCATTCTTGCATCCCTCAGCTGTCGTCGTCTTAGTGCTCAATTTTTTGATATTGTTTTGCACCCTATCAGTACCCAAGATTTCGTTGCCTTTTTCTTTTTTTTTTTTCTTTTTTACTGTCATACTTTTTGTCATTTTGACTTTTAGGCATTTGCTGAGAAAACTGATTTTTTTGGAGTACTGTATTCATTGGCATAAAAAGGTAACACTCTCGTGTATCTAAAACAGTTTACTTCATTTCGTTTCAACAACTCAGTCATTGCATTAATCCTATTGTAGTCCAACTACAGGGATTCCATACACGACACATAGGCCTAATTTCTTCACTCGCTGTCGCTAGTCCAACTTCATGGCTCGTCTTGCCTTGTCGCATGTTTTTATTACGTCTGGTACTGTGTGGGTGCCGAGTACTATCTTATACGTGCCCGCCCGGTTAGTCGAGCGGTCCAACGCTCGGCTTTCCGGAGTGGGAAGGAGCGCCTGGTCCCCGGCACTAATCCGCCCGGCGACCTCGTGTCGAGGTCCTGTGAGCCGGCCAGCCTGTGGATGGTTTTTAGGCGGTTTCCCATCTGCCTCGGCGAATGCGGGCTGGTTCCCCTTATTCCGCCTCAGCTACACTATGTTGGCGATTGCTGCGCAAACAAGTTCTCCACGCACGCGCACACCACCATTACCCTACCACGCAAACATAGGGGTTACACTCGTCTGGTGTGAGACGTTCTCTGGGGGGTCCACCGGGGGCCGAACCGCACAATAACCCTGCGTTCGGTGTGGGGCGGTGGAAGGGTGAAGTGGACTGCGGTAGTCGTCGTGGGGTTGTGGACCACTGCGGCTGCGGCGGGGACGGAGCCTCTCGGTCGTTTATAGGTTCCCGGTTAACATACAACATACAACTGTCTTATACGTGTACATCGCTATTCCGTTTGCGTTTATCATTTTAATCCTAACCAAGCGTCTTACACTAACATGTTTTTGCTGTTTAAAACGATCTATACATGAGTACCGATCCAAACAGTTCGCATCATTCTCGCGCCACGCCTCACCTCTTGTTGTCTTATTGTTCAATTGTAGACATATTTTAACAAATCGTCGGTACCTATTGTTTTAGTTGTATTTTTTTCTTATAGCTCTTTAATCTGATGTATTCTATCGCGCTGGCCTATAGTCATTTTTGCGATTTCTCATATTTGTACGTTACTATACACTGAAGAGCCAAAGAAACGGGTACACATGCGTCATATAGTGTAGGGCCCCAGCCAGGTCGCAGAAGTGCCGCAACACGACGTGGCATGGACTAGACTAATGCCTGAAGTAGTGCTGGAGGGAGCTGACACCATGAATCCTGCAGGGCTGTCCGTAAATCCGTAACAGTACGAGTGGAAGGAGATCTCTTCTGAACAGCACGTTATAAGGCAACACAAATATGCTCAATAAGGTTCATGTCTGGGGAGTCTGGTGGCCAGCGGACGTGTTTAAACTCAGAAGTGCGTTCCTGGAGCCATTCTGTAGCAATTCTAGACGTGTGGGGTGTCGCATTCTCCTGCTGGAATTTTCCAAATCCCTCGGAATGCACAATGGAGGTGAATGGATGCAGGTAATCAGACAGAACGCTTACGTACGAGTCGTCTGTAAGAGTCGTATCTAGAGGTATCAGGGGTCGCATATCACTCCAACTGCACACACCTCAAACCATTACAGAGGCTCCTCCACCTTGAACAGTCCGCTGCTGACATGCAGGATCCATGGATTCATGAGGTGGTCTTCATACCCGTTCACGTCCATCCGCTCGATACAATTTGAAACGAGACTCTTCCGACCAGGCAACGTAATCCGAGTCATCAATAGTACAATGTCGCTCTTGACGGGCCCAGTCGGGGCGTAAAGCTTTGTGTCATGCAGTAATCAAGGGTACACGAGTGGACCTTCGGCTCCGAAAGCCCACATCGATGTTGTTTCGTAGAATGATTTACACCCTGACTCTTGCTGATGGCCCACCATTGAAATCTGCAGCAGTTTGCGGAAGGGTTGCTCTTCTGTCACGTTGAACGATTCTCTTCAGCCGTCGTTGGTCCCGTTCTTGCAGGATCTTTTTCCAGCCGCAGCGATGTCAGAGATATGATCTTTTATCAGATTCCTGATATTCATGGCACACCCGTGAAATGGTTGTACGGGAAAAGCCCACTTCAACGCGACCTCGGAGATGCTGTATCCCATCGCTCGTGCGCCGGCTATAACACCACGTTCAAACTCACTTAAATCTTGATAACCTTCCATTGTAACAGCAGTAACCGATCTAACAACTGGACTATGATGCCGACAACAGGTATTTTCGTTGAGAGATCTTAACTTTGTCTGCCATGCATATGTATACGATATGGTGTTTTTTAGTGCATTTACCAGACAAAGACCAAAGATCACTAGATTGGATTGCCCAATACGGTGCCACAGCCAGAAGCCACTTAAAAATTTAGCAGTCTGGGGAAATGGTTATCGGCAGCGGCCCGCCAGAAGGGAGCTTGGCCCCACACCCACTTCAGAGCAGGATTACATGCTTGGGCATTGTTTTTATGCATGACAGTTGATGGACGGCACTCCTTACTTGTCTCTTACAAAGCATATCTATGGATGTCCATAGCAACTTGCTGCAATCTTCGAATGTGGTCTAGCAAGTGGCTTAAGTCAACGTCTATCTGGTTCAGGATGCCGATGCTGATGACAACATCATACACTTTGGTTACTTCATCAGTGTGGGTATGATCATCAAAGTGCAATAAGTTACACTCACTCTCCCTACCACATAGGGTGGTCTCAGAATGGTCAGTGTGCGGGTTAGAGCAGCTGCTCTACATGCCATCATCATGATGGAGATCTAGACTCGCCACCAGTGCAGCTTCTCGGTAACTCTGACTGAAGAACTGACCCCCACGTCTCACGAACCACGAGTCGCAGTGGCGCATATTTCCCCAACACTGTCTCACCTTAAGGAGTTTTTTTGTGGACTTCAGTTTTGTCGAAGCTGACCTGCCAAGTGAGCGGCTGGAGACGGTACACGATGTTTACTGCAGGATGATGTGAGGTCATCCCCAAAATCCAACGAAAAGCCAGTCGGTGGCCTGGCGTTCAGTGCACAGTGCTTTTCTCGATTGCCTAGTATTTCGTGATCAACGACAAATATATGAATCGCCAGATTCCATTCCATACTATGACAGATTTTCCATTGTGTCCCCTGGCCACCTACCTATATGGATGGTCTGGAATGTGAGTCTGACGTGGTGGGTGGAGGTTGATGGATCTGATGTTGGCACCGACCGTAACATCAGTGACTACGACGTCCCTTCTTCTACATCTACATCTACATCTACATCCATACTCCGCAAGCCACCTGACGGTGTGTGGCGGAGGGTACCTTGAGTACCTCTATCGGTTCTCCCTTCTATTCCAGTCTCGTATTGTTCGTGGAAAGAAAGATTGTCGGTATGCCTCTGTGTGGGCTCTAATATCTCTGATTTTGTCCTCATGGTCTCTTCGCGAGATATACGTAGGAGGGAGCAATATACTGCTTGACTCTTCGGTGAAGGTATGTTCTCGAAACTTCAACAGAAGCCCATTCCAAGCTACTGAGCGTCCGTCCTGCAGAGTCTTCCACTGGAGTTTATCTATCATCTCCGTAACACTTACCCCAGATATGTATTTTATCCATGTACTAAGATGAATGTAGTGATTTGGATAAAGGGTTTGACTACACGGTATCTTCACTGGGATGGTGACAAACGCTTGATCGATTCTTGCTCCTTCTTATTGGAAGGATTCACTCGTCTGTAACACCACCTGCGCTACCTCCGATACTCTGCTAATAGCTGCATAGTGTCTTCTTGGGTCCCCCACACAGTTGACATGTGCCAGGTATGAGAAGTCAACTTTACATGCACGTACATTTTGGGAAACGGACCGGAACAAGTGACAGAACCATCTGGACCCCTCCATTGTGAATACGTACCGGGCCTCAGTGGCGGGTTGGAGGAGTCTACGGCCGTGTTGCCCGATGGCAGCGGCGGGTGTCGTGTCTGAGGGTGCGCACAGGAAGAGTGTGGGTTCCCTGCGCAGGGGGGCCCTGTGCGAGGTGGCCTGATCCAGCGCCCAAAATATCCCCCGTGGCAGACGGCTGGCGACGAGCCGGAATGGACTTTCCTTACTTGCTTTTGGCGTCACGGTTGACGACCCTTTGGTGAGAGAATCGAGGCGCACGGTCTGCAATCTTTCTCAATTGTTTTTCGGAAAATAATCGTTGAAAATTGATTTTCACGGCACATATAACTTTATATGTCAGCTTCACGGAGAAATGCTCACAAATTGGATAATATTCTTAATTAAAGTGATATTCACACCCAAGTACGACACTGCGCAAAATTCGGGAAGCTTGCAATGAAAAATAGAGGGAGCTAGGATTTTGCGTTTGGTACATATTACACCATATGTTGCTGTAACTGAAATGTAGCTGATATTTAATTTTTCTTTAGACGTCGCAGAAGCTCTGTATTTGTGTCCAGTCTCGAGAAAACGCAATTTATATAGCACGTTCACTTCCGCAGCACGCGTGCGAGGATGAAATATTCATAACATCCCTTATATCTTCGAAACCGTTCGAGTTATTGAGACGAGATTTTGGTGACTGATGGCACACAACGACGAGAAGAGTATTTTGTCGCTTATTTAACATACGGAACATTCTTATCTACGTCGCTATAGCCGAAGGTACAGACATTGTTTAATTTTTTTTTCAATTCAGTACTGTAATTTCTTAACTCTTTGGAGCACGGTGGTATACATAGTATACCACCTTTTGAAAATTTTCTTGGCTCTTTGCACAGTGGTTTAACTGCACGACCACCACTCTAATATGCTCACCTAGTTCTCTACTTATCAGACAGATGGCACTCACTGCCTATAAGGAATCAGTTCCCGCCAAGAATTGCATAGATTACAACTGTGAAAGCTGCGTGCTGAGTTGTGCATGGTTTTTGCGTGTGAATAGTGGTTTATAACGAATTTCTTGTTGCGCCTGTGTTTTTTCCATATCTTGGACGTCACAGCTACGGTATGAACCCATGTATACATTCATATGCACAATCTTCCGTTATTTATATACAATTTATTTTGGTGGTATATTATTTGTACCACCGTGCATGTAGCAGTATTCTATTGCATTTCGTTTCCTAGTATAAAATTCGAAATCCTCCGCTACAAAGTTTAGTTTTTAATTGTGTTGTGACTTATTTTAGCTCTTTCTCCATTTTGTTTTGCTTACGTATTCTTTACTTGGATTCAGGCTGTTGTTTGAAAATGAAAATGTCAAGAAGAGGCTTACGAGATGAAGAAATCGAACGATTATTGTGTGAAATTCCATCAGACGAGGATTCCACTGTTGACACCACAGATGACGAATCTGATTATGAAGCAAGCATTGTTGCGGAGGCTATTGTGTCGTCTGAAGGCGAAGTTTCAGAGAGCGAGGAAGAAAGTGAGTCCACTCCGCCAAAACGCGCTGCTGACACAGCGCCAACTTGGGGACAACAATTCAATGCTACCTCAGGAATGCAGTTCGACAGTGAATCAGGACCAAGTGCTTTTATTAGGGACATTGATGATCCAGAACCTATCGATATATTCGAAAAAATATTTCCAAAAGAGCTAGTTGAGCTAATCGTTTTCCAAACAAATTTATATGCGACGCAATCTGGCAAGTCTTTCACTCCAACAACTGACAATGAAATACGAACTTTCCTGGGAATCAACATTTTGATGGGTATAAAGCGTATGCCAGCATACAGAGACTACTGGTCTAGTGCCCCAGAACTTCATGATCGTTATATTGCATCTCTGATGGCAGTAAATCGGTTTGGATGGTTACTGAGGAACATTCATCTGAATGATAACACATTGCATCCAGAAAAAGGACACCCAGGTTATGACAAACTGTACAAGCTGCGACCAGTGATCAAGATACTATCTGAATCTTTTTCCAAGTGTTACCAACCCAGCAAACACCTAGCAATTGATGAGTCAATGATCAAATTCAAAGGCCGCAACAGTATGAAACAATACATGAGAGATAAACCCATAAAGCGTGGTTACAAAGTGTGGATGCTGTGTGACAAGACCTCTTACAACTTGAAATTTGATATTTACACCGGAAAAGTAGGTGACACAGTGCAAACAGGCCTTGGGGAGCATGTAGTGCTGAGTTTGTCCTCTGAACTCGTAAATAAAGGCCATTATCTTTATTTCGACAACTATTTCAATAGCTATAACTTGTTGGCTGGTTTACAGCAGAGAAACATATATGCCTGTGGGACAGTTCAACCAACAAGGAAACATTTACCCAAATTAAAAACAGACAAAGAATTAAGCAGAGGTGAATTTGACTGGAGGGTCAGCAACTGTGGCATCCTCTACTTGAAGTGGAAAGATAAGAGAGCTGTTCATCTCCTTTCAAATTTTCACAGTCCTGAAGTTACTACAGTGACTCGCCGTGAAAGAGATGGTTCACGCATAGAGCTACCTTGTCCTCAAGCAGTGATGGATTACAATGCACACATGAACAATGTCGACAAGTTCGACCAACTGAAAAAATCATATGAAATAAGCCGGAGAAGTAAAAAGTGGTGGCACCGAATATTCTTTCACCTGCTTGATGTCAGTATCGTCAACAGCTATATAATTTGGAAGGAACTAGGCGATAGAGAAAAAATGACTGCCAAAGTCTTCAGGATGAGTATCCTGCAAAGCTTAGTAACCCAGAAAACACCATTGAGGCCATCTAGACTTCATGAGAGTCAAGTCCACGTAAAGAAAAACAAGCCATATGTTTCCTCACGCCAGCGTCTCGACAATTCATCCCACCAGCCAGAGCGTACTACCGCCAGACGTTGTGCGAAATGCAGTACAAAAAAGAAGCAAGTGCGCACTTTCTGGATGTGCGCTGAATGCAAAGTGCCTTTGTGCCTTAGCAAAACAAAAAGGTGCTTTCAAGATTTTCACAAAAAGGAATAAGAAACATATTTTATTTGTAAGGTTTGTAATTTGATTTTGTATTGTAAATGACCAATTGCCAGAAATAAAATTATTTTACATTAATTATACTAATTATTACTGCTTAGAGTAGAATTTAAAGGTGAGTTACAAGCACAAACCAAGATATCTCAAAAACTTTAGGTACGGCCCTAAGTGGCATGGTGGTATATTATATATACCACCATCTAAAACCAAAATCAATACAATAAAAAATTTTAATTCATGTTTTCCTTTATTAGCAACCCCACCAGACATAGAAAATGCATGTTTTATTAAAAAATTAATTAAACATAAAATCTGTGCATCAAAGAGTTAAAAGTCATTCATAGATAGTGAAAAGTGAATTTGCTAATACGAAAATAAACGCAGTTCCTTCTCGCATGTTGAAGCAAACGGACACAATGAAGTTTTCCGCAAGGTGTCGAGCTCTCTGGTCGCCTATTGCTTGGTTAGGAAAACACTCCATTTCAATATTATTTCGCAATAGCAAGGTTAGTTTGTGCAGTATATGTTGCGTTTCGGCAAAAAAACAAAATTTAACGTGGCTGATGATACGTATCTGAACAAAAAAGTTTAAGAACTCAGATGAAAACAACCAACCAATTGTACGAGGTGCATTCACGTTCTAGGGCGTCCGATTTTTTTTCTAATTAACTACTCACCCGAAATCGATGAAACTGGCGTCACTTCTCGACGTAATCGCCCTGCAGACGTACACATTTTTCACAACGCTGACGCCACGATTCCATGGCAGCGGCGAAGGCTTCTTTAGGAGTCTGTTTTGACCACTGGAAAATCGCTGAGGCAATAGCAGCACGGCTGGTGAATGTGCGGCCACGGAGAGTGTCTTTCATTGTTGGAAAAAGCCAAAAGTCACTAGGAGTCAGGTCAGGTGAGTAGGGAGCATGAGGAATCACTTCAAAGTTGTTATCACGAAGAAACTGTTGCGTAACGTTAGCTCGATGTGCGGGTGCGTTGTCTCGGTGAAACAGCACACGCGCAGCCCTTCCTGGACGTTTTTGTTGCAGTGCAGCAAGGAATTTGTTCTTCAAAACATTTTCGTAGGATGCACCTGTTACCGTAGTGCCCTTCGGAACGCAATGGGTAAAGATTACGCCCTCGCTGTCCCAGAACATAGACACCATCATTTTTTCAGCACTGGCGGTTACCCGAAATTTTTTTGGTGGCGGTGAATCTGTGTGCTTCCATGGAGCTGACTGGCGCTTTGTTTCTGGATTGAAAAATGGCATCCATGTCTCATCCATTGTCACAACCGACGAAAAGAAAGTCCCATTCGTTCTGTCATTGCACGTCAACATTGCTTTGCCACACGGGCAGCCGTGTGGTCGTCTGTCAGCATTCGTGGCACCCACCTGGATGACACTTTTTGCATTTTCAGGTCATCATGCAGGACTGTGTGCACAGAACCCACAGAATTGCCAACTCTGGAGGCGATCTGTTCAACAGTCATTCGGCGATCCCCCAAAACAATTCTCTCCACTTTCTCGATCATGTCGTCAGACCGGCTTGTGCGAGCCCGAGGTTGTTTGGGTTTGTTGTCACACGATGTTCTGCCTTCATTAAACTGTCGCACCCACGAACGCACTTTCGACACATCCATAACTCCATCACCACAGGTCTCCTTCAACTGTCGATGAATTTCAATTGGTTTCACACCACGCAAATTCAGAAAACGAATGATTGCACACTGTTCAAGTAAGGAAAACGTCGCCATTCTAAGTATTTAAAACAGTTCTCATTCTCGCCGCTGGCGGTAAAATTCCATCTGCCGTACGGTGCTGCCATCTCTGGGACGTATTGACAATGAACGCGGCCTCATTTTAAAACAATGCGCATGTTTCTATCTCTTTCCAGTCCGGAGAAAAAAAATCGGAGGCCTTAGAACTTAAATGCACCTCGTATTACAGCTTCAGGGAAATCTTGCAACCCAGTGTATCTTTAAGAATGAACAGCTGGGAATGAAACTCACCAAACGATTTTCTTTCTGCACTTCACTTATATTTCACATATGAAAAAGCACAGCAAATAGTGTACCATCTATCCATTCCTGTCTCTGTGCGGAGTGAGGGAGAGAGTTTTCTTACCACACAAGTGAGACGGACTTTGACGAATAACTGACTAGGTTCTTTCAAGTCGTCAATGTGATCACAGCTTCAGAGCGATGAAAGAGTTTTATTCGGTCAATTCTTCTCTCAAGGAAAAATGCATCATTGTTCTATTAGAAATGACAAATCTGGTGCCTATGTAATTGGGGATAACTAGGTTACAAAAATATGATAATCGTTACTTTAATAACCGGCTGAGACTATTCCTTAAGGTTAAAATAGATTACAAATTTATTTAATCCACAGCTAACACATCAAAAGACAATTAAGGTAAAGAACATCACCACTTCAGTCTGAATGGGGATGGAACTAAAAAAAAAAGATGGGGTACGCTATTTGCTGCCAATTATTTCCCTATTTCTCAGATGAAGAACAAGGAGAAAACCGTTTTCGTAAGTTTCTATTGCCAGAATTGCAACAGAAGTGACGAGTTATCTTTGTGATCATTGTGAACCTTTTCTCATTTCAAAAGAATCATCAGTTATGAGTAACGGCTACCTTTCTCTTACTGGTAGGTTTAATTTTGCTTCTTTTACCACGATACAGAATAATTTGGACAGACTTGTCTTGTAGTAGCTTCTGCAGCATAATCTTGAAATGGAGTGTCTTGTTAAACAAGGAATTGGTGATTAGAGAGGTCAATACCTTACGGAAAACCTCATTGTGTCCGTTTGCTGTAACATACAAGAAACACTTGCCCGTTTATTTTCATAGTAGCAGATTCTCTTTTCACTAGCTGTCAATGACCTTTACGAAAACTACACTACTAGATTGAAAAAAATATTAAATAAAAACATTAGCTTCGGCTATATAGATGTAGATATGGAAAAATACTCTCCTCGTCGAGTGCTATTATTTACCAAAATCTCTTTTCGATATCTCGAATGGTTTAGGAGATATGAGGATGTCATTCATATTTTATTCTCGCACCGATGCAGTGAGCAGCGAGACCGTAGACATAGACTTCTTCCCCAGTCGAAAGAATAATTCAATGTCTTAGATAAATTTGCAAAGTCATAGCGACCCATATTTTTCATTGCAAACGTTTTCGAATTCGGTGAAGCGCCGTACTTAAATGCAATAATCACAATAATTATGACCATTAGCAAGATGATGGGCACATCACCCCGAAGCAGACATGTAAAGCTATACGTAAAGTAAAAATAAAAATTTCAGGTCAATAGTTCCTCTAACAGCGTATGAGAAAGACTGCAGAACTAACGGAGGGCGCATGACGTTCTGCCTGTAACGGCACTGGTGCACGACGAACCAGCGTTCTCTGTGTACACCCGTAGGCGCCTGTAGCCGCTCTGGATATCGTAGCGAGTCGGCACGCTGACTGCCGGCTTCCTTTCTGTTCTTACACTAACCCTGTTCCACCGGAAGGCCGGTCTTTACATTATATTTATACCTTAATATTTTTGCTGTTTTGTTATTTTCTTTACCCATAGAACGCCACCGTTGTACGAATAAAGCTGTTTCATTTAGCCCACCTTCCTGTTAAAAGAAAAGAAAAAGAAAAGAAAAAAAGTGGTGCAGGAGCATCGCATTAGCTTTATATTATAGTTTTATACTGACGTGGAATCGAGTCTCTCCACTGACAACTTTTTTTTATTTTCGTTCGTTAATTTTATATAATATGTCTGTGATATTTTTGTATTTTACCTACTGTGTAGCACTGTTAAGCCTAGAAAGACAGATTAATGCATTACCTGAATAAATAAAATCTTTTAAGCAAATCACAGTTTGGTTTCCGAAGTGGCAAAAATACGGAGTCAGCCATAGTAGAATTCACGGAACAAATGCGTAAAATCAAGACACAATTTCAAACTCCAGAAAAGAGCCATAAGAATAGTAGTCGAGCTCATTGCAAGGAGCTGTTCAAAACAAATTGGGATTTTAACTGCTCCGTGCGAATACATTTAGCAGTCAGTTGTACACATCAAAAATAGCATCGGTAATTACTGCACAAACAGCTCTGTCCATGACCATGGAACAAGAGCTAGACTCAACTTACATTTACCAAGAAAAAATAAACATGACACTCAAAACAGCATTTTCTACCAGTAAATAATACTGAACAATAAATTACCAAAAGAGATTAAAGAAATTGCAAAAATACACTTATTTAAAAAGGCAGCTAAAAAGTATCTATTATGCAATACATTTTATACATTGAAGGATTACTTAGATAAAACAGAGTAGGGGTTTGGTAAAAGAATGTTATACAAATAAATAATAATAACGATTACACAACATCCAATATTGCACATAACACCTTCACATTACGTTTTTTTTTTCCTTTTGTAGAAAAACTTACCCCCAAGCTATGCAAAGCACAGTACTAGCACCTCTTCCTATTTCTGAGCTCAACATCTCACTCATTATAGACGAATGCTGACTCAGTTCTTCAGGATAGCAAATGGGAAGTTGCGGTACCGAAAATGGCCCAGAGATCACCAGTGTGTGTGCGTGTTTGGTGTGTAGTGAGTGAATTATTATGAAACGATGTGTGTATAGTGTGTGCAGTGACTGATAGTGAGATATGAGTGAACGGTGTGGCATTACATTATTTAATAAGTTATTTGTAAAAAAAGTATTGCGTACCATGAGTAAATATAATGATTGTCTCTAACTAGGAATCTGTAAATGTATGTATATACGAATTAGCTTATTCTAAATTGGTTAATACTTTGACATGTCCTATTGGCTTGTAAAAGGAGATGTACGGATGGATGAAGCTACTACTACTACTACTACTACTGCTATATGAAAGACACATGTTGCTAGGTCAGGCGAATAAGGTGGGTCGGCTGACACTAGAGTGCTCTAGCCCACTAGAAACCTGTACGAGCCAGTGCGCATCTTGATGCAGAACCTGTGAGTTGTTCTTCAACAGTTTGGGCCTTTTTCGTTCTTATTTGCTCATGGAGTTGGGCAAGAACCTCAAGATAATTATATTGGTTAATACTTTGACCTTCGGGAACCAAGTGATGATACACAACTCCATGATTGAATCTTGGTTTGCTAATTCGAGCTTTTTTGCTCTCGGTGAAGCTGGACGGTCCCAGTATATGAATTGGCGCTTAGTTTCTACATCATAAGTGATACGCCAACATTCGTCACCTGTTATTAAACTTTCCAAAAAATTAAAATAATTTTAAGTGGTGTTCAAAGTACGAATCGCAGTGCCCGTGTTGTTAAGAAGAACGATGCTATGCTCCTTCGGACACGCATTCATGTTCGAGGGAAAGTTGCATCGTTCTCCTTAACAACACAGCCACTGTAGTCTTGTACGTATGCGCCGATACCAGGCAGCTACTTTCAGTTAAAAATGTACTGCACTGCATGGAAATTAAACTACTGGCCATTAAAATTACTACACCACGGAGATGACGTGCTATAGACACGAAATTTAACCGACAGGAAGAAGATGCTCTAATATGCAAATTATTAGCTTTTCAGAGCATTCACACAAAGTTGGCGCCGGTGGCGACACCTACAACGTGCTGACATGAGGAAAGTTTCCAACCGATTTCTCATAAACAAACAGCAGTTGACCGGTGTTGCCTGGTGAAACGTTGTCGTGATGTCTCGTGTAAGGAGGAGAAATGCGTACCATCACGTTTCCGACTTTGATAAAGGTCGGATTGTAGCCTATCGCGATTGCGGTTTATCGTATCGCGACATTGCTGCTCCCGTTGGTCGAGATCCAATGACTGTTAGCAGAATATGGAATCGGTGTGTTCACGAGGGTAATACGGAACGCCGTGCTGGATCCCAACAGCCTCGTATCACCAGCAGTCGAGATGACAGGCATCTTATCCGCATGGCTGTAACGGATCGTGCAGCCACGTCTCGATCCCTGAGTCAGCTGATGTGGACGTTTTCAAGGCAACAACCACCTGTACGAACAGTTCCACGACATTTGCAGCAGCATGAACTATCAGCTCGGAGACCATGGCTGCGGTTACCCTTCACGCTGCATCACAAACAGGAGCGCCTACGATGGTGTACTCAACGACGAACCTGGGTGCACGAATGGCAAAACGTCATTTTTTTGGATGAATCCGGGTTCTGTTTACAGCATCATGATGGTCGTATCCGTGTTTGGCGACATCGCGATGAACGCACATTGGAAGCGTGTATTCGTCATCGCCATACTGGCGTAACAGCCGGCGTGATGGTATGGGGTGCCATTGGTTACACGTCTCGGTCACCTGTTGTTCGCATTGACGGCACTTTGAACAGTGGACGTTACATTTCAGATGTATTACGACCCGTGGCTCTACCCTTCATTCGATCCCTGCGAAACGCTACATTTCAGCATGATAATGCACTACCGCATGTTGCAGGTCCTGTACGGGCCTTTCTGGATGCAGAAAATGTTCGACTGCTGCCCTGGCCAACACATTCTCCAGATCTCTCACCAATTGAAAACGTCTGGTCAATGGTGACCGAGCAACTGACTCGTCGCAATACGCCAGTCACTATTCTTGATGAACTGTGGTATCGTGTTGAAGCTGCATGGGCAGCTGTACCTGTACACGCCATCCAGGTTCTGTTTGACTCAATGTCCAGACGTATCAAGGCCGTTATTACGGCCAGAGGTGGTTGTTCTGGGTACTGGTTTCTCAGGATCTATGCACCCAAAATGCGTGAAAATGTAATCACTTGTCAGTTCTAGTATAACATATTTCTCCAATGAATACCCGTTTATCATCTGCATTTCTTCTTGGTGTAGCAATTTTAATGGCCAGTACTGTACTACATAACGTTTGAAGGTGTACAGGGTGTGACGCAGGATCTAGGAAGTGTGGAAGTTTAGGTACAAAGCAGATAACACGACCGCTCGCGTAAAGTGGGGAATCCGGGTTCGAGTCCCGATACGGAACAAATTTTCACTATCGTCATTGCCTCATACATGCCAGGGCTGTTCGTTCGGGCAACTATGAGTACATTTCAGGTATTCAGTACAGTGTCAGTACAAACATTTTCACGAGCTTCTGTCTGTTAGATTGTGAGAATTTTCCACAACAATTCGCATTCACTTTTTTCACGTTAAACTGACTATGTACAATTTGCTAACGCATTCTTTGTCTATTCTTATAGTTTCACCCATCGATCGAATACTCAGTCGTCGGTCGAATCGAATGAGATCACCAACTTTGTAGATATTTTCATCAGTTTCTGATGTTGAACGTCGTCCCGGGCGTGAGTCGTCCTCAATGTCTTCTCGGCCGTCTTGGAAAGTCTTGAACCACTCAGAGACCCGCGTACGTTATAAACATTTGTTCGACCAAAAGACAGCTTTCAGTAGCTGTTTTTTCGAGATTCTTATGAAACTTAACGACAATTTGTTGCTGTATCATTATACTTACCGTTTTTTCTACAAAAAATAACAACTTTTAAACAAATGAAGGCTACGGCAACACTGATTGCTCTACAGACATCAGAGATAGCACATTCGACTGAGAAGGCTTTACGCTTCACAGCTATTGGTCGTTCATGTTTGGTGCATGCGTACTTACTCTGTGACAGCATCTGTTTCGTTATTTTATAGCCATACTTCGTATTCACCTCGCCCACACACCTTTTCTTGCACTTCCGAGCCAATGATTGTAAACAAGCGGCACTAAAGAAGTTACTGAACTCAGATCGGACCTTCTTCAGCTGCACATCTCTTCCTTCTTCCGCAGAAAACCACAGCCCACACTAGCTGTCTTCGACATCCTGTCACAATTAACAAATCCTTAAATATGTCACATGCTTAAAACAAACAGTTACTCAGAAAATGTGTAGTCTATGACTTACATCTACCTGTCTGTTCCACAGACCACTTGACGATGCTAACCGGATAGTATTTCTGGCACTGCTGTCGTTTTCCATTTCTGTGTTGCATCCGTGATAAACTTCCGTATCAGTTCTAATCTGTCTGCTTTTCTCGACCTCCTCATTTCGCAGACGCCTGTCTTGTAGCGACCCCCACAGGAGCTTATCGAACATTTCCGTAACGCTGTCGCGGTGACTAAAGGACCCCGTGACGAAACGCGCTGCTCTTCGTTGCATCTTCCCTCTCTCTTCTGTTAATCCTTAATCCAACCTAGCAAGTGTCCCAGCCTGATGAACAGCACTCAAGACCCAGTCTTAGACGTCTTCTGTGAGTCATTTCTTTTGATTAGATTGGTTGGTTGGTTTGGGGAAGGAGACCAGACAGCGTGGTCATCGGTCTCATCGGATTAGGGAAGGATTGGGAAGGAAGGCGGCCGTGCCCTTTCAGAGGAACCATCCCGGCATTTGCCTGGAGTGATTTAGGGAAATCACGGAAAACCTAAATCAGGATGGCCGGACGCGGGATTGAACCGTCGTCCTCCCGAATGCGAGTCCAGTGTCTAACCACTGCGCCACCCCGCTCGGTTTTTGATTAGATTAGATTAGATTAGATTAATACTAGTTCCATGGATCATGAATACGATATTTCGTAATGATGTGGAACGAGTCGAATTTTCCAGTACATGACATAATTAGGTTAATTTAACAACATACTTAAGTTAATATAACAACTTTACTTTTTGTGTTTTTTGTTTTTCTTTATTTTTTATTTTTATTTATTTTTTTAATATTTTTCTTTTTTTTCTTTTTTTTCTTAATTTATATCTAAAAATTCCTCTGTGGAGTAGAAGGAGTTGTCATTCAGAAATTCTTTTAATTTCTTCTTAAATACTTGTTGGTTATCTGTCAGACTTTTGATACTATTTGGTAAGTGACCAAAGACTTTAGTGCCAGTATAATTCACCCCTTTCTGTGCCAAAGTTAGATTTAATCTTGAATAGTGAAGATCGTCCTTTCTCCTAGTATTGTAGTTATGCACACTACTATTACTTTTGAATTGGGTTTGGTTGTTAATAACAAATTTCATAAGAGAGTATATATACTGAGAAGCTACTGTCTGCAGGATGATCTTGGGTGGACTCCAGCTATTATTCTGATTACACGCTTTTGTGCAATAAATACTTTATTCCTCAGTGATGAATTACCCCAAAATATGATGCCATATGAAAGCAATGAGTGAAAATAGGAGTAGTAAGCTAATTTACTAAGATGTTTATCACCAAAATTTGCAATGACCCTTATTGCATAAGTAGCTGAACTCAAACGTTTCAGCAGATCATCAATGTGTTTCTTCCAATTTAATCTCTCATCAACGGACATACCTAAAAATTTGGAATATTCTACCTTAGCTATATGCTTCTGATTAAGGTCTATATTTATCAATGGCGTCATACCATTCACTGTACGGAACTGTATGTACTGTGTCTTATCAAAATTCAGTGAGAGTCCGTTTACAAGGAACCACTTAGTAATTTTCTGAAAGACAGTATTGACAATTTCATCAGTTAATTCTTGTTTCTCAGGTGTGATTACTATACTTGTATCATCAGCAAAGAGAACTAACTTTGCCTCTTCATGAATATAGAATGGCAAGTCATTAATATATAATAAGAACAACAAAGGACCCAAGAACAACTACGTTTATTTGAGATTCTGTCATTTGATTACAGACTGGCGTTTGCTTTTCCTAGCGTTTTTTGGTGTGCTCATTCCACTTTACGTTGCTTCGGATGGTTATTCCCAAATACTTTACTATAGTGGATGTATCCAGTGTTTTTTCAGTAGTATTGTAATCCGAATAGTAGTGAATCTCCTCACCTAGTTGTGCACAGTACGTTAAATTTATTTACGGTCAACTGTCAGTCTCTACTGCACTCCTGAAGTTGTCTTTACGCCCGTCGATTCCGTCTTGTGAAGAACAACGTATTGAGTTCTACATGCTAGAAGGTGACAAATATTGTTAGATTATCGAACAGTGTCGAATCCCTTCCGGAAGTCAAGGAACACAGCGTCAATCTGAAGACGTTTGTACGCAGCGCTCTGAACTTCATGGAAGTGCTGAGCGGGCTGCGTTTCGTAAGATCTCTCTTTATGGAATCCATGTCGATTTTTATAGTTGAGGCCTTCGATCTCTAGAAAGGTTACAATGCGTGAGCATAGAATATATTCCACAACTAAACATCAGTGATATAAACCTATAAATATGAGCAATCTCAGCGAGGATCGGTCTCGAAAAAGAAAATGACTTCACTTTTACCAATCGCGATCTTGGATAAACTACTGTTAGAAGAGCGTAATCTCTTTAGGATCTCACAAATATCTGTTTACATCCAGATATCTTCCACTTTGGAGCGGTTTTAGTTGTAAGCCAATTACTTATGTAATCTCCAGTGCCACACGGCAGGTACAAATGTGTGCAGCTTGCAGTTTTCAGCAACTATGCGAAAATTTTTATGTCATAGTAGAGAGATAATGAAGGTTGTGTATATCAGTATATGTCGTTCATCTTTGAAATGCAGAGAATCAAAGATTTTTTATGTACCTTGGAAATCCACTCTAAGGCAAAAAAAAAAAAATGCTCATCACGAAGGAATTATCCGAATGAGACGAAAATCGGTAGATAGGACGCACATGTAAAGACAAACAAATAATTACCAGTTCAGAAAAATTTCTTGATTTATTTAGGAGAAAGAGCTTTAAAATTCGTCAAGTCAATAACGCATTGGTCCACCTGTGGCCCTCATTCAAGCAGTTATTAGGCTTTGCATTGATTGATTGATGTTGGATGTCCCCCCGTGAGACAGCGTGTCAAATTCTGTCCAATGAGCGAGTTAGATCGTCAATATCGCAAGCTGGCGGGAGGTCGCTCCCCTTAATGCTCCAAGAGTCCCCAATTGGGAAGAGATTTGCCAGTCTTGCTGCCCGAAGTAGGGCACGAAGACTAACAGCACAAACTCTTGCCGTGTGCGAATGGGTGTTGTCTTCCTGAAATGTAAGTCCAGGATGGCTTGGCATGAGGGGCAACAAAACGGAGCGTAAAGTATGATCTACGTACTGCTGCGCCGCAAGTCCGCCGCGGGTGACGACAAGTGGAGCTCTGCTGTGAAAAGAAGTGCCGTCCCAGACCACCACTACCTGGAGGGCGACAGTCACGTCGCTCTGCCGCTGATGTCTGGGGCGTCTTTGCTGGTCATTGGGGGCTCAGTTCGGACAGGGACTCACCACTGAAGGCGATTCTCCGCCAGTCAATGAAATTACAGGCCGGATGTGTAGACACCACTCTAAATGGGGCATACTGGTGTACAGAGGTCAATGGTAGCCGGCGCAAGGGGCGCCGAGGCCTCAGCGCCCTCCTGTGAGCCGCTCATTAGCAGTCCTTGCCGTCACTCAAGCACCAGTTGCACGTCGGATCGATGACAGTGATGAATCCGTGGCTATGAGTACTTCTTTGACGTTCCTCTGTCCTCTCGTTCTGTCTTTTCTCTAGCTCGGCCGGTTCCTTGTTGACGTTATGTTCGGCCACAGTGCACTCATTCCAGCCAGTGTCCAGCCAGTGGCATAGCTCTCACTCAAATGTCGAGCGATCCGCTGATAACGCGAACCGGCTTCTTTGAGCCCAGTTACAAGTCCTCCTCTCTCAAACGCAGACATCAGCGTACACTGTTAACGCGCCAGTCTCCGAGACACAGTTACTGCCCAACTCATTACGCGGAATGAAATTCGCAAACGCTTTATATCCTGGTATCTCATGTCCCCTGCCTACTGTCCCAGGCAGCTGGCCGGTGGAATTCTTCAGCTGCATCACGCTTTCAGCAATCGGCGACCGAAATTCACAATTTTGCATTTACCGTCGATACCTGTGTGAATATCAATTTGGGACCAATTCATGCAACTCCTTCGTGATGCGCGACTTTTTATTTCGTACAGTGTTTTTGCTGTTCAAAGTAAACGGGCCAGTTGTGGCGTTAAGCGTTTGCAATGTAGGAATAAGCGTTTGCTATAGAACTGAATACCACTTCGTCACATATTTAATTTATTTTTGCCAGAGTGCCTAAGTTTGAGAGTATTTACGAGATTGGTACGGAAGCTAAGGGGGCATCGACATTTTGAGGGGCCGGCATTTATTTCCGAATGCTTTAATATGAAACATTCTTCCCTGACGCAGGTCTCAGCGAAGAGGACGTGGCGGCACAGGCCATACTCTTCTTCTTCGCCGGATTCGAGTCAGTAGCGACGCTGCTGACGTTCTGCAGCTACCTGCTGGCCACGCACGAGGACGTGCAGAAGCGGCTGCAGAAGGAGGTGGACGAGCTGATGCAGAAGAGTGGGGGGCAGCCCAGCTACGAGCAGGTCACGGGCTGCCAGTACCTCGACATGGTGCTCTCTGGTGCGTGCTCTCACGTTCTTGGATATATGAAAGTTTTTGCCAGAAATGCTCTGCTTAACACTTTTCGGAAAACAAAGAATTTCGCATCCGTCGATACTATCTGATTGTTATTACTGCCCTTGGTAATCACTAGCGTCCCACTGTTGCGCAAAAGCCTCTCCGAATTCCTACCATTGGTCTCTCCTGTCCTCCATAGGTGTTCAGCCCATCTGTCTTCCCCTCCTTCTTTTCCCTTCTATAGGAGTCCATGCTGTCGTTATTCTGCTCCATTTGTCACCCTGTTTGATTGACCTCTCCACTTCCTTTTGTCTGGTTCAGGTCAAGGAGTCTTTCATACCGCTTTTATTTTGCATGAATTTATTTTACGAATCTACCTTTTATTTTTACACTCGGCCTACTGATTGCTGTCCCCGTGCGTGTCACTCTGATTTTGTTTTCTATTTGTGTGTAATCCCAAGGTCTTTTATACAAAACCACAATCGCCGGCGCCTTCTCTAAAGCCAGGCTCCAAAACTGATATGAATAACTTTGGTAAAGCTACATTCTGTGTTTGACTCCTCTTTACTTGTTAATTCCCTTGCCTATGCTCTGTTCATCAAAAGAATAAACCTGATGTAAACATTACGTCATGTATTCTTATGCACTTGCTCGAATCTCATTGGATTTCGCTTCACTTGAAGCGGAATCCAAGCTGTGACCAGTACAGGCCAGTAGGACCATAAGGATTCGTTTTATGCTGTGTTACACGCACATAGGCCGAGCGATAATGCGGCACAATCAGCTTTACCGTCGCATTAAAGTTGGACACCACTCGCCAGCCAGAGGTCCAAATAACCTGCCATGATATGAGCAGTTGCAGTTCAGACGTAAAAATAGAAGAGCAGAGAAGCAGTGTAGCTTCGAATGTCACTTAACTTTTAAAGAGAATGAAATTGTATTCCCAGAAACTCCAGCACTACAGCGCGCTTCTCAGGTGACCAGACGGAAAGCATAAAATGCACTCGTTCTCACCTGCCATAGTATTCTAATTACAAACAAGAGTGATGAAAATTTCCAACTTCAACATAGGGCAATTTTTCTGAGAGAGGTGTGTTTAATGCAAAAGCATACTGCAGGGATTTCACCGTGCTGCCCAATACTGAAGCCATTGAAGTTTTAATTACAGTCAGTCGTCTGACAATCTCTTATCTCCTTCCTTATCCGAATCCGAGCATTACATTTCAGTTCTGGAAGTGTCACCTGCTACGTTGATAACGAGCCACGAAGCCAACCAGGCGCCGCATTTTCTCTGCTTCTTCTATAGAGAGCCGTTCTATATCCAGCCAGCGTTCGGCGTTGACACGTGAAAAAGCTGCCGTGCGTCAGTCAGTCAGTCAGTTCTAGTACATCTGGCAGTTTAACAGTCTTGTTACAACTCGGGCCAGATCCCGCAACTTAGCTTCAGATGAGTTCCATTGGGTTCATAATGTAATGGTACAGTAGAAAATTTAAGAAATGCAGCATCTGAATGACGTGCACTATGCTGTGAAAATGATAGTTTCTCATGTGATGTGTCTACGAGTACGATAGTTATCTACCTCTGTGGCATAAAACGATGGAAAAAATCCAAATAAAGAGGATTTGGTTTTTCATTTTAGCCTTAAAAACTGTTACGTTTTCCTAACTTAAGCAACTGTTATGAACAGTCTTTCGTAAAACATCTATAATTAAGAATTTGTATTTGAAATGAAAACAGGAATTTCGCGGGCAATATGTAATTGGGAACAAGAAGATGTGCTTTATTCATAAAAAATGGTGATGAGTTTTATAAGTACAAGATGTAGGTGTTTCAAATTGAACGAGGAAAAAAAAAGATACTGGAGATATTTGAAGCAACGAACCATTATCTGGTTACTATTCTACTACGCTACTGACTGCTTTTTCTACGTACGATGTGTGTTTGTGTGTCAACTGTATTACATACAGTCGCTGGGAAATTTTCAAAGCCGATTATCTCAGTAAATTCATGAAAATCATTAAAAACAGCCAATTTCTCGGCGCTTTTTAACCGTACTCCACAGACGTGTTTCACTGCGGAACAGAAACCAGCCTCAGGCAGTTTCATACCAGGCATTAACAAATCAGAGCACAGCGTTGCTGAGGCTATGACTGTATGCGATTTTTGAAATAAAAACTACGCAGCTAAAGCTTGATGGCTGTTAATACGTTTGAATATCTTAAAGTTTCATTTAAGGTAACTTAGTAATAAGATATCTAATACATAAGTAGGACCTACTTCCAAGAGCGCAACAACGCCAGTGTACGTGTGCTACGACCAATTATCGCGTTTGTGTTTCTTTACATCGGGTTTATTCTTATGATGAAAGGATTATAGTTGTTCCTGCACTGTGATGCTGGAGTACACATACTTTATTACACTAATACACTGAAGAGACGAAAGTCATGGCATAGCAATATCCACATACACAGATGGCAGTAACATCGCGTACACAAGTTATGAGACGGCAGTGGATTGGCCGGACTATCATTTATACTCACATGATTCATATGAAAAGATCTCCGACGTAATTCTTTCCGAGATCCGTAGTGTGCCGTGAAAACCAAATTTCAGGCGTCACCTCTCACCGCGGACAACGAAGTGGCCGACGACCTTCACGTAACGACCGAGAGCAGCGGCATTTGCGCAGAGTTGTCAGTGCTAACAGACAAGTAACACTGCGCGAAGTAACCGCAGAAATCAGTGTGGGGCGTACGACGACCGTGTCTGTTAGGCCAGTGCGGCGAAGTTTGTCGTTAACGGGCTGTGGCAGCAGGCGGCCGAGGAGAGTGCCTTTTCTTACAGCACGACGTCGCCTCTCCTGGGCTGTTGACCGTATCGGTTGGACCCTAGACGCACGGAAGAGCGTGGCCTGGTCAGGAGAGTCGCAGTTTCTGCTGACGGTAGGCTTCGAGTTTGGCGCAGACCCCACGAAACCGCTGAACCAAGTTGTCAACGAGCCACTCCATAGTGGTGCAGCCCAAGTTTGCATGGAATAGACTGCGTCCTCTGGTCCAAGTGAACCGATCATTGACTGGAAATGGTAATATTTAGCTACTTGAGGACCATTTGCAGCCATTCATGGACTTCATGTTCCCAAAAAAGCATGTAATTTTTATGGACGAAAATTCGCCATGGTACCAGGCAAGAGTTGCTCGCGATTGTTTTGAAGAATATTCTACACAGTTCGGGCGAATGATTTGGCCTCCCAGACCGCCCCAGATGAATCCCATCCAACATTTATGGGACAAAAGTGGGAGGTCAGTTCGAGAAAAAATCCCGTACTGCCAACACGGCTATAGAAGGATCATGGCTCAATATTTCTGCAGGGGACTTCCAACGACTTGTAGAGCCTATGCGACGTCGGGCTGTTCCACTACGCCGGACAAGAAGGTGGTCCGACACGATATTAGGAGGTATCCCATGACTTTCTCACCTCAGTTTATAACCTACAGCTATATTTGTTGAGACTTCTAGTACATTTTTATGGTACAGAGAAGTGAATTCCTTTGTAATACCAAAAAAATGGGTAAACATAGCGTTATACGGTCGACGGGACTCTGTTACTTTGCAAGTTTCATATTTAATAGTATTTTCGTGCTCTGACGAGCACCGGCGTAGTATTTAGTTAATTCCTCTGCTATAAGAAGCACTACCTGCAGATGATCAGTTAGAGAAGAACCATTCCTGAAAAGCACATGTTCTGTGATCGATGTTGTTGTAGATTTACTAAAATACTCTTCTGGATTAGTTTGATTAATAGTTGATAATTCTGCTATGCCAACCAATTGGGTGGTTGTTATTAATTCCAGTTTTGCGCCTTCTCTGTATTTGGTGTACAGGAGTTTCTGAAAGTACAGTATTTTTGTCTTTTGTATCTTGTTTAGTACTTTGATGTGGTCAGGTAGTGCAGTATGACCCATTTTCATTATCCTAGATGTTATTCCCCCCGGGTCAGGACTTTCACTCTTCTTTATTTTCTTCATTGCATACTGAATACCTTCACTTGCTATAGGCTTAGGTAATTGCGAACAGACTCAGTTTCTTTCTCACCATTGCTGTAGCTAAAAAGACAGATCTTTACTGAATGTTATGGATTCGTTCAAAATGTTACTGTTTCCCTCCATACGTCCCATCCACTCAATTACTGTTTTCGCCTTGCGTATACTCCGAGCTGTTTTGAGCAGCAATTTCATTTTATGGGTTCTACAGCTACGTTTACATTCTTCTGCCATAAGAAGTTTCTTGCACTTCTTGTACTCAACTTATCCACGTACCTACACAAAAGCGGCGAAAAAAATAGTCTCACTCTTTTACTGGTGCAAGTCTTCCGATTTCCAGGAAAATCTCCATGGTATTCACTTCTCTTACAGTTTAACTATACAACTCTTTCTTACATTCACAAATGGCACTAACGGACCACTAATAATTCTGGACAAGAACTGTAGAAAACATTCGTGAGCAAACCGTTAAAGAGCAAGCAAAGATACGCCGAAGTCTAGGATTTATCTTCGGCGGCCCTCTGTTATTGTATGCAGTAATCACAAACCAGTTTTGTGAATCGCCACTTTAAATGAAATTGTGAATGAAGTCGGCTAGTCAAAGTTTTGTAAATTTTCAGATTTGTTTAAAATATAACATAATTAAACACCCGATTGTACGGACCAGGAGCAATCACAGAGCAGCAGAGCAAACAAAGTTTGAATCTAAACTTCAGCTTTCGCCCGAAGCGATATAGGCGATATGTTGGAAACCTACTTGGATCTGTCTGGGAAAAGATTTCAACTTTCTCCTGTCAAATACAAGTCCAACGTCTCAGTCAGTGCACCAACTGGCTTTGTCCATTCCAAGGTACGTTTCATATACCTTCAAACATCATTCAATCAAACATAACAACAAAAAATCCTCCTAACAAGTATGGACTCTGTCTGAGATCAAAACAAACGAAAACTATTCGCTGCGGATAAGTTTCCCCATACATTGCAAGAAATTGGGTATTTCGTGGATGTAAGATGTATCGATAATCATTGTTAATAAAGTAATCTAAATCGCCTAATATACATATCTACTTACAACCAAGTTTCGGCTACTGTCATCATCAGAACAAAACTAATAATTTCTAAAAAATGTTCAGTATCAGTTGCAATAAAAGCTATTCCTAAGCGCGGCCGCATAAACGTCTTTGTAAATAAAGAATTATATTAAGCAATATAGACGGCTTGATTCGGAAAAATCAGATTAATTTAGGAAATTTATTTCAATTATTAATATGTATCTATAATGTTAAGTGACACTATTGTACTTTTGTGGGCGTGACGACATCCTCATTTAGGCATCCGTGTTTTCCGTGAGGCACTGTAACGCCCTTCGGAGAGGGCTCACACTGCTCGGTTCTCCTCCCATCCTGATCCACCAAAAGCTGCTGCTATCATCCTACACTGCTGGGGGAAAAAATTCCACATCCACTCAGAGCTTTCCAACTTACTCTATCTACATCTACATCCACATTTATACTCCGCAAGCCACCCAACGGTGTGTGGTGGAGGGCACTTTACGTGCCACTGCCATTACCTCCCTTTCCTGTTCCAGTCGCGTATGGTTCGTGGGAGGAACGACCGCCGGATAGCCTCCGTGCGCGCTCGAATCTCTCTAATTTTACATTCGTGATCTCCTCAGGAGGTATAAGTAGGGGAAAGCAATATATTCGATACCTCATCCAGAAACGCACCCTCTCGAAACCTGGATAGCAAGCTACACCGCGACGCAGAGCGCCTCTCTTGCAGAGTCTGCCACTTGAGTTTGCTAAACATCTCCGTAACACTATCACGCTTACCAAATAACCCTGTGACGAAACGCGCCGCTCTTCTTTGGATCTTCTCTACCTCCTCCGTCAACCCGACCTGGTACGGATCCCACACTGATGAGCAATACTCAAGCATAGGTCGAACGAGTGTTTTGTAAGCCATCTCCTTTGTTGATGGACTACATTTTCTAAGGACTCTCCCAAAGAATCTCAACCTGGTACTCGCCTTACCAACAATTAATTTTATATGATCATTCCACTTCAAATCGTTCCGTACGCATACTCCCAGATATTTTACAGAAGTAACTGCTACCAGTGTTTGTTCCGCTATCATATAATCATACAATAAAGTATCCTTCTTTCTATGTATTCGCAATACATTACATTTGTCTATGTTAAGGGTCAGTTGGCACTCCCTGCACCAAGTGCGTATCCGCTGCAGATCTTCCTGCATTTCGCTGCAATTTTCTAATGCTGCAACTTCTCTGTATACTACAGCATCATCCGCGAAAAGTCGCATGGAACTTCCGACACTATCTACTTGGTCATTTATATATATTGTGAAAAGCAATGGTCCCATAACACTCCCCTGTGGCACGCCAGAGGTTACTTTAACGTCTGTAGACGTCTCTCCATTGATAACAACATGCTGTGTTCTGTTTGCTAAAAACTCTTCAATCCAGCCACACAGCTGGTCTGATATTCCGTAGGCTTTTACTTCGTTTATCAAGCGACGGGGCGGAACTGTATCGAACGCCTTCCGGAAGTCAAGGAAAATGGCATCTACCTGGGAGCCTGTATCTAATATTTTCTGGGTCTGATGAACAAATAAAGCGAGTTGGGTCTCACACAATCGCTGTTTCCGGAATCCATGTTGATTCCTACAGAGTAGATTCTGGGTTTCCAGAAATGACATGATACGCGAGCAAAGAACATGTTCTAAAATTCTACAACAGATCGATGTCAGAGATATAGGCATATAGTTTTGCGCATCTGCTCGACGACCCTTCTTGAAAACTGGAACTACCTGTGCTCTTTTCCAATCGTTTGGAACCTTCCGTTCCTCTAGAGACTTGCGGTACACGGCTGTTAGAATGGGGGCAAGTTCTTTCGCGTACTATGTGTAGAATCGATTTGGTATCCCGTCAGGTCCAGTGGACTTTCCTCTGTTGAGATTCGAGTTGCTTTTCTATTCCTTGGACACTTATTTCGATGTCAGCCATTTTCTCGTTCGTGCAAGGATTTAGAGAAGGAACTGCAGTGCGGTCTTCCTCTGTGAAACAGCTTTGGAAAAAGGTGTTTAGTATTTCAGCTTTACGCGTGTCATCCTCTGTTTCAATGCCATTATCATCCCAGAGTGTCTGGATATGATGTTTCGATCCACTTACTGATTTAACGTAAGACCAAAACCACGGTGGGTTTTTCCCGTCCCTCACAGTTTTACTCGGCACGTACCTGTCTAGAACGCATTTTACGATTGCCTTGAACTTTTTCCATAAACACTCAACATTGTCAGTGTCGGAACAGAAATTTTCATTTTGCTCTGTTAGTAGTCTGAAGTCTGCCTCTTATTACTCCTGCTAAACAGATAAACCTTGCTCCCTTTTTTAATATTCATATTTACTTCCATATTCAGGGATGCTGCAACGGCCTTACGATCACTGATTACCTGTTCTGCGCTTACAGAGTCGAAAAGTTCGGGTCTGTTTGTTATCAGTAGGTCCAAGATGTTATCTCCACGAGTCAGTTCTCTGTTTAATTGCTCGAGGTAATTTTCGGATAGTGCACTCAGTATAATGTCACTCGATGCTCTGTCCCTGCCACCCGTCCTGAACATCTGAGTGTCCCAGTCTATCTCAAGGCTCGTTATTAGAACATTGTGTAGGAGTACGTGATATGATTACATTTACAGATCAATGGCACGAGCAGTTCCGAGGTACCAGGAATCGACCTATGCTGAAGCACTCGTATCAGTATGGACGACGTTGGCACCCAGTCGATCGTACAGAAGGCGAATACTCTCCTGGGACACGTTACGCAACGCCTGCTCTACCTGTTCACGGAGTTCTGTGAGAGCTGCTGTAGCACGAGCCACTTCTCGTCCCATCATACCCCACACGTGCTCTATTGGAGATCGCCTCGGCCAGGACAGTCGCTGCACGTCTTGCAGAGCACTTTGTGTTTCACGGGCAGTGTGTAGACTAGCGTAATAGTGTTGGAACAACTCATCGCCTTCCTGTCGCGAGAACGGCAAAAAAACGAGTTAACAACATTCTGCACGTACCGAGAGCAGGTTAGTGTCCGCTCCAGAAACGCCAAAGGTGAACGACAGCTGTAGCTCATCGCAACCTAAACCTTAGGGCCCGGGGTGGGGTCAGTATGTCTCGGACGAATGCACTGTACGAGGCAGCCCTCACCACTCCTACATCGTTCGCGCAAACGACCATCACTTACACGCCGGCAGAATCTGCGATCATAGCTGAAGATGACGTCGCGCCATTGACCCTCTGACTGCAAGAGTCGATCGGTGTCCGGCGTTGCTGTGACGCTGCTGGAAGACGCGCTGGAGATGTGCGTGCCCGGAGTCTCACTACTAAAAACCGGTCCACAACAGTTCGTGTTGACGCGTCTCGGCTCACAAGTCCTGTTAACTGTGCCGTAGGATCTGCCACTGCCGCCCTTACAATACGATTCTGTTGGGCGTATGTACTGCGTGGACATCCAGCACCTCGTCTACGGGTGTGAGAATGTTCACGTGACCACTGGTACCAACATCGTTGCACGTCTGACGCAGCACGTACAACCCGTGTGGCAATTTTCCGAAATGACCATCCCGCCACTCGGAAGGTCACAATTTGACGCCTTTCAAACTCGCTCGGTTGGCTGTAGGAAGAGTGAGTGCGTCCCCGCGGCACGGTTTCCCGCTTGCTTCAAACACTTGCCCCACACTGAGATTTCTGGCTGTGAGCTCTCCCTATTAAAGGATAGTCAAAGGTGGCGCTCTGGTAGCTACGCCACTAAGACATCTGTTGGCGGGCGACACTGAAACCATTTTCAGTGCATCTACTATCCCCCAGGTCGCATAGGGTGTCATCAGATCAAAATTTTCATCGGCTTTCCAGGTGTACTAATTATTTTATTCCGACGGTGTATTAACAATGATATCGACAGGACGTCTAACCCAAAACTTCCTTCCTTCTTCGTACGTTGACAGTGAATTATCGAGAAATTTACCTTTTTCCACCACACTTTAAGTTGTGTTTTCTGCAATTAACAGAGTTCCTTTTACGTCCACAGAAACACTGAGGATATACGTGCCCGGCACAGCCTTGGACCGCGTGTGCGTGCGCTCCTACCAGCTGCCAGCCGCAGACGGCGGCCCTGGCGTCTGGCTGCACCCTGGTGACGTCATCTGGGTGCCCGTGCACGCCATCCACCGCGACCCCAAGTACTTTCCGGAGCCCGAGCGTTTCGACCCGGAGAGGTTCAGTCCAGAGAACAAGCACCTCATCAAGCCATTCACTTACTTTCCGTTCGGGTCTGGACCTCGCATCTGTATTGGTAAGAAATCTGCAGTATAATTACCTTTTTAATATTTTTATCATGTTACTTGCCATCATGGCAGAAAAAGAAGTCGCATTACCGTGACGATATGACACGACGGCGGTAGCCGGCGCAAATCACACTGACGCTGAAGATTTAGCCTCCGGATTTGGCCAAGAGGAGCAGAAGTAGTAACCTGAACATTCACACCGTGTTTCAAAATGCTCTTTACAACTTTGATGACGTATGTTTCAGAAAGGGGGATAGATATAAAGATATGGTTTCCGGCATATTGTCCACACACACATAAAATTTTGTTTGATTTTTGTTTCTGCAGCACAGTTATTGACGAGAATGATCACTCCCCATCATATGGTACAGTGTCGGGAGTATTTGATAGAGACCAAACCTGACACCCAGGCTCAGCGGAAATTCCGGAAGCACATCACCATCACTTCCGACCATAAGACAGTGGTACTCGAGGTTGAAGGAAGCCGGAAGTGGTGTGCAAAGGATGAGTTTTGGGCGTGCTAAGGACGAGCGAAGCAGATGTGGCGCGGGAGCAACAGGCATTTTTCTGCAACCCAACCAAGTCAGTCTGTCAATTATCTCAACAGCTGCAGCTACGGCCAACCACGGCGCGCTACACAAGGGGCTGAACCTTCATGCCTACGAGTTGCAGCAGCTGCCTGCGCTTCAACCTGATGGCAGGCCAAAGCGCAAAGTGTTTGAAACTGGGATACCGAGTCGCATCGACAACGACCCAGACTATCTGAGAAAGGTTATGTTCTCGGAACAAGCCTGCTTTCATGTATCCAGGATGGTCAGCTGACACAATTTGAAGGTGTGGGACTATGAAATCCCACTTTACGTGAAAACTGTGCGCGACAGTCCAAAGGTAAACTTCCCCGTCGGATGTTCGAGTCCTCCCTCGGGTATGGGTGCGTGTGTGTTGTGCTTATCGTAAGTTAGTTTAAGTTAAATTAAGTATTGTATAAGCGTAGGAACCGATGACCTGAGCAGTTTGGTCCCACAGGATCTTATTACAAATTTCCAAAATTTCCAAAGGTAAACGTGTGGTGTGATCTGCTTCACAGTCGTGTGATGGGACCGTTTTTCTTTCCACATAAGTCAATAACCGCTGCTGAACATGTTGGAACAGTTTAAATTTTCAGAGGTCGAAGAACTGCAACCTGATCCCGTGCTGCAGCGAGATGGTGCCCCTTCTCACTAGGGCTCTATCGTTGGGAAGGCTTTCAACACATTTCCGTGTCGCTGGCTTGGCAGAGGAGGGCCTATCTCCTGGCCCCCCAAAGCCTTCAGACACAAAGCCATTAGATTTTTTTCCTTTGTGGCTTTGTGAGGGATGCTGTCTACCAGATCGCGATGCAGCACCTCCTGGATCTGCAAGGTTGCATCAGAACGGCAGCGACACACGCCTTAATGACATGCTAGCCTGGCCGTGGGAGGGACTAGAGTATCGGCTAGATTTCCTGCGTACCATAGATGGCGCACGTGTTGGACTCTGTTATAAGGCCACTAAATCTTTCGGTGGGTGTCAACTTTATGCTGCATTACGACACGCTGTGTGGCCGCACGGTTTAAGGCGCAATGTCAAGGATTGCTCGGCCTCTCCCTTCGGAGGTTCGGGTCCTCGGTCGGGCATGGGTGCGCGTGTTGTCCTTAGCATATGTTAGTTTAAGTAGTGCGTAAGTGTAGGGACCGATGACCTCAGAAGTTTGGTCCCTTAGGAATTCACACTCGTCTGAACATTTTATGCTGCAATACGCACCTTTCTGCTTATCCCCATTTCTGAAATAACAAAAAAGGCGTAAAGATGATTTTGGAACACCCTAAATTTTCGATAAATGTATGATGTACCATCCCCATGGACCAACTACAAACCTCTTCTCAGTGTTTACAGGCCCAATTGACGGAGGCTACATAGGATGGAGGATAGTCTGCCGCTTAGGGTGGTTTACATTTGCGACACCTGTCACGATTTTCGGCAAGATTTTATGCCAAGTAATAGTTGCTCCTATCTGCAAGGTAAACCGCACTGATGAACTAACTGTGGAAGATTACTGCAAATACTAACGATATAGGAGATATGAAAATTACAGGATGAACAATTATCAAACAAAAGTACAACCATTGTTTTCGTAACCCCATTGCTGGTGACTTTCCGATTTCCATTCATACAGTGGCTGTAAATAAATACATAATTTCCTCTGTGAATAGCTTACGCAGTAATTTTGACTTCGACTTCGAGAGTACTTCATGCAAATGAAACATAGAAATACAAATAGGAATTAGACTCTTATTTGAATAACTAACATACAATTGATACGTCATATCAACAGACACACTGGCAAACCCGGTAAGGGCTAACGCTAGCACCTAGATAACGCTTCCTATCTTCGCACACGAACTGCCTAAGAGATTGTATGACAACAGGTTTAACGTTTGACGAACGTGTTTCTTTACAGAAGGTTATTGTTAGGTTTACTTATCAACATTCATTTTTCAGGGAATTTATGTAGATAGAATATGTATCTGAGATTTACAACACTGGCGACAAACTCTTATCACTGCCTCCATTTATAACCAATAAGAGAAGCTACAGTTCCCATGGGTGACGTCTTTTCTCTACGCTTCTTAGGGCACTCACCGGGGCAGCATTAGCCAGACGATTGTAGTTTTACCAAATTTAGCACACATCTGTAGAAGTCTGCAGGAAATTTTCAGTTTGTGCTGTTACCGAGCGAGTACACTCGTTGATATCACGATGTATGCTGCCGTATATCGCTTTCACCAGGAACTTTCTTGTAATGGTTTGTTAAGTGTTAAGTAGTAAGGAACTATCTTCCTTACTATATACAGCGAACAAAGAAAGAAAACTTAGACTTGATGTCGATGAACATTAGGCGCAAAAGTCTCACCAGGTTCTGAATGAGCAGATGCAAATGAGAACATCCTCTCTCACAACGTTCACGTGAACCAGCTATCTAGCCACACACACACACACACACACACACACACACACACCATTCTTCATTTAATTTTGTGGTAGTGCTATACTGTTCCTCCTATTGGAATGCCGAGACCTCCATCATTAGAATTTTGTTTTCATACATTCTGTAGATTTTGATAATGTTGGAACTAGAACACACACATTCTCGGCAGCGTAATTGACTCATCTTGTACTCTTCCTTTCTACAACAACCTCTCGACTTTCTACATGCTATTTCCATACAAGCTGCGTCCTTTAATTCAGTGAATATTCACCTTGTACCTGTGTCTCCCCAGTGCAAAACCATTCTAACTTTGTCTAAGTTTGTAAGTTGTATTAGAAATTAACGACCATGTCATATTTACTTTGAAAATTGTGTCGCCTGTAATGGCCTGTATTTACTTTGTAATTTATGAACATTCACAACCTTCCTCTATGCAATTGTTCAGTACGGTAAGATAAAGGCATAAATTATTGTAAAAGTGTGGCACGCAAGGGCTGATTTACACGTTTCACGCTTAATGCCTCATGTCATGATCAAATATTTCGAACAGTTTCTAGCATCCATATAATGCAAAGTTTAAATCGTTACCTTATGATGGCCTAATAAATCGAAAACATTTTAGTAACAATCAAATATTAGTGTAAAATACGCAAGTTGTTTGCTTTTAATTCTTGAGTGTGAAATGTTTCTACTGACAAGGGAGACTCCCCATCGCTCCCCTGTCAGAGTTCATGGTAAGATGGGCAAGTAGGCAACCCGACAAAAACTGAACACAGATCAAGCATGAAAGCAGGAAGAAGGTGTACTGAAGTGTGAAAAATAAAAAGCAAAATAGAAACAGTGAACAGCCCAAGAACGAGAAGTTTAATAAAGAGTAGCGTGAGATCAGCAATGGTGTCGTGATTAATTGATTATGGTGTTGGACTACCGTGCGGGCCAGCTGTGTTCAAAGCTGCCTCGTGCTTTTTTTTTACAACATTACGAACTGTCGTCTGGTCATTGGAATGTTTATTCTCTTTCTGTATTCTCTGCAGTGTCATACTATACACTGGTTATAGAATATGAATCATGTGGTAAGAATACGTTCCCGTCGCAAGTAAATGTTGTGAACAATGGGAGCAGACCACATAGACGTCTCACAGAAATGAAAACAACGAGTAAACGGGTGTGAACTATGTTACAACAAAGGAACTCAAGGGTCAAGACTTCCAAAACGAAAAGGAACTTCGAAAACGTTAAAGACATATGCTTTGACAGAGCAAAGACAAAATGTGTGATTGTGAAACTGCTGCGTTCATTTGTTGCAGCTTATGTGACAAGCTATTATGTTTTCATCATTTCCTAGGGACTGAGCACACCTGTGTCGCACAAGGAGGCATATCTCACTCACTTACCAGTCGTACAAATTAGGTGCGTCGATAGGAGATTCCTGTGGTATCGATAGTAACGGTGCCACATAGTTTCAAAGGTTGGCACTACCACAAGACACCGACGGCAGAGCCCTCTAGCTGGTGCTGTGCAGCTCTACGAGCTCCGCTACAGATTCTGGCCCATTTCATCAGGTGCAGACAACCAGGACACTTCGCTTCAGCTTTGCTCTACATACAACGGGTCCAAGACTTCGCATCTGTACAAAGTTATGTATTCTTTCTTGCACTAGTAAACCATTTTTACTCACGGCAGTACCGACGTAATTTTCCTGTTCCTGTTCCTTACCCACGCGCCGCCTCCCAGGCGGGATACAAAAATCCCTGTCACATGACAAACGTACTGTCACTAATGCCGTGGCTGACACAGCAGTAAGCCTGATTAGCTCAGTGGTAACGTATTTGGTTCCCCCGCAGCGGGCACGGGTTCGATTCCTGGTCGCGTTGGAGATTTTCTCCGCTCGTGGACGGGCTGATGTGTTATCCTCATCATCGGCACGGAAGTCGTCCAATGTGGCGCCGACTGAAATAAGACCTGTACTTGGCGGCCGAACCCGAATGGGACCTCCTGGCCAACAACGCCATACGATCATTTCATTTATTTTTTGATACAGCAGACGTGTTTTCCGGTGGACGATTCGGTTGACTTGTCGCCTTGTCATCAAATGTTTGCGGTTCCCATTCAAAGGCCTTTCGGCTGTTAATAGAGTAGTTGGGCAGAATCAACTATCATTATAGATCCCTACCTTACACCTCGCCCTCGCAGACTGACGTTACACCACGTCACGGACACAAATTGGAATAAAGGGCACAGCGAAAAAGGGAAAAAGCAAATTGCCACAAGGGGGGTTTCAACACGGCTATAGCGCGTTGCAGTCCAACACCGCAACCACTTAACAACGTCGCTCTTTCTCTACCCGACTGCTCTATATTGCACTTCTTGCTCTTCGACCGTTCACAGTTTCTGTTTTGCTTTTTTTTCCAGAGTCCAGTACACTTTCTTCAGCTTCTGACAGGCTGTCCGCTGGGCCCTGTTACCACTTAATCTGAGGGCGATGCGACGGGGGGAGCTTCCCTTGTACGAAGTGAAGGAAGAAGCAATTAACACGATCATGTGTTTACCTCAGAGTTCTCTTGTTTCAGGCCAGAGGTTCGCGCTGATGGAAGCGAAGGTGGTGCTGGTGCACCTGCTGTCCAGGTTCAGCCTCCAGGTGGTCGAGAAGACGCCGGTGCCGCTCAAGATCCAGCCCAGCAGCGTCACCCTCTCTATCCAGGGGGGCGCCTGGCTCGGCGTACGGCGCAGGGCGGCTCTGTAGGAGACAGAGCAGTCGTAGGAGCCGCTGTTGAGTCTAGCACTGGGCAAATCTATCACGTCGAAAGATAATGTAATCCGTTTGCATCTGCAGCAAGCTGTACAACGCACCAAACCCGCTCGGGATCGATATACTTGATAACCAACCGTTAGGCAACAAGGCAAAGACATCTAAGTCTTCCACTCACCTAACCCATAACAGATTTTACGTTTTCGTTGTTCCGCATCATATCGCTTCTTAGAACTACTCCCAAATATTTAAACAATGTATCATCTACAATATGTTCGCCACTAATCTTGTAGTCAAATACTGTCGGATTCTTTCTCTCTGCTACAGGCATTATGTTGCATTATTAAGACACATTTTAGAGAGTTACCATTCATTATTCCTAGCGTTCAGTATTGACAGACTCTACCCAAATACATCGTCCATCACACTAAAACGGTCCTAACTTCTCCTTGGTACTGCTTTTCGGTTAAGACAGTCTATGAAAAGTTGCAGCCACTCTCGCTCGGCTGTGTGATCTGTAACGATATCCACAATGTCCTACAAGCAAATACTCAGCTAATACCTTCCCTCACCTTGTCAATTAACTTGTAAGATTTCAAAGAGCCTTCTTGTACGTAACACGTAAAGTTTCTGTAATAAGACGTTCACCAAAACACCTCGTGAAATGTTGTGCTTAAAACGTCACACACCTGTTCATGTAATCCAACTCTTAAGCAGACTGCTTCTGTCCCGAACTAGCCTAATATTTCTAATCATCTGTTAGGTCTAGGTCTGTCTCTAAGAATGACTGGCTGAGATACCAGATATGGAACACATACACATTTCAATCACACACAATATAAATACATGTTAGTGGGACATAAAAACAGATAAAATACTATTTAGCAAGAGCTACTGTAACGATAAACAACTCTGAAAATGTATGTAGGCAGTGCCAGTTCGTTATACGGAAATGTCCTTTCATCAAAGTAAATAATTTGGTGCGTATGGACTTATTAATGCTGGCAATTTAGATCTTTTAAATTTCAGAATATCTTTGGTGAGAAATTTTAATTACTGATACAGTAACAAACAAACAAATAAATGATCCCAGATTGCAATAAAGCTAATGTCAGCATTAGAGAATAGCCGTACTTAACTGATCGTAAACGCTTAGGCATAAAAATTACCTTAACACACTTCTTTATGAGCCAACTAGGTAAAATTCTGGCATTTGAAATAGCCTTTTACTACAGAGAAGTTTAATCTGAGGTGTTATTCGACAAGAACTGTTGAACGCTAAACTGGGAACGGACTTGAATTTACTAATGCACTTCAGTAATGTTAATCGATGGGAATCATACTGACGGCTCGCAGTAATGCACTGTCGGTTGACAATCGGCAATACGATTACAGACATGTGCGTACACCTGCTTCATACCTGAGACGACTTCTGTAGGATCTGTGACGTCGATGCTACGTTACCTCGTTGTTCGCTGTCCCACCGAAATACTCCATACAAAACTTTTGTGTTTCAGGACGGGACAGGCCAATCGAGTAAATTCGATATTAAGAACACAGTAGTGGACGGCTGGCCCTTACGTGCAGCCTGAACGTTTATTTTTCAGAAGGCCAAAATTAAATTGTTTAGGATCTCGTCGCTGACATAAATTTGAGAAACAGTTGTGAGCATGAAGAACCTGATAATACACAGTTCACCGCCTGAAATGACGCCATTCCATCTCACTCGTACTGCTAAGCTTTGCTCGTAATCGTAAAATACTATCACTCACTGCCGCTCCTCAACTGTCTCTCTGCGGCACTCTCCACAGATATTAATCTTCCAAGCGGGCCGAAGCTTCTCGAATTACAACGAAATTAACTATTATATGGGAACAAAATTACATTATAAATAACAATATTAGTTCTAAATAATACTTTACGTCGCATCTGTGTATATAAAATCATTATAATCCAATACAAGCAACGTTGAAACACAAAACTACGGATAAAAATTACATACAGACTTCATTAATGTTCCAGAACGACAAAGATCAGTAGAATTAGCTGCAACATATAAGGACGTAAGCCAAGTAAGTCCTTTACAACTCTCTCAACGTGTTACCTCTAACATTTTTTAAATAAAATGGTAGTGGTAAACAAGATCAAGTCAGATAGATAACAAAAAGAAATTAAAGGCGCTATTCATAATGGTTTAGGACTGCCTTTCTTGCTGCATTATCTTCACATACAGAATGAGAAAGGAGATAAAGTTTAGTTAGATGTAGTTTTTACAGGCCAACTGCTTTTGCGCGTATGCTAATAACTATTGCTAAGAATTTGTATTTTCCTTTCTATAACATATGCTCTACTGTTTACCAATAAAGTATATTTTGTTCGTAATAAACGAGTGTCTGCTTGTGACACGCCCATCACATCTGTGACTGGTTATTTGTCTCCCTGAGTCTTAGCACAACAATATGAGCACTTTCAGAGTTCCTGTGTTCAAACAGTGCTCAAAGGAAAGTTCCTCATCGAGCAGTTTACGGCTTTTGTCGTGTATGCAATGAGCCATCATCCTGATGCGTTTACTCAGTGATTTAAATTAGACATGGAAGTACCTGGAATGCTTTCAAAATGTCAGCTGTGTTTTTCAGATTACAGGGAACTAATTTTACGTATGGTAATTATAAAACTTTAATTCGTTATAGATGTGGAAAAGTGTGACTGTGATGACCAAACTTTTCGGAAATAACTCTAACTAGTCACGTTTTGTGATGGTTCAGTTTTTGTCACACCATGACCGGTTTGTAATCGTCTAGCGACGCGTCTTCAGGTGGTACACCTTTTTTGTGGTTATTCGTTAGCATTGGGGGAGAGGTCGAGGAGTCGTGTAACAGTGGCGCGTGCCGGTCATAGTGTAATAAAAACTGAAACATCATAAAATGTGACTGATTGCGTTATTTCTGAAAACTTGTATGGTAAATATTGTTATTAGTACGATTAATATAATTTTCCAAGGAGAATTATAACTGAAAATATTAATTACATACCACAATTCCTTTTTTTGTTTCGTGTGACACTAGTTATCAGTTTTTTGGGTCCTTACTGGAGGATTAGTCACATGCTTCTTATTAATTACTGCTCGGTTGGCTGTAGTACCGTATCAATGTGAATCAGTAAGAATGCTTTATTTAACTGTGCCAGGACTATTTTGAGCCCATGGAGATTGCTTTAGTAGCTTTTGCCTGCATCTACATGATTACTCTGCAATTCATAACTGAGTGTCTGGCAGAGGGTTCATTGAACCAACTTTAAGCTACTTCTGTACAGTTCCACTGTCGAAAAGCGCAGAGGTAAACGAACACTTAAATCTTTCCGTGCGAGCTCTGTTTTCTCGTAGTTAATTATGACGATCATTTCCGCGTATGAAGGTCGCCCATAACAAAATATTTTCACATTTTTGGGAGAAAGTTGGCGATTGCAGTTTTATAAGAAGGTCCTGCCTCAGCGAAAACGCCTTTGTTGTGATGACTGCGACACCAATTCGTGTTTTATATCTTGGCTCTCTCTCTCTCCACTTGAGTTGTACCGGTGCGCACTGACTAATCGATCGCGGTAACGGAGTACGATCTTTGATGGCTCCGTGGCTTTGAACGGCATGAAAGTTGACAGCTGGAATTTGCCCTGCGATCTGGAAGGAGTTCCTGCAGGGCGCGAGGCCGGTTTACCTCCGCTGTGGAGAGGCGATAGTAAACGGATTTTGCGGAACACAGACCTCATCCCGGGAAGACGGTGTTCCAGGTTGGCTGTGGTGGTGACGAGACTCTGTAAATTTGCCTGTGCCGAGCGTGTGGGGATACTGAGCGGCACTTCGCTATCGATTCAAGTATTTTGGTGGGACTCTTTCTGTGGCTTCTGGGCCTTGTTTTGTGAAAGTAGTAGGGCTGTGCCTAGTTTCTCCCTCCCAGAAGGTCTGGTGTGTTTGCTATTTATGGAGGTTCGCTCCGAAAGAACTGAAGTTTTCCTTAACGGAAGCAGATACTGTGTTTCATTACAGACTTCAATAGCAGCTGTTTGTGAAGTGCGTAAAAGATGCGTCGTCTGTGTTACAGAGTTAGTGGAGTTAAGCTGCCTGTTTAAATTGGTCATATTTCGAGTGGCTTACTGTGGACCATGTTGAGAGCGTAAGTGTGGTTGTCCTTCCTTTTAAATACCGTGGAGTTTCACTTAATCAGAGTGCCTTTTCACTTTAACCTTTTATAAGTGAAGCGTTTGCAAGACACGTCAGTGGAGTTAGCGTAATTTAATCATAGTTGCCTTTTCATTGTAATCATTTCAATTAAGCATTTGTAAAACATTGAATTGGGGTAAGTCTAATTTAATCAGTGTGTCTTTTCACTGCAAACATTTTAGTTAAGTATTTGTAAAATATTTTGGTAAGATTGTTAGTTGACCCACCCTGATTTTTTTCAGTGGAAAATGCTGCTAAAATACGAATGTACTTTTCCACTGCAGTAGTTGCGGACAGCCTAATAAACCAGGTTTGACGTCTGGGATTGGGTTGCTTAGCTATTTCAAATAGTGGAGTTTACGTTACTAAGAACTGTCCGATACGTTACTTATGGTTAGTGTCTTACTGCAAAACATGTTGGAAGTCAGTGGGTTTGAATTTTGTTCCATTTCAAAATAATGTTTAATGATTGGTCGTGCCTTATAATTAGTGCAAGCAATTAATTGTGGGGGCACATAAATCTTATTGGTTTTCTCATTCCTGTAATTAGAGCGCTACCCAGCTGTTAAGTGCTTCGTTGCTTATCACCATATTCGCTGACTAGTAGATGTTTGATTTTTGTTTAGTTACGTTTGGCTCCTAAATGGGTGATATGAAATACACGTCGCCCATTGTAAAGCGGTGCACTGTTACTGGTTTCCTGAGGTTAGTTCTCGGTCTGTTGTGGGTCCATGTTGCACGGGAACTGCCCCGTCCACCCGAACACGTGCGGGTGGCGAGACCATATGGTCGTCGGTTCACCCACCCTCCTGGCGCGGAGCTGAGTTGCACTTGTATAACCTCTCCTGGTTCTAAACTTATGTCACCAACGGACGTGACGTACCACTTGTGACGCTACTGTTAATTGTTACCAAATATGCTGCAATCTTTTACGATATTATATTTAAAAGCCAATTGAAAATTTTTGTAAATAATAAGGTTTTGAATATTAGCATGCGGTGCTGGCTTCAGATAAAACGTTGGGCAAATTGCGTAGTTTCTTAATTGTTTAAAAGGTCCTTCGATGATGTCAATTGCTAATCTCATTTTCTCGTTAATATTCGACAAGCTGTTATCTTTCTTACTTGTTTTTAGAAGCTATTTTATTGACGTAACAAGGTTGTTGACTTTTATTTAAATAGAAAGTTATGCATGTTTTCCGCCGTGAACGCTGCTGTCTTGCTTTCCGTCTCAGCAGCGAATTCAAATGCTTTAGGCTAACTACAGCCACTTCACCACTATTTCACCATAATACAAGACGAGCTACACTCCTTTGAACTTTCTCGACGTCTTACGTCAGTTCTATCTGATGCGGACCCCACTGCAGTATTTCAGAAGAGGGCGGACAACCGCAGTGTAAGCAGTCTCTTTAGTAAACCTATCAGATTGTGTAAGTGTTCTGCCGCTAAATCGCAGTTTGCGGTTTGATTTCTCCACGACACTGTCTATGTGATCGTTCCAGCTAAAGTTATTCGTAGCTGTAATCGCTAATTATTTAGCTGAGTTTACAGATTTGTGTGAGTTATCGTGTAGGTGAGATGTGGCGGATTCGTTTTAGTGGTCATTTGACTGACTTCACACTTTTCATTATTTAGAGTTACTTGACAATTTTCGCACCATACATATACCCTCTCTAAATCATTTTGCAATTCGGTTTGATCATCTGATGACTTTACGTGACGGTAATATTTTTAATCCTGTCGTGCAGTAAAACTTAAAATGACCCCAAAATGTCAGTCAGACCTTTAAAACTAGTTAAAAGGTAAGGAATAAATAAGGTATCGTCACATTCACAATAAAAGCTGGGCTGGGCTCAAATAATGGGTGCCGTAATATCATAATAAGGCTGGTTTCTGTTAACCAGTTGGTCATTCTTAAAATGTGTTTCCCTGTACCGGAGTGTTTCACAATTTGGATATCCTATAAAAGATTTAGCCTTTTCCACTTGCTGGCCGTATGGAGTACATGTAAATTGCCCAACGTCGGGGAGCGATGCGCACTAGATTTTACGTGCTCTGCAATGCCCGAATTCTGATTAATTTTCTCATACTTGTTAAGCGAATATTCACTAAAACTGGTTCAAAATTTTCTACTAGTCTGGCCCACGTGTGAAGCTTCACACTCGATGCACTCTATTTCGTAAACACCTCCTACAGCGTATTTGTCTTTAGTAGATATTTCATTATGGATGTACTGATGCTCTACTTTGTCAAAATGGTTCAAATGGTTCAAATGGCTCTGAGCACTACGGGACTTAACTTCTGTGGTCATCAGTCCCCTAGAACTTAGAACTACTTAAACCTAACTAACCTAAGGACATCACACACAACCACGCCCGAGGCAGGATTCGAACCTGCGACCGTAGGCGTCGCGCGGTTCCGGACTGAGCGCCTTAACCGCGAGACCACCGCGGCCGGCTCTACTTTGTCGACGAAAAGGCGACGACGTCCACATCGTATTTTCTAAATAGATTTGCAAGGCCATACGATTCGGTGCGTACAAAGAGGATTTTAACAAATGTAGTATTCTTGCTTAACAGACGTAATGCGAGTTTAGATGCATCAGGATAAGTTTTTTGTTGATCCAAATCATTTGTACTGAAGCGCCAAACAAACTGGTATAGGCATGCGTATTCAAATACAGAGATACGCAAAGACGCAGAATATGGCTCTACGGTCGGCAACGCCTGTAAGACAGCAAGTGTCTGGCGCGGTTACTGCTGCTACAATGGCTGGTTATCAAGACTGAAGTGAGTTTGAAGGTGGTGTTGTAGTCGGCGCACGAGCGATGTGACGCAGCATCTCCGAGGTACCGATGAAGTGGGGATTTTCCCGTACGACCATTTCACGAGTGTACTGCACGCAACAAGCGGCTACACGGGTAGCAGGGGTTGTGTGGCATTGGCTGGGCGGTTTTTTAGGTTAGATGGCCTTGGGCAAGTACAGAAAGGGCAACAGCCTCAACGGGTGCGGGGCAAAGTCAGGACATGCGGGGACCAAGCAGCAATCGGTATTGTAATTGTCAACTGTCGAAGCTGCGTTGGTAAAGTACCAGAACTTCAAGCGCTGATAGAAAGCACCGAAGCTGAAATCGTTATAGGTACAGAAAGCTGGCTTAAGCCAGAGATAAATTCTGCCGAAATTTTTACAAAGGTACAGACGGTGTTTAGAAAGGATAGATTGCATGCAACCGGTGGTGGAGTGTTCGTCGCTGTTAATAGTAGTTTATCCTGTAGTGAAGTAGAAGTGGATAGTTCCTGTGAATTATTATGGGTGGAGGTTACACTCAACAACCGAACTAGGTTAATAATTGGCTCCTTTTACCGACCTCCCGACTCAGCAGCATTAGTGGCAGAACAACTGAGAGAAAATTTGGAATACATTTCACATAAATTTTCTCAGCATGTTATAGTCTTAGGTGGAGATTTCAATTTACCAGATATAGACTGGGACACTCAGATGTTTAGGACGGGTGGTAGGGACAGAGCATCGAGTGACATTATACTGAGTGCACTATCCGAAAATTACCTCGAGCAATTAAACAGAGAACCGACTCGTGGAGATAACATCTTGGACCTACTGATAACAAACAGACCCGAACTTTTCGACTCTGTATGTACAGAACAGGGAATCAGTGATCATAAGGCCGTTGCAGCATCCCTGAATATGGAAGTTAATAGGAATATAAAAAAAGGGAGGAAGGTTTATCTGTTTAGCAAGAGTAATAGAAGGCAGATTTCAGACTACATAACATATCAAAACGAAAATTTCTGTCCGACACTGACAATGTTGAGTGTTTATGGAAAAAGTTCAAGGCAATCGCAAAATGCGTTTTAGACAGGTACGTGCCGAGTAAAACTGTGAGGGACGGGAAAAACCCACCGTGGTACAACAAAAAAGTTAGGAAACTACTGCGAAAGCAAAGAGAGCTCCACTCCAAGTTTAAACGCAGCCAAAACCTCTCAGACAAACAGAAGCTAAACGATGTCAAAGTTAGCGTAAGGAGGGCTATGCGTGAAGCGTTCAGTGAATTCGAAAGTAAAATTCTATGTACCGACTTGATAGAAAATCCTAGGAAGTTCTGGTCTTACGTTAAATCAGTAAGTGTCTCGAAACAGCATATCCATACACTACGGGATGATGATGGCATTCAAACAGAGGATGACACGCGTAAAGCTGAAGTACTAAACACCTTTTTCCAAAGCTGTTTCACGGAGGAAGACCGCACTGCAATTCCTTCTCTAAATCCTCGCACAAACGAAAAAATGGCTGACAACGAAATAAGTGTCCAAGGAATAGAAAAGCAACTGGAATCACTCAATAGAGGAAAGTCCACTGGACCTGACGGGATACCAATTCGATTCTACACAGAGTACGCGAAAGAACTTGCCCCCCTTCTAACAGCCGTGTACCGCAAGTCTCTAGAGGAACGGAGGGTTCCAAATGATTGGAAAAGAGCACAGATAGTCCCAGTCTTCAAGAAGGGTCGTCGAGCAGATGCGCAACACTATAGACCTATATCTCTGACGTCGATCTGTTGTAGAATTTTAGAACATGTTTTTTGCTCGAGTATCATGTCGTTTTTGGAAACCCAGAATCTACTATGTAGGAATCAACATGGATTCCGGAAACAGCGATCGTGTGAGACCCAACTCGCTTTATTTGTTCATGAGACCCAGAAAATATTAGATACAGGCTCCCAGGTATATGCTATTTTTCTTGACTTCCGGAAGGCGTTCGATACAGTTCCGCACTGTCGCCTGATAAACAAAGTAAGAGCCTACGGAATATCAGACCAGCTGTGTGGCTGGATTGAAGAGTTTTTAGCAAACAGAACACAGCATGTTGTTATCAATGGAGAGACGTCTACAGACGTTAAAGTAACCTCTGGCGTGCCACAGGGGAGTGTTATGGGACCATTGCTTTTCACAATATATATAAATGACCTAGTAGATAGTGTCGGAAGTTCCATGCGGCTTTTCGCGGATGATGCTGTAGTATACAGAGAAGTTGCAGCATTAGAAAATTATAGCGAAATGCAGGAAGATCTGCAGCGGATAGGCACTTGGTGCAGGGAGTGCCAACTGACCCTTAACATAGACAAATGTAATCTATTGCGATACATAGAAAGAAGGATCCATTATTGTATGATTATATGATAGCGGAACAAACACTGGTAGCAGTTACTTCTGTAAAATATCTGGGAGTATGCGTGCGGAACGATTTGAAGTGGAATGATCATATAAAATTAATTGTTGGTAAGGCGGGTACCAGGTTGAGATTCATTGGGAGAGTGCTTAGAAAATGTAGTCCATCAACAAAGGAGGTGGCTTACAAAACACTCGTTCGACCTATACTTGAGTATTGCTCATCAGTGTGGGATCCGTACCAGATCGGTCTGACGGAGGAGATAGAGAAGATCCAAAGAAGAGCGGCGCGTTTCGTCACAGGGTTATTTGGTAACCGTGATAGCGTTACGGAGATGTTTAATAAACTCAAGTGGCAGACTCTGCAAGAGAGGCGCTCTGCATCGCGGTGTAGCTTGCTCGCCAGGTTTCGAGAGGGTGCGTTTCTGGATAAGGTATCGAATATATTGCTTCCCCCTACTTATACCTCCCGAGGAGATCACGAATGTAAAATTAGAGAGATTAGAGCGCGCACGGAGGCTTTCAGACAGTCGTTCTTCCCGCGAACCATACGCGACTGGAACAGGAAAGGGAGGTAATGACAGTGGCACGTAAAGTGCCCTCCGCCACACACCGTTGGGTGGCTTGCGGAGTATAAATGTAGATGTAGATGTACCTTGAATATCAGGAATACGGTAAAACATCAAATCTCCGACATCGGTGCTGCCGGAAAAAGATCCGCAAGAACGGGAGAACGAGGAGAACGACGACTCAAGAGACTCGTTCAGCGTGACAGAAGTGCAACCCTTCCGCAGAATATTTCTTCAGATGTCAATGATGCACCACCAACAAGTGTCAGCGTGAGAACCATACAACGAAACAACATCGATATGGGCTTTCGGAACCGATGGCTCACTCGTGTACCCTTGATGACTGCACGACACAAAGCTTTACGCCTCGCCTGGGCTCGTCAACACCGATGTTGGACTGTTGATGACTGGAAACATGTTGCCTGGTCATTTCAATTTATATCGAGCGGATGGAAGTGTACGCGTATGGAGACTACCTCATGAATCTATGGACCCTGCATGTCAGCAGGGGATTGTTCATGTTGGCGGAGGCTCTGTAATGGTGTGGGGTGTGTGCGGTTGGAGCGATTAGGACCCCTGTTACGTCTAGATATACCTCTGACTAGTGACTAGTAAGTAAGCATCCTGTCTGATCAACTGCATCCATTCATGTCCATTATACATTCCGACGGACTTGGGTAGTTCCAGCAGGACAATGCACACCCCACACGTTCAGAATTTCAACAGAGTAGCACCACGAACACTTTTCTGAGTGTAAACACTTCGCTGGCCACCACACTCCCCAGACATGAACATTATTTTGGGCATATCTGGGATGCCTTGCAACGTGTTGTTCAGAAGAGATCTCCAGCCCCTCGTACTCTCGCAGATTTATGGATATCCCTGCAGGATTCATGGTGTTAATTCGCTCCAGCACTACTTCAGACATTGGTCGTGTCCATGGCACGTCTTGCTGCTGCACTTGTAGGTGCCCTACACGATATTAGGCAGGTGTACCAGGTTTTTGGCTCTTCAGCGTATAGTATTAGTTGTAGGAACCTAACTCAGCTGGTCATGGCGCTGGAGTCGGCATCGCTCCATAAACCCGTCTGGATCATCCAGAACCTCACCAACTCTCTCCCTGCACATCTCGCAACGGCCCGTGCTGCAACAAATGTTTGTTCACGCTTCTGACAGATGGTCACTTCAAAGTGTATTTTGCAGAATATTAGGATGTGTTTTCCTTTTTATTTTTCTCATTTGTTCTGAACTGTTAGCCGTGGTGCGCTCAGCTACAGCTCAAGAATCACAGCGATTGCTTTGCAATAGCACTTCTATTCGCCTTTCTCTTTCCGCAGCTTGCTGAGATTAAGAGGAGGGGGAAGGTATCAGGCCTAAGGAGGTTCTTCCTATTCTCACTAAGACTGATCTCTTCGCTCGTACCAGAATGAAGCTGAGGTTCGTCGTGATGCGTCTCATTGTCACAATGTGGGGCTCTCTCCAATTTGTCTCTCGACAATACCAGCTAGCAGTTCGTAGCCTGATGTTCTGCCCATCATTGTGTTTGGATTGCACCACCGATTCTCATTCCCAGTTGTACTGCAGATTATTATCAGATGCTCTTTACACCTTCCCATTAACGTCTTGTCTACTGGCACAGTCACAGATTAATATGGCGAGTTGTGCACTTTTAGTAAGTGGGTTACGGCCCATGTCCCGTCAGGTAGCGGATTACTCACTTCACAATTGTGAAGACATTGTTGGTCTTCCCTTTTATATTGTTTCTGCTCTCACATTTCATGTCATTCTATGTATATATACTCATTTTCTTCTTTGATGTGACTCTGTCAATATGTCTTACTAACTTTCCATATTTTCTCGCACTCCCACTGCTAGATCTAAAGGTCGTATGTCTGATACGACTAGAAATACTTCAGTCAGCGTAGTTCAGTTCACGCCCTTGAGGTGCTCGTGTGTACCCTTTGGTGCTTGCCCAAGGGCGCGTGTAGTCTTTAGCTTTCTGGTTCTGTGAGGCCATACTCCCACCCCATAACCCACAAAAAACGATGAGTATTTTTATGGTTCTAACGTATCTTTGGCAAACGATTCATTAAATTTCAGATTTTCGTCTAAGTTTATTCTGTACGCTTTTGACTTCATGCCTCGCCAATTATTCAGGTTGTGGATTTATTCGTTTTACTTTTAGCAACGTATAAACTGTTATGTGTGCTGTTATGGTTAGGCGTTTTGAGTACTTTCTCTCAAGCTGACAGCCAGTGTTACTCGCAGATCATCTGCAGCCTCTGGTGTTTCACGTATCGTGAAATTGGGCCACACAGTGCGCCCTGTGGGCAGCCCCTGATGATTTCATTTCTCCGTAATTTCCTTGTGTGGAGCCATTACATCTCAACTATTATGCCTACACCATATTTATGATATGTGTGAACAGCCTCAGTCTACCTACTCACGTGGTGTATGCTGTGTGCATGCGGAACATTACGACAGACGTCGTCATGGTGGCTGGCGGTGCTACTGCAAGGCACTGCCTCCATCTGGTGGAAGGAATGTGAACGTTACACCTTGAGAGGGCAACCAGAGGCCTAACGGGACATCACGTGGACACACCGTGCGTCACTACCACAGCAGAGATCTACTGCATGCGGGGGCGGGACGTGTGCTCGGTCCTATACACGATCCTCTGCCTCGACAACTAATATGCTCAGACGTCCTACAACTCTTTATAATTATCTGTGAGTGCATTGTACCTAGGGGGCTGATAAAATTTGAAAACAAGCAGTGATATAACAGCTTGTTATTGTTTATTACAATGAATGTTCTCGGAAAATAAAGTAATGAACCAGGCAACAGTATCTTTTTCTACCACAATGCAATACTTTCTAACAAGAAAATTGGACTAAACAGCAAATAACTGAGTTTTCACTCCGGCTTTCTGCTGAAATCAACGAATATTACGAATATTGTACCGGCAACACTGAACTCTACGTTCAAAACAGTGAATACAGTATGGAAATCAACGAAAACTTTTTGCTAAATAAATCTCAAGTCCAACGCTAGGTATCGTTTTATGCTTTTAAAATGAATATTGTACCATCAACACTGAATTTTACGTTTAAATCATCATGAATATTGTACCATCAAGACTGAATTTTGCGTTTAAATCATCAGATTTACTATCGAACTAATAAATTTTTCATGTATATCAGAGAATTTCCACATCAAATCCATCTCCCTACCACTGAAAATATACTTTGGAGAATCAAGTGATGTTACCCACTCACAAAACAGCAATCACATAACAGAATTTCGCATCTAACTAACGGATCCTACCTCACGATGTGTCTCAAGTTGCACTCATAACATCGAATGTCTCCATAGGATATCTAAGTGCAGACATTTTACATAGAGAAAAACGTTGAATGTGCTTGGAAATTGGTCAGCTGTGTCCTGAAGTCAATGAAACTGGCAACTAGAGAATTAAATTTGCTTCTTACCGCTACACTTTCGGCTGAGAAACACATAACTGTTGTGGTCCTAGCAGGATATCTCCGATTCCGCTCGATATCTTTGGTCATGCGCTCTGGAACTGTTAACACTACCATCCTCCATTACAGTACATGTCACGTTCAGAGAACCATTCCAACAAATCTAACTCTTCCATCGACTACTTCCATACTTTACGGTGTTAAAGAACGATTCAAGTTAGCCACTGTGCAGCTATCTCTGATGCAACTCCTGATACATCAGAGCCGGACACGGTATTGTTTGAACGTCTTGTGCTCCATCTATATCCAGTTGCTGCACCACTCATCAAGGTTAAATCAGTAACTAGCGGACTGAAGCGTTTAGCAGCTGAAGTAGACTTCGAAGTTATTGTAGAAACAAAGAATATCTGGCGGGGAACTAGGGTGATTTTCAGCGACATGGAGAGGGTTTAACTGTCCAGCAAACTGAAATACATCGAGGATTGCATGACAGCCGTGTACAGTCCTTTCCCTTGAGACATCAGTATCTTTTGCACCAACAGTGCATTCACTGACAACATGTTTAAGGGTGATATGATGAAGGTAACCTCTCAGGAACCAACAAAGAGTGTATATTTAAAGTGTCCATGTGTGACTAACATGCTTATCTTATATAGTGCAATATGTCTCGCCCTGAAGTGATTGGTATGTTAAGGCAGTCTTCGATCATCTGTCTATCATAACATGGAGTTTCTGAGGAGGAGTTAAGTGTGTGTTTGTGTGCGATACGTATGTCTGCTAACAATACTCCCACAAACAGATGTTCCACGCAAGACGAGTTTACACATGGCATTCCCTGGTCTTAGTGCTCAAATTGATTTGTGTGAAACATATTCTCAATTTAAAGTGTACAAAAACGGTTATTTGGAAAGTATTGCCGGCACGGTAGCTCAGCGTGTTCGGTCAGAGAGCTGGTTGGCCTCTGTAATAAAAAACTGAGTGGAAGGATCAACAAACGAACTTGACTAGATGTCCTGTGACGTCCGCAACGATCAACCACAACGATCAACAACGGAAAAAAAGATGGTAGAGCACTTGCCCACTAAAGGCAAAGGTTCCGAGTTCGAGTCTTGGTCCAGCACACAGTTTTAATCTGCCAGGAAGTTTGACATCACCGCACACTCCGCTGCAGAGTGAAAATCTCATTCTATATAATACTTATTTTACAAGTTGTAGTATGTTTTATTCCTTCAAACACGAATACCATGAGACTTAACAGTTCCAATGTTGAAGAGAGAGCTTCAATAGTTCATGCATTTGCAATGTCAGAGACATCATAGTTCAGCTGCTGCCATATGGAAGAGACTTAACACATTTACCACCTTCACAGTCATATACTGTTCAGATGTTTTGGGACTCACGTCTATTACCGATTTCCGATATTTGCTATTAGCTCCATCTCTTGCTGTAATTAACATATGTTTGTTTCGAAATACAGTACCAACAAAAAATCTTTTTCAAGAAATTTACTCCATATGGCTTCTATGGCATTCAACAAGAGCAGGTGGTATGATTTTACTGAAGTCTTTCGATACGTCTGTGGATGTGACTATGGCCACGGGCTGCCTGTTCCCATGGACCAGTGCTTGCAAAACGATAGGCGAAATCCCATGCAATTAATGTGTGAACTGACTCTCATTCCTCTTCTTCTGCAAACTACTCTTTCTTCTTCTTCTTCTTTCTGTTATTATTATTATTATTAGACAAATACAAATATGTACTCATTGTTAAAGCTTCTTACACATAGTCCAAACGCAAAGATAGCACCCATGATGGCAGATGGTTGATCCAATGTATACACAACTGATGTATGCCCAATACCATGTGATACAATAAATCACAATCGTGTATAGGCCTAATTGGGAATTACATGTTTGAACAGACTCGAATTAAAGTATTAATTGGTGTATCACATAAGGTGTTTGTGAGAGGGAATGAAAGTATCCCTCATGAGAGTCTTCTGCAAAATAAATGTCTGTTCCACTCGTGAGCATGCAACATACAACTGATCATGAGAAGGTCATGTAATTTCCAGATCCACACACGTGAAACGGTTTAATTTGTGCCTTTTGATGGCTACAGAGAATGCAATGCAAGCGGGAAATTGCAGTCGGCTGAAATAAAATTGTATGGCAATTGGAATGACTGGAATATGTGAAATCAGCACATCTTGTCTCTCCTTTTGACGTGCCATACAGAAACGTTGCCTTGATTGGATCGGTTTTTGTTGGCGAGCGAGGTTCCATTGCTCAACTGAGGTGGATTAATATTGTGCAACAGATTGATGTCAAACATTTTCCATGTCATTAGTCTAACCCCTACCTCCATCCCTATAGGTCGCAGAGGTTCCCTGCCCCACAGTATTTTTATGCAAATAGTGAATTATATATACACAAAAGTTGAATGAAATTGCTCTAGGCATTCCTGAGTTATATAACTGTCACACTTTCTCGCCTCTCCCTCAGCCATGGGGCTGCTTGGAGTGTCTGACACAGTAATTAGTTCCATGTAGCAAGTGATGTCTGTGCGAAGTTTGGTAGAAATGGCCTCATGCGTCACAGAGATATGCCACTGTCATAATCTTCTTTAATCCCCCCCTAACCCAATCTCCCGCCCCTCTTGCAGTGGAACACTATCGGGGCTGTCACCAATGATCCTAGCGTCCCCGAAAACTACAGATTCAATTGTAAAATCGGCCGCTACCGAATATTTTTTCATATAATTGGTTCTCGTACTGAGCCCACCCCACATTTAGACTGGCGACAGGAGTACGTTAGTACTAGTTCAGAAACCTTCGCGTGCACGCAACACAGTTCATCCAAGTTGCATTGTAATTGGATGAATAGTACAGGAACGCTCAGAAGACGAACAAAGAAACAAATAAATATTAATTTCTTTAAATATTAGAGTACTGCAGTCACTTTGTTCCACAATATCCACTATGGATACGTTTAAGTTAGTGAAAAATGTAGGAGAAGCAGAGGAAGTGAAACATGATGGCTTGCTTTCTAACATAATTAGGATTGCATAGCGACGTGTAACTGCAGATTGCAGGCCGGTGGTTCATCTCCCGACCTTTCGACATCAAAATCTGTAATAGAGCCTGTTAAAGTGCCTGTGACAGTGTGAGATCTTACTACAAAACTCTCTGCAACAAGGCACCTAGCATGACGTCTGTCGTGGTGGAAACAAACAACCCCACGCAAACGTTAAATAATCACTTCTTACGTTTATAAAAAGAACTACGTTGCTCTTAAAACTGGGATTTCACTGAACGTAGAAATCTGTTAGACCGTCATTACGTTATGGTCCTAAGTGCCAAATTCCTCTCAAAAGAAAGATTACTGTTCCTTAATCTATGAACGAAGGATTTAGTAACACTGTCCACCCCATGCTAACCAGTACTCTTAAGGTCAAATTCTCATGATTTTTTTTTTAAAGCGGTCATATGTAAAATATGAGAAACAGTAGAGTTGTCCGCTAGCTCTTTGTACATTTTAAGCCACAACAGATCTAATACACGAAGCTTCTTACGATAGTGGGATATTTTATACGTGCGTAAATTCCATCAAGAAATCGTAACAACACAAGAAATTTGTTTCTGGCAACAATGGCTAGGAAAAATAATAATAGCTATTTGCAAGATTTTTTCTTCTATAATTACCCTTAAAACTTGACAGTTATATTGGAATATTCACATTTTTGTTTCATTTTTGGGTACAGATCCAGGTAAGATTTAGTGAAGCTGTTGTAATTGTTTGGAAAAGGTCGACAGGCTGCTTGAGACACCCTATACAGTTTTATGTTTGTACAGGTTAATGTATACAAATCAGAGACAAAGGCAAGAGACAAATTGAAGTCCTATAAGGCAAAAACTGAGCGAAAGCTATTAAATCATTATGATGACAGGTAACTAGGCACAAGGGAAATGAGAAAAAAGGCAAGTGGCAATGAAACAGAGCTGCTAACGAAACGATACAAATATTAATTTGCTTATTTCATTTATTGATTGATTTATTTAGCCTGTTAAGCAATGGACATGCGAGAGTGGGTGGAAGAGGAAGGGGAAGGGGAATGTGACAAAGCAGATTTAATGAAGGATAAAAGAAGTGGCGCCCATGGTGCCCTTCATACAAAGAAACATATGTAATAATCACAACAATATTGGTCTCAGTTATTGCAGTCAAAACCATGATACTAGTCTCTGCTCCTAACGAATAACACGATCTAATTCTCGTCTACCTGTCACCTTCTTTCTCTCTCTCTCTCTCTCTCTCTCTCTCTCTCTGTCTTTCTCTCTCTCTGTCTGTCTCTCTCTCTCTCTCTCTATGTTCAACCCCTCCTTGTTGACATTGACCTTGTCCGTTGTTAGTACCATAATCTGATCTAAGTTAATTGGTGAAGTACTTAAATTTCATGTCTGAGTTATCTTGTTTTAAAATATTCATTGACTCATTCAATATCATTTCCTTTTCCTTAATTTTATATCCTTTTGTTTCAAGGAGATCTTGTAATTCAGTGTTTGGGAAACTGAACCAAAGTTTCTCAGGATATACGCTCATATGCCCTGCAATACCATAAGATTTCCAGGTGTCGAATGTTTGGTGGCTGGAATACCATTAGTTATCAATATCTTCTTTTCAATCTTTTCAGGGTCCAGGTTCAAATGGCTCTGAGCACTATGCGACTTAACTTACGAGGTCATCAGTCGCCTAGAACTTAGAACTAATTAAATGTAAGTAACCTAAGGACAGCACACTCATCCATGCCCGAGGCTCGATTCGAACCTGCGACTGTAGCGGGCGCTCGGCTTCAGACTGCAGCGCCCAGAGCCGCACAGCCACTCCGGCCAGAGTCCAGGTTCCTGGAACCTGTATGAGTAGTTATGCCATAATGGAATAAAATTTAAAAATTTGCAGGGTAAAAACCTTTGTCGTTTGGAATCATTTTTATACTACCTCAGTTTCATGAAGTGACAGATAAATCACTGGCAGTTAAAGAAACCATAGGTCTTCGCCCAGTCTTATACTGCAGCAAAGGTTTAGTACATTGTTAACCAATTTTTCTTGTGTGTAATGATTCAGAATATTACAATAATTACAATACAAATAATGCACATATTTTCTCTGTTTCTCTGGTACAAGTTGGAGGTGCACTCATAGTAAAGTCTTAACACTTCTTAAAAATCTGGATGTATATCTCTAATACTGTTCAACTGATTTTGAAAATTTCTCCTTTTTACTCTGACGTAATAAATAAACTCAAAGTTATCATCGAATAATTTTACAAGAATGAAGTTTGGTCTTAATTTCTGAATAATTTCTGGAGGAACAATATATGGAGCGATTTCTTCAATTATATTACTTCTTCATATTAACGATTCTGTAGCTAAATCAAATCTTTCATCTGATTCTTGTACATGATAGTCCTTAATTTTATTCAGATCTTTTAAGTGATTAACTTGAATTTCATACTTTCTTCTATGTGATCTATTAGACCTTCATAGAGTTTCTTTACATTATCATTTGTTTTACATTCACCATGTTTTCGAATTGAAGACAAAATTTGGTATGTAACCAATTTCCTGAAAAGACTAGCTTCATCCTTTTGTCATTTTAAAATTAAAGAAAGTAAGTCTGGTTAATGAATTTTCATTCCCCTTGATCCCAAGGAATCCTTGGGAATTAAATTCTTAAATATTTTTTGTCTTCTGCCTCAACATGTTTTCTTATTCTATAGTCACTATCTTTATGTTTCAGTATTTCATCAAAATCTTTTAGGTTTAAACCATTGATTAATCTTTTCATCATTTATCACTACAGATTGTTTACGATCATATGCATGCATATTGTTGACAAACCAGCTACTGAAGCAGGACACACTATGGAGAATCCTACACCAGTTGTTGCCTTTAGGCTGTGACAGATCCGTGATTGCCACCATTTAATATATAAGACTTCTCTGGAGAATGTTTTCGTAATTTCATTAAATTTTGAATGTAATAAATGAACTGCTGTTGCTTTCTTCATTCATATGTTGATAAAATACTTGTAATTTGATGTCTGTGTTATCACTAATGCTGTTTCACATCTTTACTGAACTCTATTATAATGAACAAATGATGGCAAATGAAAGTAGATTATGAATAACAAAATTAAATGACTTCAAATTACCTGAAGCTATTGCATAATGATAAATTCTATTTATATATCATTTGTAAGGTTCAATATTTATTGGTTGATCATTTTCTAAATTTTTTGATTTACACAATTTTGATTCAATTAGAAAATCATAAACAGTTTTACCACAACAAAGGAATTTATCATATCCTTTTCGCAACATTTAATGTTTTTAATATTGCTTGTTGTTGTCTTGGTAAATATTTAATAAAATTACAATTTGAGTTTTCCAAATTCTCACTTGAAATGTTTTAGTAGTACACTTTTTCAGATTATGCAACAACAGTTCCAACATGGTTTGTGGTGCTATTGTGTGTACCACATAATTTATTTATACATAATAAAAACTGTTTCTATTAAAAAAGAAGCGCTCTAGTCCAAGACGCATAAAAATTGTGATGAAGAGAAGTTGACTGATAACTGATTCACATAAATATACTGAGAATAAGCATTCATATATTTGTGAAGAATGTTATCAGATACCATAAAAGAAGTATAATAAAATGATGTGATTCTTCAACTTCTCCCGGCGTATTTCTTGCTCGAACAGTCCACAGGTGTACTACCAGTCCATAGTGTCCAAAGGGCACAATAAACAGAACCTGGATTCATCCGAAAAAATGACATTTTGCCATTCGTGCACCCAAGTTCGTCGTTGAGTACACCATCGCATGCGCTCCTGTCTGTGATGCAGCGTCAAGGATAACTGCAGCCATGGTATTCGAGCTGATAGTCCATGCTGCTGCAAACGTCGTCAAACTGTTCGTGCAGGTGGTTGTTGTCTTGCAAACGTCCCCATCTGCTGACTCAGGGATAGAGACGTGGCTGCACGATCCGTGACAGCCATGCGGATAAGATGCCTGTCATCTCGACTGTTAGTGATCCGAGGCCGTTGGGATCCAGCACGGCGTTCCGTATTACCCTCCTCAACACACCGATTCCATATTCTGCTAACAGTCATTGGATCTCGACCAACGCGAACAGCAATGTCGCGATACGATAAACTGCAATCGCGACGGGCTACAATCCGACCTTTATCAAAGTCGGAAACGTGATGGTACGCATTTCTTCTCCTTACACGAGGCAGCACAACAACGTTTCACCAGGCAACGCCGATCAACTGCTGTTTGTGTATGAGAAATCGGTTGGAAACTTTCCTCGTGTCAGCACGTTGTAGGTGTCGCCACCGGCGCCAACCTTGTGTGAAACCTCTGAAAAGCTAATCATTTGCAAATCACAGCATCTTCTTCCTGTCGGTTAAATTTCGTGTCTGTAGCACGTCATCTTCGTGGTGAAGCAATTTTAATGGCCAGTAGTGTATACAGGGTGAGTCACCTAACATTACCGCTGGATATATTTCGTAAACCACATCAAATACTGACGAATCGATTCCACAGACCGAACGTGAGGAGAGGGGCTAGTGTAACTGGTTGATACAAACCATAAAAAAATGCACGAAAGTATGTTTTTTGACACAAACCTACGATTTTTTAAATGCAACCCCGTTAGTTTTGTTAGCACATCTGAACATATAAACAAATACGTAATCAGTGCCGTTTGTTGCATTGTAAAATGTTAATTACATCCGGAGATATTGTAACCTAAAGTTGACGCTTGAAACCTCCGACGTTCAGTTGCGTGTTGTAACAAACACGGGCCACGGTCGGCGAGCAGCATCTACAGGGACATGTTTACGATGACGACCGTGTTTACGAGTGTGGCTGTAGTGCACTGTTGTGGTTTGGTCTAGCTGTCGCAGTGTCCGCACGTAGCGCTTGCTGCTATTGTTATTCTGCATTCGTCTCCGCATGCAGACCAACTGTAGTACACCGTGTTACCAGACGTCTGTGATAGTGTAGTGTTGTAGGAACTGTGACCATGGTGTATTCGAACTCTGAAAAGGCGGAGATGATACTCATCTATGGCGAGTGTCGACGAAATGCAGCTGAAGCTTGCAGGGTGTATGCAGGACGGTACCCGGACAGAGAGCATCCAACGTGCCGCACATTGCAAAACATCTACCGCCAACTGTATGCAACAGGTGTGGTCGTAGCACGCAAACGGGTCCGTAACAGGCCCGTCACAGGAGAAGCGGGTGCAGTTGGTGTGTTAGCTGCTGTTGCCATGAACCCACACATGAGTACACGGGACATTGCGAGAGCCGGTTGACTGAGTCAAAGTAGTGTCATGCGCATACTGCATCGTCACCGCTTTCACCCGTTTCATGTGTGATGACTTTAATCATCTAGTGCAATTCTGTCAATGGGCATTAACAGAGAATGCACTGCAGTTCTACCTGTTTACCGATGAAGCGGGTTTCACAAACCACGGGGCAGTGAATCTACGGAACATGCATTAATGGTCCGTGGACAATCCTCGCTGGCTCAGACAGGTAGAGCGACAGCGACCGTGGACTGTAAATGTATGGTGCGGAATCATTGGCGACCACCTCATTGGTCCTCACTTCATTGCAGGGGCCCAAACAGCTGCTACATACATCGCGTTTCTACAGAATGATCTGCCAACGTTGCTTGAAAATGTCCCACTGGAAACGCGTCGACGTATGTGGTATCAGCATGATGGTGCACCTGCACATTCCGCAATTAACACTAGGCTGACCCTTGACAGGATGTTCGACGGGCATTTCATAGGACGTAGAGGACGCATAAATTGGCCAGCCCGTTCTCCTGATCTCACACCTCTGGACTTCTTTCTGTGGGGTACGTTAAAGGAGAATGTGTACCGTGACGTGCCTACAACCATAGAGGATATGAAACAACGTATTGTGGCAGCCTGCGGCGACATTACACCAGATGTACAGCGGCGTGTACGACATTCATTACGCCAGAGATTGCAATTGTGTGCAGAAAATGATGGCCACCACATTGAACATCTATTGGCCTGACATGTCGGGACACACTCTATTCCACTCCGTAATTGAAAACGGAAACCACGTGTGTACGTGTACCTCACCCCTCATGGTAATGTACATGTGCGTCAGTGAAAAAGACTAATAAAAAGGTGTTAGCATGTGGACGTAATGTGCTGTTCCAGTCTCTTCTGTACCTAAGGTCCATCACCGTTCCCTTTGGATCCCTAGGTAATTTGGTGCTCTCCGATACACACGATCGAACAGCGGAGGAGTGGTACTCAAGCGTCAACTTTATGTTACAATATCTCTGGATGTAATTAACATTTTACAATGCAACAAACGGCACTGATTACGTATTTGTTTATATGTTCAGATGTGCTAACAAAACTAACGGGGTTGCATTAAAAAAAACGTAGGTTTGTGTTAAAAAACATACTTCCGTGCATTTTTTTATGGTTTGTATTAACCAATTACACTAGCCCCTCTCCTCACGTTCGGTCTGTGGAATCGATTCGTCAGTACTTGATGTGGTTTACGAAATATATCCAGCGGTAACGTTAGGTGACTCACCCTGTATACGATGCACAACCTACCAAATGATACCTAATTGTGTTTGTAGATTGTGGCAAAGTATGTGGATGAGTGCTCGTAAGGTGCGATATTATAGCCGCCTTACGATATGTTGGAATTTATTTTAGTGCAAGTGGATATATACTGTTAAATTTGTTTTTAATATTAAATTGTCTGTTGGATGCTAAGCTGTTGGCTACCCACTTTGAACTGTGCTCCTACCAGACTTTAAAGTTCATAGCTTGAGTGACATTAACTATTGGTGACAAAATTCAGTTGCAAGAATGTGTAGAGAAGTATAGCATATCTCCTTAAATACATAATTCATAAATCCACAAAATCATCAACTTATGTTATCCTATAATCATTATAAATTCATAATTTCTTCCCTCAAAAAGTTCATATGACGTTTTACCTACGGTTCTTACTTGGTATTACTGTGTTCAGGGAGCTATGCTGAAAATAAGAAACCTCTTCTGATTAGTAATGAAAGCTGTCAAATCCTGCCAAAAATTCTCTGTATGTTCCACAGTTCTGTACTGTACAACATTTGCCAAATACCATCCAAATGTTGCATAATTCGATGTGTCAGCCTGCATGAAATATTCCATTGCTTTACACAGTACCCAATGTTGTCATCCAACATGCATAGTATTCTGCCATCACACATTTCTACACGATTAAAGTAGCTGCTTCTTTTTTGCAATGTAGTTCTGCCAGAATCTTTGTGTGACATTTACTATTATAATGTTTCGTTATTAGTGACATTGTAATCTACATTCTGTAACAGTTAATTACATAATATTAACAAAAATCCATTAAGTATAAAGAATATACAAAGAACTGGTGAACCTCTTCTATCTTATATGAGGGAAAAAAATTACGATCTACACATACATAGGATGAAATGGCTCATCACTTAAATTCTACATATTTACAACAATCCACTCGTCAATGAGAAAATCACATGACTACACTAAGAAATATGCGAGAAAAATGCCAAAGAATTACTCTACGAAATGTTTTACATTGGAAATGTGGTGTAGACCACAAGATGTTTTTGCTTACAATGTTTCGACTTCAAACACATTCAGATGAGGTTCATTGTAGAGTAAGAACTTTCGGCACTCGTTCTTTGATTTGTATGATAATTGGTGAGAGCAAAATACAACCTTTTTTTTACCTACTTTGAATTCTTTCTTGTTGCATCTCCTCTTCTGTAGCCTTTTTCTCTTCTCTGATGACTGTCTGTTTTAAGTGCTATTTCAGTGACTTAATTATGTCTTAAGTATTGTCACATTAATTTTTCAGTACAAAATGTGGAGAGAGTAAAGTGGGATTGTAGGTAAAGAATTTATGACATCCTGGAAGATTTGAATACACCTATCCCATTCTGCGCACTATTTGTGACAATGTAGTCTACATAATTTTTCTATTTCTCTCATGATTCTTCCAGAGGACCTGGAAGAAGCAAGATACCAGGAAATGAGAATTGGTGAAAATTTTCTAATTCAGCATATGTATGCCAAAGGCGATCGAAATTGAGGTTAACTGTCAGAGATACCTTTTTCGACATGTCCAATTCCTATTAAAAACTCCTTGGTAAATGCTGCAAAAACAGTTCTCGCAGTAGCTTTACGAAGTGGTATAAAGGAGACAAATTTTGATATGAGTTCTGTTTCTATAAAATTTTACGATAAACCATGGCCGCTCATTGGAACAGGCCCGTACTAGTCCATGGCTGCTAAATGACATAATGTAACTGGAATGATGTGAAACAGCTGAGGAAAACGTAAAGTGGTGAGTACATGTATTAGTCTTATGAAAGAGTTTACATTTTGTTGGAACATGTCTGATACATTTTTCCATGTTGAGAAAGTAAGAGGATGACGAAGTATGTAAAAGCCTTTTCTCGCTCCATAGTGCACATAACTAAAATGTATGTGCTAGACTAGTTTGTTGGCCAAACCATGTGGAATGCAAACAAGACTGTATCGCTGTAAGGTTTCAAACATTTGAAGAGAATGTTGTTCCTCATCATAATTTAATAATGCATAACTGTCGCATTGTTTGTTTCTCTTCACAACTTTTTTGTGTTCTTCCATATGGGATCTTTATCTTGTTCTTTCTCAATGTCCTTTAAAGCAAAAGAAACGTATTTTTCGAAAGCAGCCTGTTGTATGTACAGGAGACTGAAATTGGACTAGCTGAATTTTGTGGATGAACAAGTTTATGAGTCACCAAGAGACGGTGAAAAGGCGTCGGCAACAATATTCTCTTTTCCAGTAATGTGTATAACAGCGAAATTAAATTTCTGCAAATATAATGACCATCTATCCTAGCGATCATGAGAAAGTTTGACGGTCATAAGAAATTGTAATGAACGGTGGTTGTCATACCAAAATAGTGGAAGTTTTCGAAACATTTATTATGTGTTACCGATTTTATATGTGGTAGACATGCACAAAAGATGTGTGACAGGTTATGACATGTATCAGATGTACTCGTATCGTTACAGAATTTCGATCTCAGAAGTTTGCTCACCCATCTTCGACAATAACGTCGTGGACCGAGTTCATATTTGTACTCAGTTGAAAGTTATGAAATAGCGAGAACTAAGGGTATGTGAATTGTAGCTTGGTATTGGGTATAAAAATGGTATTATTTTTCTGACATGTGAACAGACGCTGTAAAAGTCATTGTCCTGTTAGATTAGATTAGATTAGTACTAGTTCCATGGGTCATGAATACGATATTTCGTAATGATGTGAAACGAGTGAAATTTTCCAATACATGACATAATTAAGTTAATTTAACAACATAATTAAGTTAATATAACAACTTTTTTATTTTTATTTTTTTAATTTTAATTTTTTAATAACTTTTTGTTTGGTTTTTTCTTTTTTTCTTAAATTATATCTAAAAATTCCTCTATGGAGTAGAAGGAGTTGTCATTCAGAAATTCTTTTAATTTCTTCTTAAATACTTGTTGGTTATCTGTCAGACTTTTGATACTATTTGGTAAGTGACCAAAGACTTTAGTGCCAGTATAATTCACCCCTTTCTGTGCCAAAGTTAGATTTAATCTTGAATAGTGAAGATAATCCTTTCTCCTAGTACTGTAATTATGCACACTGCTATTACTTTTGAATTGGGTTTGGTTGTTAATAACAAATTTCATAACAGAGTACATATACTGAGAAGCTACTGTGAATATCTCTAGATCCTTAAATAAATGTCTGCAGGATGATCTTGGGTGGTCTCCAGCTATTATTCTGATGACACACTTTTGTGCAATAAATACTTTATTCCTCAGTGATGAATTACTCCAAAATATGATGTCATATGCAAGCAATGAGTGAAAATCGGCGTAGTAAGTTAATTTACTAAGACGTTTATCACCAAAATTTGCAATGACCCTTATTGCATAAGTAGCTGAACTCAAAAGTTTCAGTAGATCATCAATGTGTTTCTTCCAGTTTAATCTCTCGTCAATGGACACATCTAAAAATTTTGAATATTCTACCTTAGGTATATGCTTCTGATTAAGGTCTATATTTATTAATGGCATCATACCATTTACTGTATGGTACTGTATGTACTGTCTCTTATCAAAATTCAGTGAGAGTCCGTTTACAAGGAACCACTTAGTAATTTTCTGAAAGACATTATTGACAATTTCATCAGTTACTTCTTGTTTGTCAGGTGTGATTACTATACTTGTATCATCAGCAAAGAGAACTAACATTGTCTCTTCATGTACACTCCTGGAAATTGAAATAAGAACACCGTGAATTCATTGTCCCAGGAAGGGGAAACTTTATTGACACATTCCTGGGGTCAGATACATCACATGATCACACTGACAGAACCACAGGCACATAGACACAGGCAACAGAGCATGCACAATGTCGGCACTAGTACAGTGTATATCCACCTTTCGCAGCAATGCAGGCTGCTATTCTCCCATGGAGACGATCGTAGAGATGCTGGATGTAGTCCTGTGGAACGGCTTGCCATGCCATTTCCACCTGGCGCCTCAGTTGGACCAGCGTTCGTGCTGGACGTGCAGACCGCGTGAGACGACGCTTCATCCAGTCCCAAACATGCTCAATGGGGGACAGATCCGGAGATCTTGCTGGCCAGGGTAGTTGACTTACACCTTCTAGAGCACGTTGGGTGGCACGGGATACATGCGGACGTGCATTGTCCTGTTGGAACAGCAAGTTCCCTTGCCGGCCTAGGAATGGTAGAACGATGGGTTCGATGACGGTTTGGATGTACCGTGCACTATTCAGTGTCCCCTCGACGATCACCAGTGGTGTACGGCCAGTGTAGGAGATCGCTCCCCACACCATGATGCCGGGTGTTGGCCCTGTGTGCCTCGGTCGTATGCAGTCCTGATTGTGGAGCTCACCTGCACGGCGCCAAACACGCATACGACCATCATTGGCACCAAGGCAGAAGCGACTCTCATAGCTGAAGACGACACGTCTCCATTCGTCCCTCCATTCACGCCTGTCGCGACACCACTGGAGGCGGGCTGCACGATGTTGGGGCGTGAGCAGAAGACGGCCTAACGGTGTGCGGGACCGTAGCCCAGCTTCATGGAGACGGTTGCGAATGGTCCTCGCCGATACCCCAGGAGCAACAGTGTCCCTAATTTGCTGGGAAGTGGCGGTGCGGTCCCCTACGGCACTGCGTAGGATCCTACGGTCTTGGCGTGCATCCGTGCGTCGCTGCGGTCCGGTCCCAGGTCGACGGGCACGTGCACCTTCCGCCGACCACTGGCGACAACATCGATGTACTGTGGAGACCTCACGCCCCACGTGTTGAGCAATTCGGCGGTACGTCCACCCGGTCTCCCGCATGCCCACTATACGCCCTCGCTCAAAGTCCGCCAACTGCTCATACGGTTCACGTCCACGCTGTCGCGGCATGCTACCAGTGTTAAAGACTGCGATGGAGCTCCGTATGCCACGGCAAACTGGCTGACACTGACGGCGGCGGTGCACAAATGCTGCGCAGCTAGCGCCATTCGACGGCCAACACCGCGGTTCCTGGTGTGTCCGCTGTGCCGTGCGTGTGATCATTGCTTGTACAGCCCTCTCGCAGTGTCCGGAGCAAGTATGGTGGGTCTGACACACCGGTGTCAATGTGTTCTTTTTTCCATTTCCAGGAGTGTATATAGAATGGCAAGTCATTAATATATATTAAGAACAACAAAGGACCCAAGACCGACCCTTGTGGAACCCCATTCTTGATAGTTCCCCAGTTTGAGGAATGTGGTGATCTTTGCATATTATGAGAAATGCTTATTTCAACTTTCTGCACTCTTCCAGTTAGGTACGAATTAAACCATTTGTGCACTGTCCCACTCATGCCACAATACTTGAGCTTGTCTAGCATTATTTCATAATTTACACGGTAAAAATCCTTTGAATGATCACAAAAAATCCCAATGGGTGGTGTCCAGTTATTCAGCTCATTCAAAATTTGATTGGTGAAAGCATATATGGCATTTTCTGTTGAAAAACCTTTCTGGAAACCAAACTGACATTTTGTTAGTACTTAATTTTTACAGATATCTGAAGCTACTCTTGAATACATTACTTTCTCAAAAATGTTGGATAAAGCTGTTAGAAGGGAGATGGGATGGTAATTGTTGACATCAAATCTATCCCCTTTTTTATTCGAAGATCTAACAATAGCATATTTCAGTCTATCAGGGAAAATGCCCTGTTCCAGAGGGCTATTACACAGGTGGCTGAGAATCATACTTATTTGTTGAGAAGAAGCTTTTAGTATTTTGCTAGAAAAACCATTAATTCCACACGAGTTATTGATTTTAAGCAAGTTTATTATTTTCTTAATTTCAGAGGGAGAAGTGGGTGAGATTTCTTTTGCATCAAATTGCATAGGTATGGCCTCTTCCATTAACAGCCTAGCATCTTCTAACGAACACCTGGAGCTTACTATATCCACAACATTTAGAAAATGATTATTAAAAATATTTTCAACTTCTGACTTTTTGTTCATAAAGTTTCATTCAATTTGATGGTAATACTGTCTTCCTGTGCTCTTGGTTGACCTGTTTCTCTTTTAATAATATTCCAAATTGTTTTAATTTTATTATCTTGTGTTGCTGATTTCAGACATGATACACATACATCAGGATTTTTTAATAACTTTTCTTAATATAGCACAGTAGTTTTTATAATGTTTGATAGTTTCTGGGTACTACTCTTTCTTGCTGTCAGATACATTTCCCTTTAGGTTAATAATTTATATAAAAAACAGCTACCAGCCACATGTATGGTTCAAAAAAGGTTTATTATCTTCAGACCGTGACCGGTTTCGGATTTTTCTTTACAAATCCATCTTCAGATGGCAGATTACAGGCATTCTTAGTTGGACCTAGTTCTGTTTATGTTATTCGTTTGCTGCACTGGGAAAGAAGAGAAATATTTTTGTTGTCATGTCGGTAATGGTATTTTTACAAAAGATTTACTTCTTTTACAAAATCTAATTGCTCCTGAGATGGTTTTTATAAACATTAGTAAACTTGCAGGTTAGTGTACTTATGAGCTGTGTAGTTCTGCCTGACGAAATATTCGTGTGTTTATGTTTTCGAACCCAAGCTTAATTCACTTTTCAATATGCACTATGTGAGTGCTATTCCAATCAATGGACATAACTTTCAACCTCATCGTCTTAATTACACACGCAGCACACACGAATAACGTTCACAAAACGTGGCCCAACTTCACATTACAAACGAGAACAATATTTGCAAAGAGCTTACAGTCATAACGAAGTTAACTTACAGATGCTGTATAGTCGATATGGGTACAGTACAATATCTCTTTGCTATTGTATGAAATTAATCTAAAACGGAATAAATAAAATTACATACAAATAAGATTACCAACATTATACGTAGTAGAGAATTACTGTGTGTTACTAATTAGTTGTTACAATAGTAGGAGATAAATTCTAATATATGACATAATATGCAATGCACATGTTTTCATTATGCAATTTTTCAATGACATATAAACAGTTTTTTGGGGCCTGTATACGGAATGTTTTTGATGGAATATTGGGCTTAAGTTATTTTAAAAAAGTAAAAACTTCTTCAAAGTTATTTAATGAGGGGATGTTAACTGACTCTGTCTGTTCATTCAAAATGAGTTCAGGGAACCTGTTTTTATGTGTATGAATCTCAAACTCCTCTAGGAGATTCAATGTGAAACCTTTGTCTTTGAGGTGTAATATCTGCAGGTTGTTTTCTGTATTCTCAACTGTATGATTGTTTTCTGCAAGATGGGTGGCAAAAGCAGATTCACTTAGGTTTTTCAGACGTAGGGCATCAAGGTGTTCCTTGAATCTTGTTTCAAAAGCTCTACCGGTTTGGCCTATGTAGAATTTAGGACAGTTGTTACACTTGAGTTTATAAATTCCAGATCTTTTATGGGGTATGCTATTGTGTGGGAGTGAGTGTATGACTCTTTGTTGGAGTTTGTTATTGGTACATTTCCCTTTTCCAGTTACAAGATATTTTTATACCCTTAGTAAGCCATGGTTTGTTGCATGGTTTCTTACAAGTATATTAAACTATTTTCTTGGGGAAGCAGTTTTCAAATGCATTTACAAAAGTGTCATGAAATAAATTACATTTTAAATTGGCATCAGGTTCATGGTACACCTCATCCCAGTCTAACTTCTGTAGGCTTTCCCTGAAATTTCCAATTGTTAAATCGTTGACTGAACGTACTACTTTGGAGGACTATTTAGTACTGCTGAATGGAGCTATGTCATATATTGTAACTAGCTGTGCACCATGATCAGAAAGACCATTCTCAACAGGCTGAACATTTATCTGCTTAAACTTATCTTGGTCTATAAAGAAGTTATCTATCAGTGAGCTGCTATCCTTTACCACCCGAGTAGGAAAATCAAATTGAAAGAACCGAGCAATACTTCAAGTCCCCACAAATAATAATTTGCTTCCCCCTGTCTGACAGACAGCACAACAAGGAGTCCAAATTTTTCAGAAGTAGATGAAAATTTCCCGATGGGGACCTATATACAGTTACAATTATAAATGTGCCTTTATTTAATTTAAGCTCACAGGCACATGCTTCTATATGTTTGTCTACAAAAACATTTTTGTGTCTATACTTTTTGCACAATGATAACTTTTGACATATATGGCAACTCCGCCTTTCTCCATATTTTCTCTAATTACATGTGCAGCGAGCTTATATCCACTTACATTTACCTTACCCATATCAGTAACAATGTGATGCCCGGACAGGCATAGTATATTTGTTTCATCCTCAGCTTCTATATCTTCTAAACAAACCAGAAGCTCATCTATTTTATTCTTTAAACTCTCAATATTTTGATGAAATATACTTACATTATTTTTAATTATACTTTTATGAGAACCTTTCCTCATTCTAACATTTGCAGTACTCTCCTGTCTGACTTTCTCATTGTGCTTAGGCCTAGTTCCTATACCAGTGGTCACATGGTGTTCAGAGAGGCCGATTATGTCAACTGGGTTGAGTGACTTTAATTCATTAATGCATTTACCTAGGACTGAGATACAACTTGGCGGAGATAAAATTTCTGGTGATTGGTGAAAATTTATAATTGACAGCTGTGATTGGTGATCCAATGTGCTAAAATTGTGCTGTTTAATGTCTTTCCTAAACTGAAGATTTGTTTCAATCCTGTATTGATATTTGTGCACCTAAAATGAACGTAATACCCACACAAGTGATAATTTGTTCATAAGATTTTCACAGACACTAACTTTGAGAGCTCAGAGGTTTAGAGAGAGCGCTGGCTGTTGAAATCGAACAGCGGCTGCCTTGAGCGAACTCAATGGCTGCTGGTCACAGCGCCCATCTGTCTGGCGAGAGCAGTCCTGGAGTTGCCTCATAAGATCCAATATGTATTCGTGGTCCACACCATGCTGTTGGCCGTTCTTCATCTGGAGAGTTGTCTGTGGTGAACAGTCAAATATTTCGCTGTTGTTTGATCTCTGCAGACATAACTCTCTTACCAAATCAGAGCATCAGCAACAAATGAGTCTCTTTGTATGCAACAGTGAAAGCTTAGAACGGGGTAGGAAAGCAGAATCACTACCTATTGGAGAGGGGGGGGGGTCCATTTGCAGACTGGAAACAGCATATTGTTGTCAACCCAACAGAAACCAATGTAGATCTCCTGTAGTGTTTGGTGTTCTTTGTGTCCCATCAATGACAGATTAAAAATGACATTGAGAACCAGTATCCCTACCTACTGGTGGAGGAGAGGGGCAAAGGAGGGAAGGTAGGAGAAGAGATAAGACTGGTTTTAAACAGTTTAATCTTCTCCACACATCAAATTGAAGACACATGCACTGTTCTGGTGGCAGGTTTTTTTCTGATAGTAGTGTGATGTTGTTACAGTTTTTGTCTTCCTGTTGAACCAAGGCCAGGATGTACTTTTAGTTTAGCATAGTCGTTGCTATTGTGTTTTGTTTTCAACAGTTACTCATCTACAAGAGGATTATGTCTCTCTCCTCCTAAGACACACTGGTACCACTCACAAGAAAGACACATCTATTCATCCTGGAATGTTCACTCAGTATTGGTTATCACATTGTTGTTTGCTCCTGCCAGCATTATGCCATTGGTGAAGTCCTCTGCTCACCATGGTGTGTGGAACTTACTAGTTGATAGTATGTTTAAGGACTGTTGGATGGTGTAAAGTGTTTATTTTGTAGTATATTCAACACAAGATTCAATATTCTCAGTTCAAAGTCCACTGTAGCAAGCATATGTTCATACCACAAGAGTGAGTTTACACTCATTTAGCTGGAGATATAATTGATTTTAGTGCTGTACCCGCCATTTTCACTGTTACTTCCACAGTGTCCATTTTACAAAGTAAAACTACACTCTTTACACGCTTTGAGGTGAGGTTTGTCGGTGCAATACGCATTGTAGCCAGCAAAAGAATCACACCTGGAGAATATACAATGAAAATGCGTAATTCAGCAGATGAGTTTTCGTGTTTATTTAGCCACTTTTTTAAATAAATGGGATGGCATTACAGCAACTGAACTGTTAAGAATGACAGCACTTTAGGCAGACATGCAGTACATCAGTATGTTAGTCCATGAGTAGCAAGTGACCTGTGTAAAATACCTCCATCATCTAATCCTCCACTGTCTGTACAGCACAGGAATCTTACTCATTCACACACACACACACACACACACACACACACACACACATATACATACACAGTCTGTTAATCGGAACAGCAGGGTATTTGAAACCTCTGCTTGACAGCCTTCGGAAGGTTTACCTGAAGAAGTAGGACAAACACAAGCGATGACGGGTTATAACCGCATCTAGTTCTGAAGACTAGCAAATGCGGGCATTGCTCCTCACCTGTAAGGAGGTAGAGCAGGTGGATCAGCACATGGTGAGATGACACATATCAAGCTCTGTGTGTATCTCACGTACGTGGGATGTATTGTTACAATGATTTTCCTCCATGTGACTGATTAGCATAGGACCATTTTCAGTGCAGGTACATCCAGAACATTTGAAAACCCACTACCGTTGAGCATTCCGTTATTCATCTGTGATGGATAGTCAGGTATTTCTGCACACTGGAAGCAGTATATCACTGCCAGCAAATGGATTTCTGTGTACCATCAGCAGTAGGTCACAACAGGTCTGGGAAACTGGTGTCCCTATCTATAGGGTCAGGGGAGGAGAGGGAGGGAGGCGGGAAGTATGGGGGGAAGTAGGACTGACTCTAAGCTGCTTAGTCTGTATCCATACATTGAAGTGAACACACATGCAACTGTCATCAGTCTCTCCTAGTAAGATCCTCTGGGGTCTATTTTGTGGTAACTGTGTTACTAGACCTTTTTTCTCAATTTGCCATGTGTGTGTTGCATTATGATCTGTTGTTTATGACTGGTGGTTTTTTCATGTGAATTTCTATGTGTACTTAGAACAGTAAGCATTTCCTATCAGTTGTTATAGCGTGTATTGGCCTCTCTACACGTCATTGATAGTTTGCTGCCCTGTACCTTCAAACCATGTAACTGTTTACAAGTTCCTCATCAGCTGCACACTTTTAGAACAGTAGGAGGCAATTCTTCTTGGAGTTGCTGCAGGACAACTTCCCCCCTCCCCCACCTCCCCCCTCCACCCATAGTAAGAGAACACACTGAGTGCTCTCTGCAGCTTTTTCCTGAATCTGTATTTTGTGAGCTTTAGGCATTATAAATATTTAATCGATGTTATTCCATATCTCTTATTAATTTTATCATATTTATTTGTTTTATTTCATTTATTTCTTATTTTTGTATATTATTAATTCCAGTTGCAGGAATTTCTCCCTCTGTAATTCCATACCAAAGACCGTAAAATACTATTTTAATCAACATATCCTTCTCTTCAAATAAAGTAACTTAAGAATTTTAATGCATTTCATGCTAAAAATTGTAGGTTAAGAAATCCATTACTGTTATTTTCAACTTAAGAGTTTTTGTAGTTCAAGAAATCCATTACTGTTATTTCTAGGATTCTTCATTCCCTTGTAGCTCAGATTAATACTTCTGACTTCAAAGAACTGAGTATCCCAGCAAGTGATTTATTTATAATGTCTGTTAGCCAAAACAATTTTAAAATCGTTATCAAGCACCATACAAATTTTTGTCACCATATCTAGTATTCGAATATTCACATCCAGTAATGCTGTACTAATTCCTTTAAATAACATGCACTTGCTTGCATTTTTAGTTCCTTGGGTAGAGTATCTACAAAGTTTTTATTAAGATTAAAAAAATGTTACAAATGGATAACAAAGACAGCAAAAACAATGTAATTCAAGGTATCAAATTATTTGAGCCATAAATATATTTTTAAAAATCAACAAAGCTAGTAAAAATGAAAAAGAGAGAATATTTTCGACTAGAGCTTGTTTAAAAAAAGAAGTATGCCGGTTAAAAACAGAAATAGAAAAAATTCTCGTAACAAGCAGAAAAGACACTTAAAAGCTTTAATACAGGAATTTAAGAATAACCAAACAAAGTCTACATACAAATACAAAAATTTATATGATTATTATAACTTTGTTAAAAATATTAGATAAAGAATGGGAGGATTACTACCTTTTAGTAAAGGATGATATCATAAAAAAATATTTTTCAGATTTGTTGTTTGCTGACACTGATTTTGAGATTTTTCATGATTCTCAGTGGTATGAATTAAGAAGAAAGCCAGATATGAAATGGATTTAGATAAAAAGGAAAATAACAAACAGTTATTGCATTTACATAGTTGTTTTAAAGCTCATCGGTCCATTCATCCAGCATACAATCTGGATTTTTTTTACTATCATCAAATATCCTATACTGTCTGCATCTGTATGTACAATATATGTAACTGATTCTCCTAACTTATCTAACATATCCTGCAACCTAAGCGTTGCCTTTTATGTAATGAATGCTGCTATAAAAATATTTGTAGATGTTTCATTTTCTACATAACAATCTTTGAAGCTGCATGTCATGTGAACCATATTCTCATTAACAGAGTTGATATCATTATTATGTAATTGATCATCCAATTATATGTAATGAAATTGTTGTAAATCTGTAACATACTCCATTTAACTCATATTTTGTTGTTTCCCAATTTTTCCCACAGTGAATTCAGACATTTCTTAGAAACAGATCGTTTTCTTGCATTTTCCTTTAACTTTTCCTTTAACTTCTTCCTCTTTTGATATATAACATCTTGGATTCAAAATCTTGAGGACTGTTTCCTAACTTTATTTTCATCTTTTACATAATTCTTAAACATGTTGCTATTATTTCGAAAATCCCACACTTTGTATATATCTAAAACTTTATATCCTTTTTCCACACTTTTTTACTTCATCTGTTGTCCAAATTCCGATGAAATTTCTTTTGTGGTTGGTATGACTCGATCTATTTATTTATTTTTTCTGCATATTTGACATACAAAGGAAACAACAGTGTTTCATCTTCATCTATCTTTATTCATACGGTAAAAACAGTATGATACGATCCTTTAGATGCTGAAGCTTTACAAATCCATACTACTTTTTCGAAGTTTCTTTGTCTGTATATTTTTGTTGGGTCCTGCATAACAATCATAGCATTGTATGGTTGGAAGGAGTCTACACACATCAGTGTATTTTATTTTTGCCTTAACACCATCTCCTTCAGCTCTTATTTTTATAGTATTTGTGTGACCACCATAAAGAAAAGTCTCTTAGATTCAATGGTTCAATAACTTTGGATAACTGTCTTAATTTCTTAATTTTTTTATATGCTGCTGACTTAACCCAGTCACATTCCCAAATCCCCCCTAAATTATATCCAGAACTTCATGTCTCACTACTTCTTGTTAGTGTCTTTTGATATATGTCATCCACTGTTACATTACAAACAATTTTTACAACCATGCCGAATCAGCAATGGCATTAATCAAAACCACCTACTCTCTCTCTCCAGCTATACATACTTCACCACTATTAGGAGAATGCGGAATACTATCTTAATAAAAATTTTCTTTTGTTCTCTATCCAGTACAGCAATTCTTCCACCAGGAAAATAATTAGACCTGTATATATCCAATGTATGTGTATTAGCTATTTCTAGGAACTGTTTTCTAGTCTATAACAACATCCTCTCAATATACCCACAGAAGAATTACAGTATTCAATAATTCCTTTCCTCATATTGAGTGCATAATTTTCTTTAACTTCTTGACTGTGTCATTTGGAAAATATTTTTCTTTGTTTTGGTTTCATAGTATCAACACAATAATGTTTGACATCAGATATAGATCCTACATACTTTTCATCTTCTGTCTTATTGACAGATGTAGGAAGAAAATTTTCTTCAAATCTTTCAAATCAAATGCTTTTGGGAAGGTGCTAATTGGGGCTTATACAAAATTAGTGCCAGCTATAATTTTTAGTTCAAAATGCTTTATCACCAATAACATCTGTTTACATCCTGTATAGATGCTATATGGTTTTATTGTATTTTCAACACAATATGTCACAATTCTTATGTTTATCAGGTACACTCACTGACAAAATTCATCATTTGTCTGAAATTTATAAACAATATTACCATTAAAATTGTGAACTATTATTAGATATGGAATATGTATACCAGTTTCTTATTGAGAAATCAAACCACATGTATCTCTCAGTGTAAGTGAAAGAAATTCCCACTGGTATTTGCTTTGCACATTTGAATTGTTTATCTGTAACTATTTTTTCTTTCATTTACAGCTTTGGAAAATGCAGTAATCTTGCTATTGTCCATTAATATAACAACAAATTTCACTACAGTTTTGGTATTCTTCCACTGTAATTTCTTCACCAAACTTTCTTTTGTATATACCACCCTTTTGCATCCTGCATGTAACTCTGGTTACTGTTAGCTGACAGTTTATACATTTTTCAGAGCCACATTTATGTCATTCAAATGTTAAATAATGCATTTATATTATTCATATTCAACAGACTTCCTGGTAACTGTTTAAGAATTCTTCATTGCAATAATGTTTAATACAGTTTTTGCAATATATCGTTCTGCAGTATTCTGTTCTTCCCTGTTGAATAATATACTGACTTTTCTTTGTACTTCACATGTATGTTTTTTCTTGTTGTTATATGACTTGTTACATTTGTTACAGAAATATGACGATCCTAAGAAAATTTATTTACTTTAATTACATCAAAACAGTTGTGATTTTTATACCAATATATTTCATTGAAAATTCCCGAACTATCAGTTTAATAAGTCACAGCTGCAAAATACTAACGCCAGTTCTTTACAGATGAATGGAAAAACTGGTAGAAGCCTGCCTCGGGGAAGATCAATTTGGATTCCGTAGAAATGTTGGAACACGTGAGGCAATACTGACCCTACGACTTATCTTAGAAGAAAGATTTGTTTCTAGCATTTGTAGACTTAGAGAAAGCTTTTGACAATGTTGACTGGAATACTCTCTGTTGTGGCGTAACAAGACAGCTACGCCACACTGAAGTAGCCGAAAGGCACGCGTTAATCTCACGTAGGCTAGAGAGAGGTCTGAAACAGGATACGTAATGAATGGTAGCACGAAGAGTACGTAGCTGCTATAATACTTAACTTTTAATCCATCATTTGTATACAGCATTCCTTGATGATACAAGTGAGACTCTATCTTAAAATGGTTAATGGCGCCTTGCTAGGTCGTAGCCATTGACTTAGCTATTCTAACTGTCTCTCGGCAAATGAGAGAAAGGCTTCGTCAGTGTAGTCGCTAGCAAAGTCGTCGTACAACTGGGGCGAGTGCTATTCCGTATCTCGAGACCAGCCTTGTGGTGGCGCTCGGTCTGCGATCACACAGTGGCGACACGCGGGTCCGACATGTACTAAATGGACCGCGGCCGATTGAAAACTACCACCTAGCAAGTGTGGTGTCCGGTGGTGACACCACACTCTCTTTCAAATTCTGAAGGTGGCAGGGGTAAAATACATGGAGTGAAAGGCTATTTACGATTTGTACAGAAAGCAGATGGCAGTTACAAAAGTCGAGGGACATTAGAGGGAAGCAGTGGTTGGAAGGGGAGTGAGACAGGGTTGTAGCGTCTCCCCGAAGCTATTCAATCTGTATATTGAGCAAGCAGTAAAGGAAACAAAAGAAAAGTTCGGAGTAGGTATTAAAATCCACGGAGCAGAAATAAAAACTTTGAGGTTCGCCGATGACATGGTAATTCTGTCAGAGACAGTAAAGGACTTCGCAGCAGTTGAACAGAATGGTGGACAGTGTCTTGAAAGGAGGGTGTAAGATGAACATCAACAAAATCAAAACGAGGATAATGGAATGTAGTCGAATTAATTAATGCTGAGGGAATTAGATTAGGGAATGAGACACTTAAAGTAGTAATGGAGTTTTGCTATTTGGGGAGCAAAATAACTGATGGTGGTTGAAGTAGAGAGCATATAATATATAGACTGGCAATGGCAAGGAAAGCGTTTCTGAAGAAGAGAAATTTGTTTAAATCGAGTATTGATTTAAGTGTCAGGAAGCCGTTTCTGAAAGTATTTGTATGGAGTGTAGCGATGTATGGAAGTGAAACATTGGCAATAAATATTTCAGACAAAAAGAGAATAGAAGCTTTCGAAATCTGGTACTACAGAATAATGCCGAAGGTTAGATGGGTAGATCACATAACTAATGAGGAGGTATTGAACAGAATTGGGGAGAAGAGGAGTTTGTGGCACAACTTGACTAGAAGAAGGGATCGGTTGGTAGGACATGTTCTGAGGCATTAAGCGATCACCAATTTAGTACTAGAGGGCAGCGTGGAGGGTAAAAATCGTAGAGGGACACAAAGAGATGAATACACTAAGCTGCTTCAGAAGGATGTAGGCTGCTGTAAGTACTGGGAGATGAAGAAGCTTGCACAGGATAGAGTAGCAAGGAGAGCTGCATCTGACCAGCCTCAGGACTGAAGACCACAACAACAACAATATTTCATTGCTTCCTCAGGTCCTCTATAGGTAACTGAATTGAAACATACAACATTTATTTGGATATCTAGCATCTGCTCAACATATTTAATATCATTTAGACTAAATCTTCCATTATATTCTCCTAAATGTTTACATAAAATGCTAGTTAGCTTTCTTTCTAACTTGTGTGTATCTCCTTCAGTAATTTCCTTAATCTAACCTGTAGTTAAACCTCTACCCAAGATATTATTCCTGTGATGTTAGAGCAACTATTATTGCTCTAGAACAACACAGATTACCATTATTATTAATTCTTGTAATACACCTTTTGGTCTTTTGTCATCAGCTAAATTTGTTATTTTCTTACTTCTACTGCCTCTAGGAATTGCTAATATCTGAATATTAAATGTTGTGTCTGGTATATCATCAGCAAATATGACAAAACATTTATGTTTCGATTGTTATATTTAACTTTTCTGCTTTTCTGAAATGAATTCTCTTTTTAGCCACTACTACCACAGACCTGAGTGCCTTCATTACATAATCTGTTTATTCATTAATAGTATCATCTTTACTAATACTAGTATCATTAAAGACAATTTTGCAGTCACCATACCATGCCATAAATTTTTCATTAAATCTTGTTCTTATAAATTTAATTTCAAGTAATTTTTTCGATGGTTTATCCTCTTTCTTTTGCTGAAATAGTTTGCTACTGAAGGAAAGTATTTGATCTGTTACCATTATTTCTCTTATTTGTGGTTGAGCTTTCTCAAGAATATTGTCATCAAATTTGTAAACATAATATATATTAGGCACAGATTTTCGTCCTCATTTAGTCTTTTGGAATAGATCAGTATGAAATGCAAATGCTTGAAACATAACGAAATTAACTATTTCTGAGTTTCTTAATTTGCTGTAGCCTGTAATGGCTAGATTTTTATCCATAGCTTTTAGATTAATCACTTTCATTTAACTGACATTTGAAGCATGGTTAGTTGAAATAGATATATGTAAATTATGTAATATAATTAAATTGAACTGTCTTTTCCTAAACTGCTGTAGTCAAATTATTTCTCTCTCGAACATCATAAAGTTGACTGACAGCAAAATCTATCAACTTGCCCTCCATTTAATAGACAAAAAATTTTATTAGGTTTGTGAAAAATTAAAAATTAAAAGAATATGGGATTAATTTAAGAAATGCTACACAATTTTAAAAAATCGAAAATGTAGTGATTAATTAAATTTCATTTTCTGTTATGATTATACATCTGGCTGACAGTAAATGTTTTTGAGATCTTATTTAGTTATTTCTTTCCGACATTTACGTTCCACTTTTCAATTTTTTATATCTTTTCATTGACAAATCTTTGAGCTACTTGAAATCTTGCCCCTAGATGTAGGATTGAAGTAAAAACAACAAAAATATTTCATTCCTTGACATTTAATATATTTTTACATATTATCTTATCATCATCATCATTTTTCATCGAAAATCATTTTGTAGTATGTTCACCACTTGGAATTAATTTTAAATGATTCTTATAATATTTAGATGTAATACATATTCCAAATACACGAAGTATTTTATTATACTCGAACAGTCTATGGGTGTGCTGCGGGTCCATAGTGTCCAACAGGCACAATATTTCGGCGATCACACATGCCACCATCGGCAGAAACCGAAAGAGCCAGTTCAAACTCTTCACGATCATGTCCAAGCCCAGATGATATTAGAATGTGCTCGAATGTAAGAGTTGCTCGTCAACTACAGAATGCAAGCGTATCTGCAGAGCAGCGAAATATCGCTAGAGACATGGGCTCCCGTCTACACAGGGCACAACTGGCTCGCAAATTGTGAATATGGTGAGCAGCAATGAAATATTTCATATGCATAATTGTTACCCAATAATGAGAACCACGAAACATTTTTCCACTGATGAGAACGTAGCAGTGAGTAGAAGAGAGGATGCCCAAAGTAGTGGTAGACCGGAAACGTTAGCGCCAAGTGAGAATGTGATAGGCCGAGCGGGGAGAAACTCTAATGAAATTTTCGATTTTAAACATTTTATCTCTGTACGAAAATTTCAGCATTACAAATACGAGGGTAATGTTTTGCACCCGAAAACCTTTATTGGTCAATTTGATTTATTATTACCTCCTCACTGGCCTCTGATGTACAAACTGGACTTCGTATGTTCACATACCGAGGGAACAACGGCCGAATGCATACAGAACATTGCAAAAACGTGCACGTCATACGAAGAGTTTCGTGACGCATTTTTAAGCAAATACTGGTCAAGGAGACACAGAATAGGATCAAGCAGGAAATAATGATGAGCATAGACTTGGAGAGCTCAGTGTTCCGTAGTCCAGTGAAGTTTTTCGAAAACGTGACCAAGAATAATCAGTATTTGGACGACCCATGCACACTGGCTGAGATCATAAGATTATGTTACATAAAGTTGCCAATTTCCTACCAGCAAACGCTCGTCGGCCGATGTGGAAGTGATGTAGAAGGGTTCAAAGGCATCCTAAGAGAGTTGGAGTTCGCTTTCAGCGAGCAGCAGGCGCGAGAAAAACATAGGCGGAGAGACGTGCAAGGTGAAAGAAGGGAGAACAACGGATGGAATAATAGAGGCCGTAATTGGCAAAACAATGTAAATCGTCCGCCTCACCAAAACACGGACCAGGGAGATCGTAGTGGGAATAATGGACAGTGGAGGAACTATGGCAGAGAATATCGGCAACAAAATGACCGGAGATGGGAGCCACAAAATAATGGCTCATCATGGGGTGACAATAGAGAAACTCGTCAACGGTCTGGCCAAGGATGTGGTGGATTGAACAACAGCAAGAACTGGGAACAATCGATTGAAATTAGACCACCTAACCCTGGGAGAGTACGCCAAAATAACATGGAAAGTAAACAATGACTAGGCCAAGCGAAGGGCACTAGAGAAAATGCGCCGGTAAACCGTCTGGGAAGTAATAATGTAAATATTATAGAATATGAGGACATAAGGGAGATATTACTTGATGAAAAGGAAACGTTACCCGAACAGGAGATCTATCAGGTGGTAAAAGTACAAATTGGAGGAATTATGGGTACTGCTGTAGTAGATAGTGGAAGCGAACTCTCACCTATTTCAGGTAGGCTCTTCGCTAAATGCAAGGATTCAGTTAATGCTCACTGTACAAAAAACAAAGGTGCGAGATGCATCAGTTGGAAAGAGTATGGAAATATCGGAACAAACACGTCTAGACTTTGATTGCAAATCTGTTCGTAATACCGAAAGTAACAGCTGATATAATAATTGGTGTAGATTTTCTTTCAGCGTAGAAAGCTATCATCGATCTAGGAAGAGGGGAGTTGACGCTGGGGAAAGAGAATAAAATAAAAATCAGATTTGATGAGAAGGCAATAAAAGCTCAAATTATGGCGAGCTGATTAAAACTACAATTCACGGGCCAACATTCACTTCAGAGGGAAGAGTGTAAAAAAGATAATGAGAATAGATAAGAGTTCAAGTCAGAACGTGAACATATTAATGAAATTAACAGTAGAATTTATTCGAAACTCGAGAAGCTGGGTAATATAGATAATAAGGATAGAAAAGGGTTGCTGCTTGCACTCAAAAATAACGCAGAGATCTTCGTACCCAAAACCGGATGCATTAAGGGGTACCAATATAAATTTGAGGTAAGGAAACACAGACAATTTCGGGTACCCCCTTATGCCATCCCATGGTCATACCGGGAAAGGGTTTTACGTGAACTACGAAGAATGGAGGACGAAGGTGTAATTGAGGCCGCGAGATCTGAGTGCAATAGCCCACTGCGCATAGTAGACAAAAAGGACGGTGCAATTAGACTGGCGTTAGACTCACGGCAAATAAAAACCATTATTGTGCCAGAGACGGATTGCTCTGAAAGGCTTGAGGAGGTGCTTCAAAGATTTCACGGGGTTTCAGTGTTTTCCTCACTTGATTTGCGATCGTGCTTTTGGCAGATAGAGCTCCATCCTGAATGCCAAAAATACACGGCCTTTATTGCCTTCGAAAAGTTTTTCCAATTCAAAAGGCTCCCTTTTGGGTTGAATGTATCTTCAGCTGCATTTATCAGGGCTGTTAGCAAAATACTGAGTGAAGAGTTAAAAGGGAAACTCACGTGCTATGTAGACGATATTTACATAACAGAAAATACCTCGGAGAGACGTAACAAACTCTCAGAGGAAGTGTTAAGCAGTTTGAAAAGGAATCGGTCACCGCGAACATTGAGAAGCCTTGTTTTGGGAACAGTAGGGTTAGCTTTATGGGACACGTGATAACAGGAGAACGAATTAGTCCGCCGGCCGAAGTGGCCGTGCGGTTAAAGGCGCTGCAGTCTGGAACCGCAAGACCGCTACGGTCGCAGGTTCGAATCCTGCCTCGGGCATGGATGTTTGTGATGTCCTTAGGTTAGTTCGGTTTAACTAGTTCTAAGTACTAGGGGACTAATGACCTCAGCAGTTGAGTCCCATAGTGCTCAGAGCCATTTGAACCATTTGAACGAATTAGTCCCGACCCAAAGAGGTTGGCAGCAATTGCAAAATTTACCGCTCCTACAACCAGAAAACAGCTGAGAGGGTTTCTAGGAATAATAAATTCCTATAAGAAGTTTATCTATGTTGAAACATTACCTAGTCCCCGACTCTGCCAATTGACAGGAAAAGGAACACCCTGAGTGTGGGATGAGTGTTGTAATGCCCCAAGGACAGAAAACTCCAATTAACAAACTTTGTGGAAACTTAAAGTAGGGAAGTGAATCATCTTGACAGTGACGACAACTATTGACGATAAAATGTACACTGGTAATATTCTGATTAACACCTCTATCATTCAAATACTGACAATAGCATACAAAAAGGGGAGATAAAAGGAAAGGATTCTCATAGATTCTTTATCAAACGTCTATAGAATAAATTCAAAATCATATGAACGAAGGTTAAATCCAAGAAAGTAATTCTGTCAAAGATAACATTTACCATGGAAGAGAGTTGTAGCCGCATCGAAAAGGAAATTCAATGCGACTACAATCCAACTCGGATATGGAAATGTTCAGTTAGTTAGTTGCTCTTGAGTCGCTCTAGAGTACTTTTGCGATAGTTCTCTGGACGCAAATGCTATTAGATTGTTTCAGTTTTGGAAATGTGATAATTCGTGGGGTAGAGACTGAAGTATTGCTCAGTCATTCGACTGATGAAAGTTACTCTTTACCGGTTTCAACGCGACGGTATAGTAAGACGAGTGTTGGACTTCAGTTGAGTGATATTGTTTTATCGGACTTAGCCTTCGTACTGATGAACAGTTACAAACCTTGAGAGCAATGGATCAACGACAGAAAAACAGTTCGTGGTCTTGAGTAGGACACAATAAAACGAAGACACGAAGAAAGACAAGTACGCCGACTAGCCTAAGTTGTCGTCAGCTTCACGATTACTGAACTGAACAGAAGCTAATCTTGAATGATATATCGGTGTGCGTGTGTTGTAGGGACAACCAATTAATTACAGGAAGAACAATAAAATCGGAGGCAAAAGATAAATCTTACGTGTCGCCTAGCTCCTTAAATGGACAATATAATGTGTATTAATGCAAGTTGATTGACTCTTTAAATATTTAAGTGACTAAGTGAGTACATGAATAATGGACAGTGAAAAGTGATTAGCTTAAACCAGTATTAAGGCGTATTAATAAAACATTTACTCCAACATAAGTCATCTCGAGTTACGTCGGACCGTTGTTAATAACTTGACGTAGCAACGGCATAGCAACGGAATAATAGACAGCAAAATTTTATCCTCGCTATGTATGATGTGAAAAACGACCGGAATGATGAAATCAAGAACCAAGATTTTATGTCATCACGGAACCAACCGGGCATAAAAATGAGAATAAACGATTGTAGTTTACCAGTCCGCACAAGCTGAGAAGACTGTTGCGGACAGAGAACAGAATATTTCTAAACCACGCGAGGAGTTGTGTTCTTACGAGAGTTACAGGTGGTGTTCCACGTCACACCGACGAGTGAATAAGGAGGGAAGGGACGTCTTAGTGTGCAGACCGAGAATTCAATAATTTGAAGGCGCCACTCGTCAATGATCCTGTTTTATCACATCCTGACTTATCACAGGATTTTTGTATGGCCACTGACAGCGCGAAGACCGGTCCGGGAGTTATGATGTTTAAAGAGTTTGAACAAGATGGCAAATTAGTACACAGAACAATCGCCTGTGGTAGCAAGATACTATCCAAAAGTGAAAGATATTACTCTGTTACCGAACTTGCAGCCCTTGCAGTAGTATGGGGATTTAAAAAGTTCAAATACTTTCTCTTCGCTAGAAAAACAAAAGTTGTACGGACCATAGGGCCCTAGAATTTCTCCTAACCGACAAACTTCCAAATGGAAGACTAGCGTGATGGGTAGCTGTGCTTCAGGAATACCAGTTTCCAACGGTCTATGTGCCTGGTCCGACAAACGTCATCGCTGACGCCCTGTCACGCTCAACTATTGGTATAACAGAAGAGATAGGTGAAGCATCAGAGCAAGAGCACTTTTCGTTGTTGTACCTCAAAGACGTGGCATTTGAAAACTTCGTTACGGGAACGATGCGGAATGTCCAGAATGAGCAGGATAATGACCCAGATTTAGTCAAAATAAAAGAAAAATGGAAGGTTCCGACGCAGGCCTGCATAAGACAGCACTACATCTTGAGAAAAGGGATTATATCTTACGGGGCAAACGTTAATGATTCGCTGTGGGTGGTGTGCATACGAAATGAGATAATAAATAAGCTTATATGGTATACAAATCTAAGTTACGCACATTTCTGTCTCCGAAAATGTTTTATGAAAATGAGGAGTGTCTGCCACTTTAAAAACATGTAGGAACGCATACGAGAAGTACTAGCCATCTGTAAAAGCCGCGAAAAGGCGAAATCCATAACTGTAGCAACCCAGGCTCCTTTATACCCAGTTATTCCTGAGAAGCTAAAGCATATGGCGGCGACGGATTTAATGGGACCATTGCCCAAGACACCGACGAGCCATCAATATATATCGGTAGTATTGGAACTGAAATCCAAATCTGTGACGTTGACACCAAGAAAATGGGAGAGTGGTGCAACTGTAAGTGGAGCCTTGTGTAGAGACTTCATAAACCAAGTGGGAACTGTAGAATGTATTATCTCAGATAATGGACGTCAATATAAATCTGAGGTATGGGAAACGACACTAAGGAGGTATAATATAAAGTCCATATTTATTAGCAGGTTTCACCCGAGTTCAAATCCGGCAGCGAGAACGATGAAAGATGTGGGTAATTATTGTAGATTATACTGTGGAAAGAATCATGTTAGCAGGGATGTATTTCTTAAAGATTTTCAGGATGTGATACACGAGCTCCCCCCCACAGTACGACGCTGATGCCACCTTTGATGGTTCTGAAGAATGGGGACCCTCCAGATAAAATTCGAGGTCTGATCGATTTTCCACAAAGGACGCGCCGACGTTATTAAGTCATAGTGGAGGAGGCTTTGTGCAATATTCGGGTAGCTGGAGAGAAGAGCAAGGTGCGTGCAGACCAAATACGCTTGTAACGGAATTTGTAGTTGGACAAAAGGTCTTAGTTAAGTCTTATAGGTTGTCCAACAAACATATGAAGCTATTTCAAAAGTACGTCAAGAGATACAGTGGCCCTGTACGAATAAGAAGACTAGCGCACGCAAATGCGGTTGAAATTGAGTCTGTGAAATCTGGAAAATCCTTGGGACTCCACCATGAGAGCCACCTCGTGTCATTTATAGAATAAGTGGGGAGAGCTGAAAGGAGCTTGTATGGCAAAAGTATAGTATTGTATATAGTTATCAATTAAGTTAAGTGTTACACAGAAGGGATCTGCAGATGTATCAAATTTTCTATAATACTATCATGTTAAAAGAGGTACTACAGTACATAAAAGGGCAGGATGTCGTGGGTAAGAAAATTAGGGTATGTTTCTTTGTGTAGGCTTTAACTATGAGCACAGCAAGCTGAGTGTACAGTTATAGAAGGTGTTTAGAGTTCAAGATGTGCTATCTGTCCATGAAGGAATAAAGTAAAATTACGAAACGTGTGGTACTGCAAAAACGTTGTAAATATGTGTGAATAGATAAAAAATAATTGTCAACCAGCTGATGTGGAACGTAACAGCAGAGAACGCCAGTAGTTAAAATTGTAGAAATGAGTCTCTATTTTACATGTTTAGCAATGGGATCATAGATGAGTGATTTGCTAGTAGGGTTTGCAGTGACACGCAGGTGTGTCGTCCGAGTACGATTTGTCTCCATTCAGAAAAACGGGAGTTCGATAGGTGACCAGCTCCACGTGTCTACGTGAGAGCGCACCGTTATTTGTATGGGAATGTTGTATTTGTGCTGTTCAAAGAGACGGAATAATTGTGTACATGGTGGCCAGTTCTGCGGAATTCCATATGAGCGCACCGTTATATTATTTGAGTGTAGAGCGACATGAAATGGAAGTTTAATAAGGGGATAGACACGTAAAATGTAATAAAGGAAAATACCAAGCTGCACGTTCAAAGCATATGAAACAGAGGGTAACACATAAGGACATGGCAGTCATGTTGATGAGCAGCGATTTATATAATGTACTAAAATCTTTATATTTTCAGGTATCACTAGTAAAAAAAAAGTAACTTTAGTAACGCAATAGTTTTTCCTCGCAAAATTTCCGCGCTGGGGGACAAAAGACTAAAACATGGTTGGTCGGCGTTCGGAAGAATCTGTAGAGAGGGAGAATATTCCGTGGTTTCGGGAATATGATTCGCTCTCGGAATTACGAGGGTAGGGAGCCGGGCGTTGCTGGGAAGCCAGGGGTGGAGAGACGAGGTCTTCCATTGCGAGTGCCCGTGTGTGACGGTCGCTCGGTATCATCTTTGTTGGTACAGACGGACTTGGTGTCTTTGCTCTCAGGAGAGTTTACAGTTACAATAGTTAGGCACTGTACTGTTGCGAACCTATACGATTCTGGACTTCACCGCCGGGTTGGAAGTCGTCGTTGAGTACGCAGCGTTCAGTAATTGAGAGCACTTCTTCTGCATATACTTACGTTGAGACGTTATCTGAACTCCGCCCTTGTGGCTGGGAGTTCGGGTTTCTCGTCTGTAGAACACAGAGAGTAGAAGACAGTATCAGAGTATATTAGTCAGAGGACCGCCTTCTGCCATTCTAGTGTTTCAAGGAGTTTATTTGTGGCTGGAGCTCTCCCTTCGTAGCAGATGAGTACGAGAACCATAACTTCGTCGCACCAGACGCAGTACATACGGCGATATCGCACATTGCTTCGGTTTATTATGGCTATAAAGCTAAACAGCTGTGATCACGTTAGTTTATTTCCACTGAGGTTCCACATGACCGTAGATCAACTTTGAAAGTAGTGTCCTCTAGTGTCTGGTACGTAGATGATGTCAGTCATTTCGCATTATTGATATTAGTTCGAGCAGTGATAACAAGGGACACAGTTGCGCAACCGATTAATAATTGTAGTTAGGAAATATAGACAATTGTACTTATAGGGTTGATTTTAATCTGTAATAAATATATGTTGAACCACAACGTTTATCATTTAGTAGTATTAGTTGCCTTCATCATTCATTTATGTTTAGAATGCAATTTACATGTTAAAAAAGAGCATTAAGAGATCCTAAGATCTGCTTCAGAGGGGATACTGAGACAGGGCCAAATCATCATTTTAACGTTCATTATTTTCCGTTACGCACATTCATTTTACACCCGCCTGGATTAGCATATTGGAAGATATCTTTCATTGTATCAGGGCTAATAAAAAAAATAATCTATGCGTTTGAGGTCTTCACGAAAATACATGAGCCGTACGCGGCATGTCGTATATACAGTCGATGTACAAAAATATGGTAACGCAGCGAAAAATGACGCATGAGCATAAATGCAGGTGCTAGCCAAGCGTGCAGGTTCCGGCGCTGTTTCTGACCACGAACGGCACCTCCACAACGTCCTCAGTACTTTGCACGAGTCAGCCGTGGTCCCGTGTAGTTTGTCAGTGTATTGTGTCGGAGACCATTGCATCCGGACGGGGGCAGGTTGTTGGTGCTTCCGTAGCCGAGGCAGCGAAAGTGTTTTCAACAGGCACAGTATCGAAGATTTACCCCGAATACAGGAAAAGCGAAAAACCCTTACCCTCCAAAAGCCATTGCAGCTGCCGCACTAGCAAACACTTTCAGTATCAAAAACAGCATAAAGGCACCTGCAGAAGCTAGGAGCTGCTGGGAAGCTGGACAGTTTCTGGCCGAGTTAACGTCCCAAGAATGAAACTTGGCGGGGATCGGGTGATGATTAGGGCAGCCACGTCGTCGTGTTCCGTGAGCTCTGTGGATACTCTGCAAGGTCGGGGTACTGCCAAGGACTGTGTGTGAGTTTTTTCTGGTGAGGTCCATCCCACGGCAAACTGCTCCCCAGTGATGACGCACGACGCTCTCCACACAGCTCGCATCGTCCAAGAGTGGTTCAGTGAGCACGTGGATGAGCTGTAGCGCTTCCCCTGGCCATCAGTCGCCAGATTTCAGTATTACTGAGACTTTGTTGTCTGATTTGGGGAGAAGTGACCATGACCGCTGCTCATCGTTACCTTACCATGGCACTGTTTTCCACGAAGACTGGTGTAAGATTGTCTTGAAATCCGTAAAGGACCTATATTTATGCATTTCGCGACAAATGGAACCTGTTTTGAACGCCAACGGTTTTCCTACATCCTAGTAGACAGGCTAATGTGTTGTGTTTGTTATTTTGTCTAAAACTGACATGGTGAGACGTTGCCTGTGTATTGTAGGTTAATTCTTACAAAGAAGAAAACAGCAACCAGCCACTATTGATAGTGATATTTATTTAGGTAAATTGGGCCGTTACCGGTTTCGAACTGGCAAGTTCATCGTCAGACGGCTGTTCACATGATTTTAAAGATACACTTTACATTATCGTCCGTTTTCGATTTTTATTGTTCCACTGTGGCGAAGTATTTTTTGGTGTGTTGTTGCCCTACGGTAGAAAACAGTGTTAGAAGCGCCCTATGCGAAAATAACTAACCTCCAAAGGATGAAATACAGCGTAAATAAATATGTGAGGTTAAGTGGTTATGGTACTTACGTCGAAAATTCCGCGCGATTTTGTTGCGAAGTTGCAGGATTGTATTTTTCGAATATTCCCAAATATGTCCAGCACTCATGTAATTTGTACATTACCTTCTTGTGCAAAGCACCACACACACACACACACACACACACACACACACACAAACACACACCAAAAACAATTTGCCACGTGTGAAGTTATCGCAGAGATTGCAGATTTACAAACACAACAGTGTCAGAGACGTTCTCTCTCAGAGACATCACAATATACAGGTTGCTTTGATTTCGCAGAATGGCTTTTTAAAGAATAACATAACTTAATGACAATTAAAACACGAAGATAAACCTTACATTATGAACATATAATATTACAAATGAAGTTGACAGATGTAGTAACCAGCTTGTGTTAATGCTACTTATGTGGTATTATGAAAATAGTGTGCTATTATACAAGGAGCAGCACAGAGGTGAGATAAAATGAATAATATGACAGTAACAAGCATATTAACATCTATCTATGGTGCACTGAAATTTTGAATCAGGTATAGTAGCAGTAATTTTTTTTCAAGAATCAAGGTAGCATTAAAGTATTTATATTACAAAGAATACCATATTCAGTGAGCATTAATTACAAAGAAATTGGGAAAATGTGATGGCCAGTTGTATGAATGTTACTTATATGGTATTGTGTAAATACAGTGCAATAGACAGGTGACAACATATACATGAGATACATGAATAATGTCACAGTAGTAATTATATAAATGTAGTATGGCAGACCACTTATATTTTTAAATCAATTTTACAGTTTCTGTAATGTGTGATTGAGCAGGCAGCCATATTATGGTGTATACTTTATTTGTATTATTGATTGCATGTTGTTGTTGAAAGGAGTAGTGTTCATTTATGTTTTAGACTGGATAATAGGTAAGTGAAGTTTTGTAGAAAGGTTGCATTGGCTAGCTCCCTCTGTTCATTAAGAATATGATGTGGTGATTTGCTTTTATGTGTATATATTTCTATATCTACAAGCAGATTTATGAAGCTACCTTTGTCAACATGATGCAATATTTGAATGTGGTCTTCAATGCTTTTTACTCCATGTTTACTGAGAGTTGTGTGCATTGCAAATACAGATTTTGAAGGATTGTTCAGACGTATGGCATCTAAATGTTCTTTGAATGGAATCTCAAAGTTTCTCCCAGTCTGTCCAATATAGAAGGAAGGGTAATTTTGGCATCTGAGTTTATATATACCTGATCTTTTGTAAGGGGGGTTGTTATTCTTTATGTTATGAATGGTTAGCTAGTGAAGTTAATGGTTTGTGTGGAAGCTTATATTTATAAATACGGATAAGTGTTGTTTCACCAATAAATTTTGGCGGTCAAAATCAAAGGTAACAGAAAGCGAACCTCCTACTGAAGAAAAGTAGTTTCTGTATGTAGGTGGCGCTTTTACATGCTTGTAACTAGTCTTTTCGCGGGGCGTTTAAACCTATAACATAAAGAATATAGGCAACACAATATGAAAGAAGTAACAGTCATTTATTAAAATAAATTACACAGTAGGTAATCAGCTTTGCATGACGAAGACGAGTGGCACTGAAATGAAAGTTGTGAACACTGGTGTTGGCTTATTAATGTGATAGTTGTTTAGTCTGAAATGTGATTCAGGAGAGAATAAAGGCGAACACTCTGACAATCAGCGCTGACTGTTCAATGATGAGCTGTGAACAGCTACTGGGCCGTAACTGCAGCAACTGTCGGTGACTGTTGGGCAGCTGGAACTGGTCGACAGCTGACGGTCCACTGCTATCAATTGGAGGATGTAGCAAGTGGTCCCCCACATTGGGGCCCTCTGTGGAGGTCGATATAGCTATTGACGGATGCAGCGGAGCATTTGTGAGTCGTGTAGCGGAAGCAAAATAAGGTTCAAGTTGGCTGCGCCACATATGTAGCGACTGATCGTAACTACGCGGCGCCACGCTGAAGACTGCCTGTCTGGTTACGCCCTCTCTGGACTGAGCTGTGTACCGTGCGCGAGGTCGACACAGCACTACTGTAACAAGGTGCCACCTGTGTTATACACATTTCTGTTGACGTTCATGAAATCGTGTAGATTGCGGTCTGTAGCAAGTATTATGATTTTCGTTACTTAGAACGAATACCGGATGAGTTAAGGCTATCTGTTTCGTACAAGTGACTGTAATGATAGTGTATTGTGGGTTTTTGTTTTAAATTAAGACCACTAAATATCTCAAGCGATGCATCGTACGAAGAAAATGTTCTAGATGGCAAGTTAATAACAGTAACGGGTCACACGTATCGTACAACTGGCCACCTTCTCACCACCCCTCCTCCATGGGTGGGGTCAACATCTTATTTTCAAATGGATTCCATATCCAGATTGTACGCCAAACGTAAACACGATTTACTCAAACCATTGTCTCCCAATCGTGGTAGCTGGCGCTGTACGCTGTAATCCACAAATATCAAGAGAACTTTTTTTTTTTTTTTTTTTTGCAATTAACTGTTTCTACATTTCCTTTACTTCTGTATTTTAACGGTTGATGTTGACGCTGAAATGTTAGATGAGTGTTGCAAATGTGAGGGAACAGTACGAATAATCTGAACAGACATTGTCATTTCTTGCAAATAAGCTTGATTTCAGTGGCCACCTTCGAACTCCACCATCAGGGTGACTGATTCCGGTGTCTCGTCTTGTATCCCCGATGTGACAGCCAAGTATTAAGAGTTAGTAACAGGTGAGAGCTTCACGAGCATAACAAGGGAGAAGTTACAAGTGAGATAGGCAGTTGTGAACATCAGAGCACAACAATAGGCTTACACAAAATATCAGATACCTCAAGTCACGTAGAAAGAAATCTTTTCAGCTGGTGGGGCCATAAAGACTCCAGCCGCGCTTAAGAAATAACACTGCAAGACATAAACTATCGTTTCAAAGCGAAGTTAAGAGGGGGATAAGGGAGAGAGTATCTGGAAGGGGCACATATACGTCATGAAGAACCTATTGGAAGAACAGGACATGAATTTGCAACTGAGGCCTCCCCGACCCCCTCCCCCATCTCGACTCACGTTTGGAAAAACAGCGCTGGCAAGGGCCCTTCTTCAGCGTAATGCAAAGTTAGGGACTGGCGGGGCCCAGAGGGAAAGTGATTAAAAGTCGGATGCAGACCCTCCAAGGAGAGAGTGACGGCAGTTAGAGGGACAGGAGTAGGGGACAGATGGGCCGGGCAGGTCCTAGCGGAAGTGGGGAGATGGCGGTACTGGGAGAAACAGCCGAAGCTATTTGCCGAGCAGGGTTATCTGCAGCAGCTCGGAACAGCAGATGGAGTTCCAGCTGGGTGGCTGAGAACTCCTGCGTGTCATGTCGGGGGTGCTAACGTAGTCAGTGCTGGTATGTTATTTTAACAGACACCGTCTCTGTGTAAAGACTTGGTCTTTCGTGAATACAACTGATTTAGAGCGAATGTGTGCTAGTTAGAGGATATTCTCTGAATAACGTCAAAAGTTGTAAAACTCTCACAGTGTTCGTCATTCTGTACTGATTCCAATCCTTGCCTTTTGTGATAAGGAAATTTTAACAACATAATGAGGTCAAGACTCTCTCTCTCTCTCTCTCTCTCTCTCACTCAGACTGACCCACTATTCCCGTTTTCTCCGAACTCTGTCGCCCAGTCCCAAGCAACACTCACGTTTGGGACGCGTCAGTGTGTTTTCATCCAACTGCCGTAACTCTCGCGCTGGCCACTACGAGGCTGTCAAAACAACAGCAATAAGGTGCAACATCTGTGAAGTGACTGTGGCAGGCGCACCCTCCGTGGTTACTCACCGAAATGAAGCACGCGAATCATGCGAGACAAGGCGGCTCACCAAAATCATCCCGATGGGAACAGTAAACTATTACATCCACGTCGTTGTTCCTGGATCATGCTAAGCATAGTTTCTAAACAGACATTGAAGCAGCTAACCATACTGTACTGTACAACCACATTTGCAACGCTAAAGTAAACTTCAAGCACAAATATCTACCGTCAGAAAATAAAGGTTTACATTTATATCGCAAATGAAGTGTAGAATCAAATGCATCGATTCGTATTTGCAAAAATGGACACGCTTGTTATTTGTCGATTACAGCGTCACTCACCTTGAATGGAAAAGAACTGTTTGAGTAAACCGTAAGTATTTATTAGGAGTATAATCCGAATGTGCAACAAAAAATCGGTGATTTCCGTTAGAAAATACCAAGTTGGTGACACCCACACAGGAGGGGTGGTTAGAAAGTGGCCACTTGTAGCTCAGACGATATACCGTCTTCACGAATTACTATTCGATGCACCTAGCAGCACTTGGCAGAATAATTCTGACCGAGACGCTACTGTAATTACTGGGCTCTCGATTCTTTTCAGGAGACCCCTCGACTCCCGCGTCGGCGTTCGGTAGGAACTTAGCAACGCTGAAACTCACTTTAAGTCCAGAGATGCTCGTTGTCGCAGTTCCCAGTGGTTGTATTTTTTGTCGTATCGACCATACGTCACTGAATAGATCTCCCCTTTACTAATATTTTCTTTCATCCAGAACATTTTTTCCGTACGATGCGTCATTTTCGAGGTATTTAGCTGTCGCTAGTTGACACAAACATTCTTTAACATTCTTTATAGTGTAAAGTCGTGTTTGTGTTGTTTATGACGATGAGACAAAGGAGAGAGTGAACCACAGTGCCGGTGCGGGTGTTGCTCACTTAGGAAAGCACAATTGGAAGGGGGGGGGGGGGGCGGGGGCTGCTGGAGGACGGATCGTCAACAATGTCGCATGTCATCATTCCTCCTGCGAGGACATTCTAATTCCAACCAGGATTTTCCTGTAGTCTCGTTATCAGAAGCCTTATGCCCCTATCTTTTCAAGCCTTGCTGTTCGAATACTGGTGGTAATTGTTTTTCAGTAACAGTTTTCTAACCGCCTACCTCCGACTGAAAAGAATACGCTACAGACGGCGCCTACGGAGGCGGGAAACATGTGAATTTTGTGTTAATTTCCTTTAAAAAAAGTGGAGAAGGGAAAAAAGGAAATGTGTGTTACAGAATAACATATCAATATAAATAATGCATTCTTTTCGACCAGTGTATAACGTGGACAGACACATATTTGTGAGGTTAACAGACAGTTGTCAGTTGCGTTATTGCAGCCGCGTGTACAGAGTAGTGTTTTCGAATTGATTCAAGAAAGTCAGATTTTCTTCCCTCTCACATTCATGTGGAACGACATGTAATAATTTTCTGATCAAAATCTACGCCGCACGCCAATCCAGGCGCCACCCTTGATAGAGAGATTGAGCTTGTTTGGCTGTATCTTCAGAGGCACCGGTGTCTTGGCGACTACCTGGAAGCTGAACTTGGACATCAAGTACAGGAGTACCACCTTCGCCTCCATCAACGCGAACCTCTGGGCTGGAAAAAATAAAACAATTGTCATAAAGGACATACATATATTTTTGGTAGAACTTAACAGCCAGTTAAAATAGGTATTTCTCATGAGTGGGTGAATGTAGACATTAAGACTGAACGTCAGCATAGGCTTTTTTTCTGGAAGTTCCCATTCAGCTTAAACATTAGAACACGCATAGTGTTCAGATTACGATTATAAGTCTTTCAAGATCTTAACAGCTAAGCATTCTCGGAAGAAAGATAACAGCTGTCACTTTGCCAATTGTTCTGTTTAACACATAATAATATTCTTCTCCAGTAGTATGTATTCAGACTCTGACTATTGTGCGAGATTATACAGTAATCTCAGATAACGTTTTCTACGACCTGGATAAAGCATTTTATCGTGGAAATCACAGAATTCCCCAAGATAAATTAAAGTTTTATGGGATTGATGGATAGCCAACCAGTGAATAATGCACCAAAATAACACAGAGAGTAGTATCTAGTAATTCATACAATACTGTCTGGGGCATAATTCTGACAGAGGAGAAATCACATATGGCGTTCCTCAAGGCTCAATCTTAGGTCCACTATTGTTCTTCATATAAGATGATGATGTTTGGCTTGTGCTGCATGGTCATCAGCGCCCGTACAAAGTCCTAATTTGTACACACTCCAATTTTTATACAACCCAATTTAGTCATTGTCATGAATGATGATGAAATGATAAGGACAAGGATGATGAAATGATAAGGACAACACAAACACCCAGTCCCCAGGCAGCAGGCAGAGAAAATCCCCATCCTGGCTGGGAAACGAACCTGGGACCCCTGTGATCCAGAGGCAACAACACTATCCACTAGACCACGAGCTGCAGACCCTCATATATATATATATATATATATATATATATATATATATATATATATATATATATGATATCCCATATAATATACAGCAAGCATAATTAGTTCTTTTTGAAGATGACACTAGTACTGTAATCAATCCAAGCATGCGTACAGAAACAGAATAAATGGTAAACAGTGCTGTTAAAAAATATCATTGATTGGTATCCTGTGAATGGTGTCAGCGTCAATTTTAAAAAGACACAACATATTTAATTCTGCACATCTAGAGGCACTACACCAATGATAAATGTAATAGGGTGTAAACTTCAAAATAGGGTGTAATAGGGTGGAAACCTCGAAGTTCTAAGTGTCCATACTGATGAGAATTTAAACTGGAAAAAACAAATTTTGGAACTCCCCAAACAACTCAGGTCAGCCGCATTGGCGCTTATAATCATAGTAAATCTTGGGGGGAGACAGACCAGTAGCTGACATATTTTAAATACTTTTATTCAATAATGTCATACGAGATAATGTTCTGGGGTAGCTCATATTTAAGCCCAAAAATGTGCAGTGAGGATAATACATGGCATTCACCCATTATCAGCTCGTAGACATCTGTTTAAGGAGTTAGACATTCTCTCTAATGCTTCACAGTGTAATTTATTCCCTCACTATGTTTGTTGTAAATAATCCACTACAGTTCAAAAGAAAGGAACAACAGTGTTCATAATTGAAATACTGGAAGGAAAAATGACATTCATTGCTCCACATTAAAGTTGAATTTAGCACAAAAAATGGTGCACAGTGCTAAAGCTAAATTTTTGATCACGTACACAGAGATACAGGGTGTCCGAAAAGACTTTCCCTGATTACATAAATTGATAACTTAGGCTAGATTTTAGATACAAATATGAAACTTCTGTCGAATTGTTTACAACTATCTAAGCTTTTTTCTGTTTTAGGTTCGCAGTGCTTAAGTATTGGATGAGGTGCAGTGCCCAAGAAGCCATGTTAACCAGTCAGGAGAAGGCACAGTGTGTCCTGTGATACCATGAGACACGATCACCAACTACAGTGCAGAGACACTTCCAGACAACATTTGGAAGGAATCCACCTGATGTCAAGAGCATTAAAGCCTGGTATGAGAAGTTCAAGAACACAGGATCGGTTGCTGACCTTCCGAGGTCTGGTCGACCAAGAACCTCAGCAGACAGGGTGGAAGCTGTAAGGCAGTCTTTTCTGTGAAGTCCAAAGAAATCGGTGCGCAGGGCCTCACGTGAATTACAGATGCCAAAAAGCTCTCTCCATGACATTTTACACAAACGTTTATTGTTTCGTACATACAAAGTGCAAATCGTTCAGGCCTTGTTGCCCAATGACAGTACACGGCGATATGACTTTGCGGTCGAAATGCTATCACGTATTGAGGACGATGATGGTTATCTCAGACGAATTGCCTTTTCCGACGAAGCGACCTTTTTTGTCAGTGGAGTAGTGAATCGCCATAATGTGCGCATTTGGGGTTCATAACCCCCTGGCGAGATCACGGAGTGCACCAGACGCAGTCCAAAGGCGAATGTTTGGTGCGCGCTATAGCACGATCGTATTATCGAGCCATTCTTCTTCGCTGAGGTTACCATCACATCTGCAGTGTATCTGGACATGTTGCAACCGTATGCTGTTCCTCAGCTGCTTCAGTATCACCCCGATGTCTTGTTTCAGCAAGACGGTGTACTGCATCATTGGGGTTTGGACGTCCGTGCCTATCTCGATATGACCTTTCCAGGGCGATGGATTGGTCGTGACGGGCCAAGGGTTTGGGCTCCACACTCTCCTGACATAACCCCATTAGACTTCTTTTTATGAGGTTATGTCAAGGACGAGGTCTACCGAACACGTGTACCAGATCTTGAAATCCTGCGGCAACGGATAACCACAGTCGTTGAATCGACCCCTCCAGTGATGTTAGCTAATGTGTGGACGGAAACTGAATATCGCCTAGATGTGCTACGTGCTACCAAGAGTGCTCATGTAGAAGTTTACTGATGTGTGAAAAAAACTTTGATAGTTTGTAAACAATTAGACACCAGTTTCATATTTGTATCTGACTTCTAGCCTGAGTTATCAATTTATGTAATCAGGGAAAGGCTTTTCGGACACCCTGTACAAAATGTCTGAGAGACAGCAAAATAAAATTTGAAAAAAAAAAGTTGAATAGAGTTCTTCTTGACAAGTCCTTCTATTCTGTAAAAGAAATTCTATTATAGTAATGTGTAAAAGGTGGTAGGTAGGAATTACTAACGCTACTAACCCATATACATTTATATATAACTTTGAATTGTATAGGATGTGTGTGTTTTACAAATTAATTAGCAATGTGTACGCAACATGAGTCGTTCCGCGTCATTACGACATGAGACCGACTAACTAACTGCACACAGTGCTGAGACAGGGCACTGGGTTGGCCTGAAAGGGCTGTGAACCGAGTTCGAATACTGTTGTCAGTTACGCCTGGAGGGAAATGGCGAGATGGAAGACATATGGGCATGTTTCACACCTCCTCCCAGGGAATTCACGCCTCCATTATCGGTCTACTCCATTATTTCCGGAAGTAATTGTATTGTGCACAAACTGTATTGAACTACTTTGTGAGTGAGAGGAAAGTACTTGTTAGATCCCCTTTCCCCGCTCCGCAATCAGAATACCGCCTTTTCTCGGGCACTGCTTGGCTCTCTGTTAGCTCAATAGAATGAGTGTATAAGAAAAGTTAAATGAGCAGAGTTACAAGAAGTTAAAATGTTTTTTCATTGTCTCTCCTGTTGAGACAATCTGAAATTCTTGCATCGAGACAGTGCCATGAAACTGTAATAAAATTTTTGCTCGTTGTAGCAGCTCGCAGTGGTTGTAGTTGCTACTGTATCGATCAGATATCGTTGAATCGATCGAGATGCAGCAATGGTGACGTCACAAACTGCCGAGAACATGATCGATTCCTTCAAATTACTAATTATTTGATGTTTTCGAAAGAAATTACGCTGAGTAAAATTTGGTCGTGGTCTCATAGCGTACACGTCTGCCTAAGGCTTACGATTGCTTTTAATTTCCTGTTTTTCTTACTTAAAAAAAAAACAGTTGACTTATAAATTTGTTTTTGGACTGGATACGCCTTGAGCAATCGCAACTTTTCTTCTTTCTTTCACCGAGACAAGTTTCTCCGTAATTACAGCAGGTAACTTCAGCGAAACACGCGTGGATAAAAAAACGGTAGCTGTGTTTGCTCAATGTGGAACCCACGGAACCGCGCTGCTGCTACGGTCGCAGCTTCGAATCCTGCCTCGGGCATGGATGTGTGTGATGTCCTTAGGTTAGTTAGGTTTAAGTAGTTCTAAGTTCTACGGGAGTCATGACCTCAGAAGTTAAGTCCCATAGTGCTCAGAGCCATTTGAACAATTTGAACCTACGGAAAAACAAATTGTAACCAAACGTAGGAACAAGCGTGAGCTTACAACAGGAGAAGAATATACATATACAGACGTCAGAACATGGACCCACTTGTAGCTTTTCATAATTTTTTTGAGATTATAACTAAAGTTGGCATTACACGTTGATAGACGGAACTACCTTTTCTTCGCTGTGAGGTAGTTGGCTTTAATGCGAAACGGTTTCCATGAAGTACATCGATCAGACCTCCGGCATAAAAGCACCATACACTTGGTTTCAGTCAGTTTTCATAGACAGCTGTTGAAGCAACAGAACTATTTTCTATGAAACAGAAGTAGCATGTGGAGGATGTAAACGTACGTAAATAAATGAGTTAATCCTGCCACAGGGCAACAAGACAGTATAAGTAACGCTTTTTTAATGGGATGATTCAGCCTGAGTCAGCAAAAATGTTTGAAACGCAGTGGTTTTGATGTGCTTCTTGACTAATAGAGCGACAGTATTTTCGACGAAAAGTCTGTTCTTTTAGAGTAAGATGGACGAGAGCTTAAGTTCTTAAATGCTATGTGATTTTACTAAAAATGTTCTAGCTTAGACATTTGACTGTACTTGGCTTTTAGTTACAGCCTATAGCGTTTATCTGACATATCATTATCGTTTCAAAACTGATAAGATTGAAATGTAAGGTCAATGCTGATAGCTGGAAATTTAAGTTTCGCATTTACAGAAATACAGCATGAAGCCAGCGCTAAACGATGGTTTCTAACACTGAAATGGTGTAGATAGAAGTAAGATTAAAGCAACAAAATTTACTAACAGAAAATAGCTTACCAATGCAAATGCGAGGTCCGGCGCCGAAAGGGAAGTATGTGAAAGGCTTGATGCGGTGCTTGTTCTCCGGACTGAAGCGTTCCGGGTCGAAACTTTCTGGGTCTGGGAAGTACTTTGGGTCGCGGTGGATGGCGTGTACAGGAATCCAGATGATCTCGCCTGGTCTCACCTGGACGCCTCGGCACACCTCCGTGTCCGGCAGCTGGTAGGGGTGCACACACACCCTGTCCAGCGCCACACCTGGCGTGTACATCCGTAGTGTTTCTGCCAACAGGTGAACACCACTCTTATCAGTCTGAGCATTCGTTCAGACGTTCGCTACATGACATAAATCATCTACATCGTAAATCACATGGGCGTCAAATGTCATTTGTTAATGAGATTCTGGATAGCAACAGATACACACTTTTACAGTTACAGTTTTTACTGGCCATCAAACATTAATACAATTCATATCGCCGGGTCCAGCCATCAAGGAAAAATTAAAAGCTGCAAAATAAATAAATAAGTAAAATAAAATAAGTGAGAACTGAAGTTCTAGTAGTTCACCATGTATCACAGGATTCAAAAAGTGACGCTTGATAATAACATAAATTTAAAATGGAACCACACAACACAGGCAACGGTAGCATTTTGAAAGCAGACGTTTCTGATTCCATTGCCTACCGTCGAGTACCGCTGACCGCATGGCGGAACGAAAATCCAGTCGAGTTTCGCGCAGGAAATTTACGATACAAGTACACACAAGTAAGTATTCGAAATTTTTTTGGATAATGAGGAATTTCATAAAATCGAATAATTATTTGGATATTTATCTGGCACCAAAAGAAAAGTACTTGTATCGAATCAGTGTTACTAGAATATCCGAGTAGTGAGTGGGTGAGTGATTGCTGACGCGCTAGCTGCTGTAGAGACCTCAACACACATCTTAGTAAAGTCTTCTGATTATGTCGAAGAGAAGGGTCTGGAGAAAAGTATTTGCAATATTCAAAACTATACCAGTGACTGACGGTTTGTCAACACAATTATCATACCAATATCACCAAATGTCAGAGAATGCAAGGACGTTTTATTAAGAGAGCTGAAGAAAATGTGTGGGTTCACTGAATTAAATGGCCAAGCAGCCACTGCTGCCCTGTTGGATCCAAGATTTCAAAACCTAAATTTTCAACATCCAGCAGCATGAGGGCGATCCACATAAGACTCAGAAGTGTGGTTTCTGAGCAACAAAGTAGCCCAAATGAAATGGAGGAATCCGAATTTTGGAAACATCAAATATCTAGCGCACGGCAACAAAAAGAAAAATGAGACACACCGAAGTGGCGAAGTATCTCTTTATCTGTCAAACTCTGCAAACTCTTAAAAAATTTGCTGAATGGGAAGAAAGTCCTTTGTCCTGTTTGTACAAATATGCACAACAATATCCTTTCGTCCTTGCAACATCTGTGCCTAGTGAGTGTTTATTTTCAAAAGTTGGTGGGTAAACTGCTCTTTTGGGGAAACTTTCCAAAAGGTGTTTTTTCGTTGAACTTTTACAGTTAATAAGCAAATGAAAGTATTTAATTTGCCTTATTGTCAATCGCCATGCCGCAGTGGTAACACCGGTTTCTATCAGATCAACGAAGTAAAGCAATGTCGGGCCTTGGCTTGCATTTGCACGGGTGACTGTCCAGGTCTGCCGAGCGCTGTTGGCAATCGTGGCGCACTTGGGCCTTGTGAGGCCAATTGAGGGGTTATTTCACTGAGAAATAGCGGCTCCGGTCACGAAGACTGGCAACGGCTAGGAGAGCGGTGTGCTGACCGCGTGCTCCACCACATCCGCATCCAGTGATGCCTGTCGGCTCACGATGACATGGTGGTCGATCAGTACCATTGGGTCTTCCGAGGCTTGGTAGGACGGAGAGAGAGAGAGAGAGAGAGAGAGAGAGAGAGAGAGAGAATTTGTTTTATTATGATACATAAAATGAGGCAACGAGTAAAATATCATACGATGGAGGTCTGATAAGTCTAGTAAAAAGGAAAAACAAACAGGTTTGCTTAATGAACAGTTCTCCTCACTTCTCGACACAGTCTCATCCGAGGTTACGCACTTGGTGCAGCAATCCTCCAGCTCTTTCATCCCATCACACTCTTTTTCATCCCATCACACTCTGCAAAATATATGACTGCATCGATCACTTCCTTATTTGATGAAAGTTTCTTCCCATCAAGCCAAAGTCTCAAGATCGAGAACAGGAATAAGTCACTTGGGACTGAATCCACGTTGCGTGAGGAACCAGTTCGAAGCCCAGTTCATCCACTTTTGCCATTGACACCTTTGAAGTGTGGAATGATGCATCATCCTGATGGTAGAATACTTTTTTGTCTGACAGTCTTGATCTTTTTCCAGCCAACGCAAGTTTCAAACCATCCAACGATGAATCACAACAGGGTCCATTTATAATTCTGCCGTTCACCAAGAAAACTAAGAGGACTGTTCGTTGGGAATCCCAAACAAAAGCTGCCACTACCCAACAAAATGGGCTTTGCCTTTTTCGATGCCCACCAGCCTTTGGCCGAAGTTTTTAGTGGCGTTTTGACTCTGGTGTGTAATGCTGGCTCCAGGTTTTATCAAAAGCCACAAATCGGTGCAAAAGCCTTGAGGATTGTGATTAAACATCGCCACACATTGTGCTGAAATGTCGTGCCAAATGAGCTTTTGGTAGACTGTCGCGGCATCCAGGGCCGTTGGCAAGGGTGGGGGCTATGGCGGCTATAGCCCCCCCCCCCCCCCTCACCGTGGAGTATCATATTACACTGGATAAAATGACTTCAGAAATCAGCGAATATAATACTCCAACAGATGAAATCATTATTTTTTATTATTGTGTAGCAAGATAGGTTGCAATGTATTCCAAACACATTTTAACAAAAGAATAAGAAAGGCAAATAGCTTACTACCTAAATCAGTAATATCATTCAACTTAAAATAGGCGTCTTATTATTTATTAATACACATTTTTTACCCTGAACTCAGAAACAATTACCAAAAACTATTTTAAGCAACACCAAATTTACCAATTTGTAGCTAGAGGACCCCAACTCTCCTTTTGTTAAGCTATATTCCATAACCCCAACCCTCTCACCCCCCCCCCCCCCCATTACCCCCCCTCCCCCTTGACCGACTTCCTGAATCGCCCATGGCGGAATCCATCTTGCATACAGCTTTCACATAGCCAATTCTCCGTGCGGGGTGTCACGCAGTCGCTCAGTTGAAATGCATACAGTCTCTGCAGTCTCTCGAATTTCTATTTGGCGGTCTCGCATCGCCACGTCACGGATTTTGTCAATGGTTTGTTTTGTGATGATTTCAGTTGGACGGATTTCGTCTTCGGTGCTGGTCCGACCACGTTTAAATTCACTAATCCAGAAGCAAATGATCGTCAATGATGGTGCAGAGCCCGCATGAACTCGATCCATTTCTATTTTGATTTGTGCGGCAGTCCAACCCTTAAAATGAAAACGATTAATAACGTCACGAAACACGGTTTTCTCCATTTTCAATAGCAGTCGAAACACTGACCAATTCAGAGGGCTGTCAACAATGAAATGCACGCTGTACACTGTTGAAATTCTTTATACGATTCTGGCAATGATCAAGCTTACCAACCATGAAATTCAATAAAAATGTTAACTTTTTTCATGGAAATTTTCCAGACTTATCATACCACCCTCGTGTATACTCAGCAGTACTTCACTTGCATAGAAAGTATCGATGTGAGTAGATATCGATACTATTGTAGAACTCATGGAAGTAATATCGCAGGACGACTTGAGTACTAATCTTCTGAGCAGGTAGCGATACTCTGATGGTATCGGAATATCACTAGTTTTGCGGAGCGGAATGGAGCGCTCAACTGTTCAGCGACAGCAGCGGAGTAAAGACAATGTCGTAGCATAGGTGACGATGAATTGCTTGAGGTGGCTGTCCGAAGCGAAATACCTCAAAAGAATACTCCAGGATTCCACAGTCTCACTCACTGAGATTAACATTACATCGGACAGCAATATTAAGCATTTACGTACATTTCTCATCTAATTTTCAAGAAGAGAGAAAGACCCATGTACCAAATGTGTCCCCATATAAAAAAATGGGCTTTCGATCAAGTAGATCAAACTGTTCCACACGGTCCTCTTGCCAGTAATCACTTACAGGCAGGAAATCAGTGCACTGATTGCGGACGCAAACGTCAATAGGTTTCAGGCGCTGCAAAATAGAAAGTATTTCACCAGGTGAAGATCCGGTAGTGAGGAACATATTTATGGAATAAAAATTCGCTTCAAGCTTCATCAGGTGACACCAAATAATAATGGGAGCATAAATATGTAGCAATCGCACCAGTCAGTCACGGAAGTGACTATACTAATGCTGCGCTAGTATTAGTCCTAGTCGAAGGAAAGGGAAATTTTCGCAGAATTCAATGAAGGTGCGGTTGGGCGATTAAATCTGGGGCCGCTAGCAGAGTGTGGTAACAGTTAACAGCCAGCGGGCCAGGCAAGGTAAACATGGCACTCGCGGGCATGGAGCTGCGACGGCAGTACTGCACGCATAATTCGTTTTGAGTGGATCAACAACGAGGCAGAAAACTGCAGCGTTGCTTTGAGTTAATGTGATGTATGAGGCGGGGCACTAGGCCAGAGCCAAGAGTGGCGATTTGTAAGTAGCTGACATGTGGGAACTTATCCCTGGCGTAATTTATGTCTCTCTCTCTGACACTACATCAGAAGCAAGGGGAAAACTGACATAAATAGATGGACAGTTTTAGCTTGGGACAGAGTGTGGCAGGTCAGCCAAGTGTCGGGGCAGACGTGTGCTGGGCTTCACTAGAGGGGCCAGTCTAGCAGCAATGTTATAAGCATTCTGCATAAACTTGTATTCTGTTTTCTGTGTACTTGTTCGGGCTATATTCCGCATCCGAGGACACAACAGAGGGGCGGGACAGAATGGCAGCCTGGAAGTTGGAGATTGCACAGTCTGCCTGAAAGAGGGCAGTGGAAGCAGTCTGCAGCGGGTCCAGGAGGGGCTCAGTTCCGCTCCAGTCTACAGGCCACGTTCTCTTCCCTCCTGGTGTACCGGGGTCGGGGCAAGGCGTACGTTGCAGGAGGCACGACAGTGCTGGAACAGTGCCAGAGATGGAAGTGGCTATTGCTATTCGGCAAGCACCACTAGCAGCAAGTTGCAGCACAGCATCCAGGAGGGTGCGGGTTGAAGTCTGGTCCTGTCCTGGAAGCAGTGGCGGCCCCAGGGCCACGGGTGACCAGTACACCCACATTTGTCCCACGGTTGGAGAGAGCAGGCCAAACAGGGGGGAGGGCGGTGAGGACAGGACCAGGGACTGTAGCAGTCTCCGGAGTCGCGGTCAGCAGCGCGGCGCAGGGCGCGATGCATCGGCGGGCGGCGACTGGGAGAGCGCGGCCGACTTACAGCGGGGTGGCCTTGATGATTGCAGCAGTGGCATCGGCATACCAGGAGTCTGCTGAGCCGGCTGGACTCGCGGGACAGTGCGTGAGTGGCACGCTGACACTATGCTTCACCCATCGAGTACTGTAAATTGTATGAACAAACGAATGTTTCCAAATACTGCTGTAACACTCTGCACTGCCCTTGGTGCTCTTGAACTTGCTCGGCCTCCTGACAAAATATGGCACTGTGGGTACCTGCTTAAGCTCTGCCATCTAGAGTCTCGGGTTTGACACTCTGACCCCACAACAGTGGTGTCAAAAGTGGTGCCAGTTACAACACCGTTACCGGATTTCCACTCCCACATCTTATGTCGAGCGAGTAGTGTTGAGGTGTGCCTGAGTAGAGGGGTAGTTCGGGTGTTTGATTGCGTTCGTGATGGGTGGCTATGCACTTCTTGTCACGCCTTGTCGTTCGGGAGGTGTTTGTCCATACCAGTACAGAGAGGGAAGCAGGACTGTTCACCTGCACATGAACACGATGTGGATGGGTGAGTGACATTTGATTTATTATTTATGTGTCATTCTTTTGTGTTTTGAATGGTTATGTATGAATTAGGACAGACTTTTTAAAGGTGTTTTTTGTTAGGCTAGAGGAGCCTGTAGATTTATCTGGATTCAGGGGAAAGGGAGGACATGATAACATAGCACCTAAGTGATGTAATTTTTGTAACATGACAGATCACGGATTACCATGTACGAAGTGGGTGCTAAAGAGTTGGTTTATTTGTAAGAAATTTGGTCATTTGGCTCGAAATTGTTTAGATTGTTGATGGGCGATGATTCGCCGCAGGAACTAAGTTTAAGGAGTAGCAGGCTGAAATTAATGGTAACAGTGTAGCTATAAGCAAGAATGGCAGAAACACAGTCAGCAGCAGAGGCTGTGGCAATAACTACAGCAGAAGCTATAGCTGCTCTAACGGAGCAAATTCGGGTATTAGCAGAGGTGAGGATAAAGGGCAAGGAAAAATATGAAGAATTAGCAGGGAGATATGAAGCATTGCAAGTAGGGGAAGGGACGTCGGGTAAAAGTAAATTACAGGTCGTGGAGTGTCATAGACCGTTTGACCTGGCAATTGCGGCAGTGATTAACCCATTTTCGGGTAAAGCAATGGAGGATGTGTCGGCATTACTTAATGAAATTATCACTGTGGCTGAGGCCAATGGGTGGTCAGATGTTGGAATATTGAGAGTGGCGAAGTTACCCTTGATTGGGGATGCCAAGTCGTACGTATTGTACCATGAAACACTGCACAATGTTGGGACGTTTTCAGAGCTTGAGACTGAGTTACGCCAGAGGTACCAAAAACAGAACAGTACCAGGTTTTTTCGTGAAAAATTAAGTGTGTTAGTTATGTGTGTGTGAAATCTTATGGGACTTAACCACTGAGGTCATCAGTCCCTAAGCTTACACACTAGTTAATCTAAATTATCTTAAGAACAAACACACAGACCCATGCCCGAGGGAGGACTCGATCCTCTGCCGGGACCAGCCGCACAGTCCATGACTGCAGCGCCTTAAACCGCTCGGCTAATCCCGAGCGGCTGTTAGTTATGAGGCTGTGGAAGTTTTCTCAGACAGGATTCGAAAACTGAATGTACAAACGTTTGAACTGTCACAGAGTGGGAAGACTAATAGAGTGTTGTTACAAGAGGCTGAGAACAGGGCGTTAGATGTGTTTTTGTATGGAGTACCATGGAAAATGTCAAGTCAGGTGGAATGGAGAATCTCATTATCTTGCTGTGGCTCTAAGGACTGCCATGTACTTAGAGGAGGTAGATTATGCGACGAAGCAAAGGGTGGAGCGTAAAGTTCTGGCAACAGAAATTACGTGTTTTGGTTGTGGCCAGGTGGGTCATATTAGGAGGCAGTGTCAGCGTCAGTTGCGGTGTTACTCATGCGGGAACATGGGTCATGGAGCAGTGAACTGCAGGAGTAAAAGTAGGGGGGAACCTCGGCGATAGCAGCCGTTAAACGAGAACGAGACTGCTTCAACCGCCGAAGAGCAGTCCCAGTGAAATTAGGTAATGCGCTTGTAGGCTTATTAGGCTCCGTAAACGGAAGGGAACAAAGGTTTCTGGTTGACACTGGAGCACACGTGTCTGTTATTAGTCTAGGCCTGGTTAGCAGGAGAAGGCGTGAGCCACCACGCTATAGGTCACGTGGGGTGGGAGGTAATAAAGTAGAGTCATTGGGTATGACGGTACTTCAATTCGTGATGCAGGAACTAAGTTTAGTGAGCACATATAGGTGTTACCATGTCTGGGTGAGGGGTATTCAGTGATTCTCGGACTGGACTTCCTTGGCAAACATTGTGCGAAGATAGATCTTTGGCAGCAGACAGTGGATTTCGGTGGAAGAATGTTTTGCTTTGGGGAAACGGTTGCAGAAGGACGAATGTCGCAAAGTGCACTTAACATGAAAGTCACACCAGCTACACTGCGAACGGATTCAGTAAAGGTCGATCAGCAGGATAACATACCGGCAGGCACAGGAAAGGTAGTTTGGGTTTCGATAAATACAGACTTACCAAGGGATACGTTGTAGATGGTGGAGCCACTGTCGAGTAATGAGGAGTTGGATAATGCGCACTGTTTTGTGCGGAGGAGTTTAGCTCAAGCAAGTTATGTGGAAGGAGATTATAGGGTTCCTGTAAGTATAGATAACTTAGGCAGAGCGCATTTTAGCTTGTCGAAAGGGTTGTTATTGGCCACGATGGGGTTTTTTGAGTAAGATGACTTCGATAGGTAGGATTTAGAGGCGAGCCATAAGCAAAAGGTCAATGCATAGCAATTAAGGGGACAATTACAGCATTTGCAGAGAGATGACAGGGTCGCATTGGAGGAAATGTTATTGACATTTAGCTATTTATTTGTAATGAAGGGTAGGTTACTGGCAACACCGATTAGGAAGCATCACATACCAACGGAGAATAATACACCAGGGTTTAGGAAACCATATAGGATAGCACATCATAAGCAACCGCTAATTTATAGAACAACAACTACGGGATGGAGTCATAGAGCGCAGCGATAGTCCATATTCAAGCAATGTAGTTCTTGTACCTAAGAAGTCAGTGGATGGTACAAGGAAATACAGGTTTTGTTGTGATTATAGGTTTCTGAATGCGAAAATCATTTCTGAAACATATCCGATTCCGACTATCACGGACAGAGTGCACAATGTAAGTATTTTACAATGATGGATTTACGGAGTGGATACCATCAGTTGGAAGTAGTGCCAGAGGATGGGGCAAAGACACCTTTTACTGTTCCTGGGGGACACTATCACTATAAACGTATGCCGTTCCGGTTGAAGAATCCACCGGCTACAATTCAGCGAATTATTAGATGGGATTTTAAGGGGACTGAAACCAAAGACATGCATGGTGTACGTAGATGACATTATAGTATTTTCGAAGGATATACCAGAACATGTATCGCGTTTAAGATAAGTCTTAAGAAGATTGCAGTTGGCACGGTTAACATTGTGGTGTCACCGCCAGACACCACACTTGCTAGGTGGTAGTTTTAAATCGGCCGCGGTCCATTAGTACATGTCGGACCCGCGTGTCGCCACTGTGTGATCGCAGACCGAGCGCCACCACAAGGCAGGTCTCGAGATACGGAATAGCACTCGCCCCAGTTGTACGGACGACTTTGCTAGCGGCTACACTGACGAAGCCTTCTCTCATTTGCCGAGAGACAGTTAGAATAGCCTTCAGCTAAGTCCATGGCTACGACCTAGCAAGGCGCCATTACCCTTACATAGCTTGTATCTAAAGAGTCTCATTTGTATCGTCAAGAGCGATGTACCACAAGGATGGATTAAAGTTAAGTATTCCAGAAGCTACGTACTTTTCTTTATAGCATTCATTACGTATCCTGTTTCAGACCTCGCGCCATCCTGCTTTAGCTTAGCGCGTGCCTTTCGGCTTCCTCTCACTGTGTCTAGGCTTTCTTGTCTAGACACAACAAACATTAACTTTAGAAAAAATGTAATTTTGTGTAGACGCTGGTCAAATAATTAGGTCATGTAATCAGTGAACAAGGGGTTCAAACCGATCCTCAGTTAACAGAGGCAGTTCAAAATTTTCCGACACCATGTACAACGAAGCAATTACAATCGTATATTGGGATATATTCACATTATCGTAAATTTGTAAAAGATTTTGCTAAAATAGCCAAGCCATTAACAAAGCCTTTAAAGAAAGGGGTTAATTTCAGTGGATGGAGGAATGTCAGGAAGCTTTCAATAAATTAAAGATGAGATTAGTTTCTGGTCCGGTATTGGTGTTTCCGAATTTTGAAGAAGACTTCATCTTATCATGTGACGCTTCAAATGGCGCAGTAGGATGTGTTTTGGGACAAATGGTGAATGGACAGGAGCAGCTGGTGGCGTATGATTCTGTACAGTTAAATGTGGCAGAGCGGAATTATTCCATAATGGAAAAGGAGATGTTGGCTGTGATATATGGAGTAACGTATTTTCGTTGTTACCTTCATGGTAGGAACTTTAAGGTCGTGACAAATCATGCAGCGTTGAGATGGTTACTGGGACTCAAGGTCTCCTTCTAGTCGGTTAACATGGTGGGCTCTAAAATTAAGTGAATTTGACTTTGAAGTGATTCACAAGCCAGGGAAGAAACATGGGAATGCAGATGCATTAAGTAGCAAACTACACACAGTAGAAGTAACGGGTAAGATTGTCGCAAAGGGCACAAGCAGAGGATAAGGAATGCCAGAGTTTTAGAATTCAACCACATCTCATTGTGGAGGGAAATTTGTTGTGTAGAGTTACCCGGTGCAGACTAGGAGTAGTGGTACCAAAGAGTTTGAGAGAGGAATTCTTAAAGCAGGCCCATGATCATGTGCTTTCGTGGTATGGTGGTCATTGAGTAACAGAAAGACGAGTAGCAGAACAATTTTGGTGGCGCACTTGAAGAAGAGATGTGGAACATTATGTAGCAAATTGTGTGACATATGCACAGCGAGCGGATGTGTTGCGCACAGGAATTCCATTGCAATAGTTACCAGAGGCTTCCAAAACACTCAAGTTTATCGGGCTAAATATTTGTGGGCCGTTCAACAAAACACCAGCAGGCAATCGTTACGTTTTAACTATAGTTGATCACTCTTCGCGATTTCTAGCCATGTTCGCAATACCAGACCAACAGGCAAGTACGGTAGCACAAGCTTTAGTCAATAACTGGTTATTGAAGTTTGGGGTGCCTGATACCACAATTATGGATCTGGGAACGAACTTCATGTCCGAATTAATGTCACAGTTGTGTCGTTTATTGAGAATTAAGAAATTACGGACCAGTCCATTTCATCTGCAGGCGAATGTGAGAACGGAGCGAGTACATAGGACAATTTAGAAAATGATAAGTTATTATGTGAATGGAAACCATGATAACTGGGACGTTTATCTTGTGTATGTGGTATCGAGTTATAACGCTAAAATACATTCAGAGGTCGGAATGTCACCGTTCGAAGTGGTCCAAGGAAGAAAGATGCCATCGCCATTTGACGTTCTATGTCCGAAATTGGGAGCTAAATGGGATGCAGTGAGGGAATTAGCACGGACAATACGGGATGTCTGGAAGAGGGTACAGAAGGACGATACGAAAGCGTTAGAGAGGCAGGAAGAACCGAATAGGCGGTTGGGACCTCTACCACATTACAGGGTAGGTCAATGGGTATTAATCACGAATCTATATACTCCTAAGGGAAAGACGAAAAAATTCTTGACGATGTACCACGGACCATACCAGGTTGTGGAGATGACTTCGCCTGTGAATGTTAAAGTGCAGCTGCCAACAAAAACATCCATTATCCTCGTAATAGAGTAAAGCCTTTTAAAGGAATGTTGGACAGATTACCTCAATTGCAAGGCAGTGACCCGACTGCCGAGACTAGGCAAAGCAAGCGGAGGAAGAAAGTCTCGGCGGAAGCACAACAGTGGACACATAATGTGTAATATTGTATGGCATGTTTACATTTTGTTTTTGTATCAAGTGATAATTTGCGTTTTTGTGTGTGTGTGTGTGTGTGTGTGTGTGTGTGTGTGTGTGTGTGTGTGTGTGCGCGCGCGCGTTTTTTTCTCTTTTTCTCGCATTTTGGTGTGTCCTATAACAATTGCGTTTTTCTTGTTTGTTGCTTTAGTTTTTTTGTCATTGTATGGGGGAGACTACTTTTTAGAGGCAGAGTGAACTATCGGGAATTTTTGAGGATTGGAAAAGGGGTAGTACAGGCATGTTTTGTTCTTTTTCTTCGCAGGGTCAGAACATATGTGGACGTGTTGTATGATAGCCATGGGGATGCTGATCTGTGGTGGAGCTGGACATCAACAGATAATGATCGAGTCCTTGCAGACAGGGGTACTGTATTCATGGCAGCCAGATATATCAGTGACAAGTCATAAGTGGTCGCTATGAACAACAATAGAGGTATGGAAGATCAGGAATGAAGTACGAAAATTACAGGAGTCGTTCTCGGAAATGTATACTGAGGGGGGAAAGGAATCACATACTAAAAGAAGTCCTGGGGGAATATCAAGAATTACAGTTGACTTATAGTAAACTTAGGGACCAATTGTCTCGTTTAGTGGAGAGTGTGCCACAGATGGTAACTAGGTTCAAGAGGGGATGGATAAATGCAGGGGAAAGATATTGAAAGACGCTTGTCAAGCCTAGAAACAAGGGTCTTGAACAACACCAAGCTCGTAGGAACCTTAGCGGCGGAGTTGGCTCGATATGCGGGAGAGACATGGGAAGTTATAAGTAGCGATTTGGGGATGATGCAGAAAAGATTAAACATATTGGATGGTATGTTGGCTATTGCCAGGTTGCTCAAGGAATTAGCAGACCGATTAAGTGAAGCACGTACAGAAGTTACAATGTTACAGGAAGCAGTATATCATGTGGTAAATGGGCATCTTAGTCCAGTGTTAAACTCGCCAAACGATCTTTTTTGAGGATTACAATTAGCGAAGAGGCAATTTCCACCGGATATAGAATATGTCGTGCAGGTAGCACGGGCCGGGATATAGAATATGTCGTGCAGGTAGCACGGGCCACCACACCAATGTTCTTTCATGTGTCGCTGGTACAGGTGAGGACGGATGGGGCGCGAGTTGACATCGATGTCAGTTTTCCAATAGCCGGAGCTGACTGTCGTTATGAGTGTTACACTATCCATCCATACCCAGTGAAGTGGAAGGAGATCGGTAAATGGGTGCAGATTAGGACGCGAGATGTACTTTTTATTTCGGCGAACAGAGAAACTCACGGAGTGCTACTGTTGTCAGAGTTGGAGTGTTGTACACACGGACGTGTGATGATTTGCCCTAATCGACCAGTTTTTACGGATAGTAGTACATTCGAAGTTGTATTGTTCCTGGGGATTACGAATGTCTCAAGTTATGAGAAAAAGGTTTTAATTGGACACACTCCTACTTCCATAAGGTAGGGAGGCATTGGTTATATTCGGTATTTACGTCGATATGGGTGATGGTCACTTGCTATACCAATCAGGGAGCGGATAAAATAAGGAGGTTGCAACTGTGGGAAAGTGGAATAATTATAAAGGGTACGGTTTGTGAGATTGTGGGGGAGGATTTCCATGATCCAGCATCACATATGGGTGAAACAGCTTTAACTTTGTCACATAGGAAGTTATTTTATCTGGAAGGGGTTCTAGAGATATTACCAGTGAAGAATCTGACATATTTAAACTTCACGTTAAACCCATAGTTTTTGGAAACGTAACATTCCTTTATTAATTCACAGGAAGGATCTATCACGGTTAATAATGTATTGTAGCACGTTCGAACGTTACAACAGTATTGGAGCGACAGAATAATGACAGTGAGCATTTCAAGCACAGGGTGAGCCGTTTTTCTATTTTTCTTGAGTATAGCTTTGTGGAGAATGTGGAAACGTGCACTAGTGGAGGAGGTGCTAACACATCAGTTGCCTACGGCATGGGTAACCAGTGTAAACAATGTACAGGTGTAGAGTTAGTGTTTTGATGTTCTCATCAGTTTTAGTCTGTGTGAACAAGCCACAGTCCACATCTGTTATATCTCGATTCAATATGAATCTTATAAAAAGGAGGGAGCTGTGCCGTGCTAGTATTAGTCCTACTCGCAGGAAAGGGAACTAGTGACAGAATTCAATGAAGGCGCAGTTGGGCGATGAAATCTGGGGCCGCTAGCAGAGTGTGCTAACAGTCAAAAGCCAGCGGGGCAGGCAAGGTAAATACGGAACTCACAGGAGCAGAGCTTCGACGGCAGAGTTGCATGTACAATTTGTTTTGAGTGGAGCAACAATGAAACAGAATACTGCAGCATTGCTATGAGGTATTGAGATGTATGAGGCGAGAGCCAAGAGTGGCGACTTGCAAGTAGCGGAAATGTGGGAATTTATCCCTGCCATATTTTCTGTGTCTGCCTGACACTACATCAGAAACGAGGGGAAAACTGATATAAATAGATAGAGAATTTCAGCTTTGGACAGAGTGTGCTATGTTAGCCAAGCGTCGGGGGTCCAGTCTAGCAGCAATGTTATAAGTATTCTGCATAAACTTGTATTCTGTTTTCTGTGTACTTGTTCTGGCTGTATTCCACATCCGGGGACACAACACCGGGGCGTGACAGAACGGCAGCCTGGAACTTGGAGATTGCACTGTCCACCTGAAAGAGGGCAGTGGCAGCAGTCTGCAGCGGGTCCAGGAGAGGCTCGGTTCCACTCCACTCTACAGACCACGTTCGCTTCCCACCTGGCGCACTGGGGTCCGGGCGAGGCGTGGACGGAGCAGGCCAAATGGCGGAGAGGATGGCAAGGACCAGGCACTGCAGCAGTCTCTGGAATCGCCGGCAACAGTACGGCGCAGGTCACAACGCATCGGCGGGCGGCGACCGGGAGAGCGCGGCCGACTTACAGCGGGGCAGGCTTTGTTCACAGGAGCAGTGGCGTCGGCGTACCAGCAGTCTGCTGAGCAGGCTCTACGCTTCACCCATCGAGTACTGTAAATTATCTGAATAAACGAACGTTACCAAATACCACTGTGTCATTCTGCACTGCCCCTTCATGCTCTTGAACTTACTCGGCCTGCCGACAAAATATGGTGTGTTGGGTCTCGGCTTCAGCTTTGACATCTGGAGTCTCGGGTTCGACACACTGACTCCACAACACTAAATTCATAATCGGATTTCGTTTCACGTGGAGCAGAAACCATTGGGTCTCGAGTACAGTCAAGTACAATAATGAGGATACGTTTTATGCTGTGCGTTACGTGAACGTCGACTCAGCAATGATAGGGGACAACAACTTTAGCGGCACATTTGACACGGAAACCGCTGGCCAGCCACCTGGTCCAACTAACCCCCAATGGTGTGAACATTTGTAGTAGAGACGTAAATGTCATTTAGTTTTCGAACAGAGGGAAATAATGGTACAACTCAGCTGTTAGGCTTCTTAGGAACTCTGAAGGAAAACATGCTCTCAATCTTAGCTAGCAAAGTACTGTAACTTTAAACAAGAGAAATGCAAATTCCTGACTTTTTCTGCTTGAACTATGTGCGGCATAAAGGCGCACAGCTGCAATTTCACCATGCAATTAAATATTGAAGCCACCAAGATATCATAACCGTCTGGTCATCTCTGAACTTACTCCATATCGGACTCTGAGAAAAGCGATTACATTTCAGTACTGCTACGCCGATAACGAGGCTATCAACAACAGAATTCCAAGCCACCAAACATTTGCTCCTCCTCCACTTTCACGACGTGCTGTCCTGCATTTGCCATCGTTCGGCAGTGACGTATCACAAAGCTTCCTCCTTTAGTTCCAGTAAGTTTGGCAGCTTAAATGTCTTGTTATTTGTCGCGACAACTCCCTTAACTTGGCTCCGCATCAATTCTACTGGATTCAGATAGCCGTGGTACGGTGATAACTGTAAAAATGCAGCATTTACAGAGTGTGATCGACTCTGTGAATATGGTTTTCGGTGATCCTATGACGCTTATCACTCAGGGTCGTGTGAGACCACATCTGTCCTATAAAACAGTGGTCATATTCAAACAAAGAGCATCTGATTTTTCATTTTTCCCCAAAAAATTTAATTGTGTAATGTTTTCTTAACTTCCAAATCTGTAACAATCTTTTATAATATGTGGATAATTAAGAATGTGTATCTGCAATGAAAACCAGAATTCTGCGTATGATATGTAATTAGAAATCAGAAGACATGCCTTTTTCTTCAAATATGATGGTTAAGTATGAGTTAATTACCATGTATTGATAAATTTTATATTTAAATGATTTAGATATTGAAACGGAACAAAAATAATTGTTGATCATAACGGGTTTCGAACCAGTGCCCGCCAGCCCACTTAACTAACAAGCAACGACGCTACCTATTACATCACTATCACAAATAAATATTCAATATATCACGTTACTCAATAAACTTCAAAGCTCATTTTCCTATGTAAGTTGTGAAAAACATTCAGAGGAACTTGTTTGTAGCCATTAACAGTGTTCAACGCGCGTGTTTCAGTACGAAACAGGAAGCAGTGTCATCCATTTTCGCGGTACATATAGACAGTGAGACAATCCGAGCACAAGTAGCGCCTACAGAGACGGTGACTGTACACGATTTTTTAAGTAAAAATTATGTGGTTAAAGTATGATTAAGAAAAATGTTGATGGCTGTTAACACATCAGAATGTCTTAAAGTTTCATTTACAGTGACATAGTAATTCCCAAGAGCGGAACAACACCAGAGTACGAGAGCTGTGGCTGCTGACCTGTCATCGCGTTTGCGTTTGTTTACATCAGGTTTACGCTCATGATGAACGGAGTGTAAGTCACTCGCATGTCGCGCTGTCCGTGTGGGCGCTCTGGCTGCTGGTCCTACGCCCCCACGCGTTTGACGTGGGTGTGATTCACCTGACTTACTGGGCCGACCGCCATACATTTACGTTCCCACAATTATTTAGTGGCACCTGAAGATGGAGCCTTAAGCCTTAAATTCGGTCGTAGAATAAATGAAGAAAATTACTGGTATTCTACAAGTGGTGAAAAATAGATTCTTCCGCATAACCGCCGATGCACCCCGCTTTCTTCCTGACACTGTCAATGACAATAATCTCCACTTTCCGAAAATACCTCGAATAATCCAAGGCAAAATAGTACTGAAACTAACTTCCGCTTGTTCTGTGGTCGGTTGTACGGCTATTTTCATAGTTTTCCATTTAGCCAACTTCCGTGGTCATCAGTCACCGCTGATTCCGGAGGTGCTCCTAAACCTGCGACATTCGTAATCTTGATACTGATACACCTTCGTCCATTAATGACAAGATATAATAGGACAGACAATGTGATGTCATCGTTTCCATCGTATGAGGACATAAAATTAAGCTTTCACACTGTTCGGCTGCTATGGGTCAGTGTCTTCATCTTCCACATGGTACTTCACTTATTGCATTTACGATCCTCTGTCAATCACCAACATAAGACGTGTTAAGACATGTTCATATTCCATTTCAAGTAGTTTATTAACGAATGTCTGTCAGTTTCCAGTATAACAAAACTTATTCGAAGTATAAATGTTATCAAGTGGCTTACACCAATGTTAGAAAGTGAGGAAACGGCCGTACTAAATAAATCTGTAACTGAGACGGTACTCGATAGCCTCCTCGTAATTGTTTCAAACTGAATTACAGTGTAATGTACGGTTCCTAGGGTATGACTGTGAACCACGACCGTGATGTGGCCCACAACTGGAAGGTCAGCATCGGGCGTCGTGTCATCTGTCTTTTTCACTGCATTGCAGATCTAGATTTCAAATGACAGTGCATTTATCAACAGTGCTATAAAAACAAATAACACAAGAATCAGACATAGAAACAGCACACTGATCGAACGCCATGTCTTAGTTGTACACAATTACCTGCTGTTATTAGGAGTCATGTAATTTAAATATTCCAATCTAACTCAGGTGTGTACAAGCATTATCCCAACAGAAGCTCCTGTTACAAATCCACACAGATATCCTCGGTTGACATGATACTGTATTGCCAACGCTGTCTGTTTATTGCCCATACGTAAAAGAATGGGTTACGCTAAAAAAATTGCACAAAAATACAGGGAATTGAGGCACTAATTATAATAAAATACAATTTTCTCTGGCTGCCCACAACTGAAAAAAAAACATTATTACGTGTGTTTCAAAATTTTGTAAAATAATGTCTGGATACATATACAGTGGCGACTATGATTTCTGTTTTTTGAATTTCTATGCCTCCAGACAAAACTGTATTTTATTTTAATTAGTAGCAGAATTCCCTGTTTTATATATATATATATATATAAAATTTCTTAGCCTAAGGCATCCTTTTGTGTATGGGCAATAAATATATGGTGGTTGATACTAGGTATGACGTAAACTGAAGTTAGCTGTATGGATGTGTAAACAACAGCCTCATTCGGAGTAATACTTGTAGATCCCTGAGTTAGATTGGAATATGGGTTGTTATAATTACGTTTTGTCTACATGACTATTTATAGCGGTATGTAATTCTGTAATTGTAATAGTGGAATTATAATTGTGTATAACTGTGGCAGGGTGTTTGATCAATGTGCTGCTTTTGTACCTGATTCTTGTATTATTCTTTTTATGGCACACTGGTGATAGTTCACCGGTCAGTTAAAATCTAGACGTGTGTGTAACGATTTAAGTTTGTTTTCGTTTCCGATTAAAAAAAAGAAAGAACAACGAAAAAGCCCGAACTTACCGGAGATGACCATATCGAGGTACTGGCAGCCCATGACCTGCTCATAGTCGGGCCGCCCGCCGCTCTTCTTCATGACTTCGTCCACCTCTTGCTGCAGCCTCTTCTGGACGTCCTCGTTCGTCGCCAGCAGGTAGCTGCAGAAAGTCATCACCGTCGACACCGTTTCGAAACCACCGAAGAAGAACAGAATTGCTTGTGCCGCGATATCGTCGTTGCTCAGACCTGCGTGATGGGAGAGAAAACAGACTGAAAAGGTTTGCACGAACTCAAAACAGTGCGGACTAAATAAACTGAGGCATTCGCTCTTTCATTCTCTGGTGGATGTGTAACAGCGCTAGGATCGTTAGTGACATCCATTTTCATTGTGCTCGAAGTGGCAGGCATTTAGCAAATATCATTCTCGTTCTACAAATCTTAGTCACCGACAACATTAACGAACGCTGACAGAAGATATTTTCGTGCCGAGATTTGACTTGTGTTTGAACAGGTGAAGGTGAATAGCTCCTAATCTCAAGAACTATAGCACTAATGATCATATTCTGAGAGCTCATCGCAGAGTCTCATAGAGCGAGGGAATGTGATACATTATCGTGATTTAAAATGTCGAAGCAAAACTCCTTCAGCCATATAAATTTCCAGTTTATTTGAGCAACCAGTTTCAGCGCTGACTGTTCACGTTCCCGACAGACGTGGTCCAGTCAAAACAACATACAATAACTGGTATCCGTAGATTTCTTCTTAACTGAATGCTGGCCTCTATTTTGAGTGGACCGGATGTGGGTTTCTTCCCAAACGTCAATCAGGAGGCCTGAAGATGGGGTAATGTACGGCTAGACCTTGTTGCTCACTGCTGAAGGTGTTCTGGTTTGACATTTGACGCCGAACAGCCGAGGTCCTGCAACCATTTGTATAAAGAGGGACTTACAGAATCGTGATTTCGTCTGTCAGACACAAATCTTGGAAACACTCTCCAATGTTAATAACAAAGACACGTAACACTAAAAACTCGGAGATCGCGCCAGAACGAAAGGAGACGATGTCGACACTGAAGCCTGGCTACCGGCTCTACACGAGGCTGCCTGTTAGGGTCGCAGCTTCTGTCTGCACTTACTGTACGTAGCTGCTGTCTTCGACACCACACTTGTCTCTGCCGGGTTTTTATTGCTTAGTGTGTCTGCTTGTGTCGTGGATTCTGTCGGATGGCTATTGGAGTTGTAACTGAATTACCCCTGGATCTCCGACAGACGCCTGCAGCGCCTCGCCACCACGAAACGGTCACTAATCACAGTGTATGTAACGGTCCCTAAGGACCAGGTAAACTATGTACAGCGTCCAGTCGTGTGCCGGCGAAAGTGTCTGTTAGCTTCCGAGACAGTCACTATACAAAAGACCGTAATCAAAATAATCAAGAGCTCCTCAGCAACCGTTCGTTCAAGAAAATGCTACGTCGTAATCACAGACAGTCGGCCAATGCAGTGGTCCTCAAACATCTTTCCTCTGCCTCCAACCCTCCCCCTTGCGAGGAAAAACACTATCAGACTCCCCACCCACCAGCCTATTTTATTAATGAAACTAGTCATTGTTATGTATTTTCTGTACCTTATTCTCTACATCTACATCTACATCTACATCGATACTCCGCAAGCCACCCAACGGTGTGTGGCGGAGGGCACTTTACGTGCCACTGTCATTACCTCCCTTTCCTGTTCCAGTCGCGTATGGTTCGCGGGAAGAACGACTGTCTGAAAGCCTCCGTGCGCGCTCTAATCTCTCTAATTTTACATTCGTGATCTCCTCGGGAAGTATAAGTAGGGGGAAGCAATATATTCGATACCTCATCCAGAAACGCACCCTCTCGAAACCTGGCGAGCAAGCTACACCGCGATGCAGAGCGCCTCTCTCGTAACGAAATGCTAGTTAGAAGGATTTTACGCAACAGAAAAAAAACAAGTACAGAGCAAACTGTTTACTTTGATCACATTTTCATGTATTCAAAAATTATGAAATGAACAATATTTACCATTGCGCAAACAAGGATTATAAGAGCATTAAAAATTTAAGTTACAGTGCACAGTGTGACGCACAAGCTTGCTTTTGAGAAGAAAATTTCTTAAGACGTGGTGTAATAGCAGAAACAGCCACTCATTTAGCTCTGAACGATAATTAGATTTCATAGCTGCCAGAATTGAAAAGCCAGTCCTGCACAAGTACGTTACTGCAAAACGAACCAGCCTCTTCACTGTGAATTCCTTGCTAATATATACTCAAAACCCCAACAAAGACACTTCCTTAAATTTACTCTTCAGCGAAGCATCACTAGTGGTAACAAGAAGTTGTTGCTCCCTTATATTTAGACAGATGAGCTAGGTGCATTTTTCAATGGATTTTTAATCCGATCAGATTTATCAAAATCGTCGCTGAGGTACATGTCGAGGTGATCTTACAGTGTAGCTACATGAAGAAGGCCGTCTTTTAATTTCTGTTGTAAGTGTGGGATTATCTGTTTCCTCTAACAGTCACACTGGAATGGGGAACATCTAGCATGCCACTTTCCACTCAGTTTTGTCACAGTTCCAATTTCTTAATAAACGCCTTAACTTTTTCAGTCCAAGATAGTACAGTTGCCTGAATACCTTAAAATGAAGCGTTAAGAATAATTAGTTCCTCAAAAATGACAGTCCGGTAACCCAGTATGCCAGAGAGTGACTTTTCACCTCTATGAAACAGAATCCCTCATTCCTCAGCTGAAACTTTCCTTTTAGTACTTTATTCCTTGAGATCCATTGAGTATTACTAAAAAAGGGCAGCTGAGTGTGTTCCGCTGACCTCACATAGCAAAAAAATGGTTCAAATGGCTCTGAGCATTATGGGGCTTAACTTCTGAGGTCATCAGTCCCCTATAACTTAGAACTACTTAAACCTAACTAACCTAAGGACACCACACACATCCATGCCCGAGGAAGGATTCGAACCTGCGGCCGTAGCGGTCGCGCGGTACCAGACTCTAGCACCTACAACCGCTCGGCGACCTCGGCCGGCTCCTCACATAGCAGTTTCAAAGGCCTTCAACTTATAGATTTTGCCTTTGCAACACCAACTGTTTCTATAACTGTTTACAACGCTTCATGGAGTGGGCTAAGTTGTTTAGCGTCCACAGCCTCCCAAAGTATCACGTAGTAAGACCAGGCTGTATCAGCAGCTACGGCTTTAATTTTCGCTCGCAATCCCCTGAATCCCAAACACTCCGGGAGCTCCATCTGTGCACACTCAAATACACCTGTTCTTTAATATCCAGTTTTGATTAAAAAAAGTACTGATCATGTCAAAAAGGCTTTGATGTGTTGCTGTTTTCAGTATCGGCTCACGGAAAAGCAGTTCCTCTCGAATGTTCGACTCATGAACGAAACGAACATCACCAATCAAACGAGCATCTTAACGAATATCAGTCGCTTCGTCCACTTGAAGTGCAAAACGTTTGTTACTCAATTTATGGAGTAAGTGTTCTAGTATATCATCAGAAATGTCTAAAATTCCTTTACACACTGTTGAGCAAATGAGCCATCGAGCATTGTTGATATTATATCAATCGCTGCTGGTACAACCATAGGTTCTACAACTGTGTGTGTGGTTTCTTGCATTTAGTAGTCCTATACGAATCTCGTAAGAGGGTAAAAGGGCTTTAGAAGACACAGTCGTAGTTTTAATATAGTTCTTCTAGGTTACTTCTTCCAGGTAGACGTTAAAACATTTAGTTTCATGACAAAAAATTATTTCGAACCCGTCAATTCAGGATGTTTGGATACAAGGCTTGTTAGGCTTCATGCTATCAGCAGCTAAAATGGTTAAAGAAATTACGCACAGCTAACGTTTTTTCACCACTGACAGTAGTTTTCGGGAATAGTTCTTATCACAGCCTGTCGTTTTGAAAAAATGGTTCAAATGGCTCTGAACACTATGGGACTTAACATCTTAGGTCATCAGTCCCCTAGAACTTAGAACTACTTAAACCTAACTAACCTAAGCACATCACACACATCCATGCCAGAGGCAGAATTCGAACGTGCGACCGTAGCAGTCACGCGGTTCCGGACTAAAGCGCCTAGAACCCCACGGCCACCGCGGCTCACCCTGTCGTTTTCGCTTTTCGAGTATCTCCCTCCCCTCCCCCAGTTGTGGGCGACTGGTGTCTTCATGTGTGTCGCTAACCAGGAACCGCTTCATACTGCAGTAAGACGTCCTCGCGAAATCCGAAAGACTGTAAGGAGGCATCGAGGTACACGAGCCAAAGCCCGCAATGCGCGCGGTAGTTACGGACTCAGTCACACCGCAGCCGTCAACGGACGATTCCGACGATGGCCGACATTACCCAGCTCGCCCGATCATTTCAAACCATGCTGAAAACATGACCCCGTTTTGATCGTCGTCGACCGCGTCTGGCGTAACACCGACGTCGGGCAAAATTCAATCCCGATAAACAGCATCTTCTTTATTCGAAAAATAAATAAATAAAACGTAACTGCTTGTCACTAAGATATTTTTGGTACACCGCGACCCCCGTACTCCTTTCGTCCCTAGAAGTCCAACCCCACTGGGCTAATGCATTACTAATGGCCCTACTCTGTGATACGTGTTGTTTGCGGATTACGAAAGCCGTCAGCCTTAACACCAAGTCTTGTGGAGTAAAATTTGTTTTAAATGTATTCGTGCGTAATTTCTTATGGCCAAACAATGTCATTGTTGAAAAGCTTGAGCATTTGCCCGCCAAAGGTCCCGAGTTCGAGTCTTGGTCCGTCACACAGTTTTAATCTGCCAGGAAGTTTCATATCAGCGCACACTCCGCTGCAGAGCGAAAATCTCATTCTGGGAATGTAATCGTTGGTGGCTAAATAGTGTTCTCACGCCGAAGATCAGCTAAACGGAAAATGGAAAGCTCACTTGTTGGCTCGGGCAACGGTTCCCGACCAGGCACCGTTTACTGCGAGACTGCTGCTTGCAGGGAGCTTCGCATGTGCCGGATCGTAGCTTCCGAACTATTCCTCTGGTTGTTCTTTAAAAGATGTCCAGTGCTGCCTCATCAGGAGTCCTGGCGGCGTCTGAGATCACAACCTGAAAGGCAGGATCCCGCAGAAAGCGGCGGCGCCACGCTTAGAGCCTCAGAAATGCCTCGTAATTCCTGTGCTTGTGTACGCTGTGGTGTACATTAAGAACTGTTGCTTTGTTTTAGGACCTGCCGCAGCATGCCTAACTACACGCGTGCGCAGAGTGCGGCTGCGTCATGGCCCGAGTGTGTGTCGGCTTTGATCGGTGCGTCTCGGAAGCACTCGGTACTGCGCGGCAATTCACGTAGTGGAGCGATGAGGCGCTGTTTCTTCCGGCGTGTGGTGCAGCATTATCTGCACTCTCTGTGTGTTGCTCGCTATTTGCTCGTGGTTTAAAGGAAGTGTAAAAGAACACGCTGAAAAAGAGGCAGTCTTGCGATTTATTGTCACAAACATTTGTGTATGAGTAGGAGTTGTAGCACATTTTCGAACGGAAGGATCAAATTTCTCAGTGTCTGTTATTCAGTCACATAATCGAATGACACCGCAAATGTGCCACAGAAAGACGTTGCACCACAATGTACAAGGAATTTAAGGATTTGGTTGGCGGTGAACACGAAAACAAGTTGGCGGACTTAGAAAGGTTCGGGGCAGTCCTGCACAGCAAGCCGATTCCAACGTGAAAATCATTGTGTTTATGCTGCATGTATTTGAACGTATTTTCTTTTAGAAATCCGATGTGTTTAGAGCCCAGTCTACTGCTTCTTACTTTTGACCAGCAAGAAACTAGCGGCCTATCGTTAAAAGCAAGTACAAAACAGAGCTCAAAACTGCCCGATCTAACTAATCATTCAGCAACGGCGAATTCATTAAAGAGCGCATTGCTGGGACAGCGGAATTCGCGACGCCATTGGAGGTACAAAAGTTTTCCGGAATTCTTCTTTTGTGACAAACAATAGCTCGCCGCATAGCTGTCATGGCACCGAGTGCCTGCAGGCAATTAACTGACAATGCCAACAAGTTCATTGCGGTCACGATTGCTTTGAACATGTCATTTCGGACACGGCACATCACGCGATTTATGTTCGCGGAATCGACAGCAACACGCACGTAACAAAAGAACCGTTAGAACTTATGTCACTGGAAAGCAGTCCGCCCCTGTAGCTGAGTGGTCAGCGTGACAAACTGTCAATCCTAAGGCCCGGGTTCGATTCCCGGCTGGGCCGGAAATTTTCTCCGCTCAGGGACTGGGTGTTGTGTTGTCCTAATCATCATCATTTCATCCCCATCGACGCGCAGGTCGCCGAAGTGGCGTCAAATCGAAAGACCTGCACCAGGCGAACGGTCTACCCGACGGGAGGGCCTAGCCACACGACATTTCTATTTACTGGAAAGCACAAGGGGAGGGATCGAGTTGCTGAAAATGGCAACTGAAGCCGTTGGCATCAACTGGAACATGTTCGTCTCAGTTACCACCGATGCAGCGCCAGAGATGCATTGCTGCGCAGAAAACTACAACAATCAACAGATGATTTGTACGGATTTCATTGTTTCGCATATGAAGAAGCACCTGGTGCAAAATTTTCGGAGATGGAGCACTTTCTGAAACTGCTGGTCCGAATAGTAAATCATCTAAAGTCACACGCGCTATTACATCGTCAGCTTAAAAAGTCTTCGATGGAACTGCAAGCACCGTAAAATGGTTCAAATGGCTCTGAGCACTATGGGACTTAACTTCTGAGGTCATCAGTCCCCTAGAACTTGGAACTACTTAAACTTAACTAACCGAAGGACATCACACACACCAATGCCCGAGGCAGGATTCGAACCTGCGAACGTAGCGGTCGCGCGGTTCCAGACTGTAGCGCCTCGAACCGCTCGGCCACTTGGGCCGGCTCAAGCGCAGTATAGAGACGTGATGTACTACTGTGACGTCCGTTGGCTAAGTCGAGGGGATGCCTGGAACAATTTCTCGAGTTAAGACCTGCTATAGTCGAAATTATAAAGGACAGAATGAAAGCAGGAACCAACACTAAACACCGAGCGGGGTAGCGCAATGGTTAACGCACTGGGCTCGCATTCGGGAGGACAACGGTTCAAACTTGCGTCCAGCCATGCTGGTTTAGGTTTCCCCACGTTTCCCTAAATCGCTTAAGGCAAATGTCGGTATGGTTCCTCGGAGAGGCGACGGCTGATTTCCTTCCACGTCCTTCCCTAATACGAGCCTGTGCTCCGTCTCTAATGACCCTGTTGTCGACGGGACGTTAAAGACTAATCTCCTACTTCTTCTCCAAAGTTTGAATACCCGAAATAGACTGCAGACTTCGTATTTGTAGTTGACGTGACTGCACACTTGAACACCCTCAATAAGAACACGTTGCAGGATGAGAAGCAGTTAATGTCTGATTTAACTGAGAAAGATGGATGCACTTAAAATGAAAATAACATTGTGGGAGGGATAACTTCTAAAAAAGAACACCGTTTATTTCCTTAATCTGTCTGGTGTTAAATATAATGGGAGTTTTGAACAATTCATTTCGGTGCTGGAAGAAATACAGGAACTGTTATCAAGTCGTTTTCAAGACACTGCTAACGGCACATCTGTTTTCAAGACCATTTGTTGTAACTGACAAAGAACTCAGAGATGCTGTCCAGTCTTCGAAGGAAGCACTTGATTCACGACGTCCAGAAACAAATGGCTTCAGTATGACAATGTCAATAATTACTGTGGGGTACATATGGAGCCTGAATGTGGAACATTGATTTGCTCAAACTGGTAGCGAAAAGAAAATAAACTAACCTGACAATTTGCACGGCTCTTTGACGATTTTCTTTGTTAAGTATTTGACAAGCCGATGTCCCACTTCCACAGTGGCTGAACAGAGAGTTAGTGTTTCAGTTGAAAGCACCCCCGTTCATTTACCGGTTGAACTGATCGATCTGCAGCGTCATTCCCGATTAAAATGCACATTCTAGTACGTTAAATCTGTGCAGGAGTTCTACGAAATTCTTCCTCGGAAAGAGTCTCCACGTCTCCATAATGAGGCTGCAAAATTGATGTCCATGTGTGGATCAAATTATGTGTGTGACAGATTTTTTTCGACATTGAAACTAAATAAGTCACTATTACGAGGCAGCCTGAGTGATGACAACACGATAAAATGCTTGCGTCTGCCGTTGTGCCGACAGTTGGTAGTAGATAGACGAAAATTTTCTTTTTGTTTCTGAAATATTTCGTTGAGAGTTATAGCCATGGTACTGTCGGTAGAGATGTGTTCAAATGTGTGTGATATCTTACGGGACTTAACTGCTAAGGTCATCAGTCCCTAAGCGTACACACTAATGAACCTAAATTTTCCTCAGGACAAACACACACACCCATGCCCGGGGGATTACTCGAACCTCCGCCGGGACCAGCCGCACAGTCCATCAGGTAGAGATGTGTTAAGTAAAAATTTTTGTTTCCTTTCACACGTAGAAATGATGATTTATTCCATCCATAATAGCATGCTATAGAGACTGTTTCCTTTTGCATCATTTTCTATATCTCAGCGGAAATGTTGTAGGAATTTTACATGGAACTGTGTGGATCACACAATATTACTGACGTACTGCCGTTGAAAACTGAACTTCAATTGACTTTTTTATTGTTTTCGTTGGTACATGCTGTAAGTAGGCTGTTTAGGTTTTTATGTTGGTAACGTCACCTAGCGCTCTGTACATGCACAGAGCATAACTTATAGCTAACACTTGGTTCAAGAATCATGAAAGAAGGTTGTATACATGGAAGAGGCCTGGAGACACCGGATGTTTACAGATAGATTATATAATGGTAATACAGAGATTTAGGAACCAGGTTTTAAATTCTAAGTCATTTTCTGGGGCAGATGTGGCCTCTGACAACAATCTATTGGTAAAGAACTGTGGATTAAAACTGAAGAAACCGCAAAAAGGTAGGAATTTAAGGAGATGGGACCTGGATAAACTGGAATATCTAGAGGTTGTAGAGAGTTTCAGAGAGAGCATTAGGGAACGATTGACAACAACGGGGGAAAGAAATACCGTAGAAGAAGAATAGGTAACTTTCAGAGATGAAATAGTAAAGGCAGCAGAGGATCAAGTAGGCTAAAAGACGAGGGCTAATAGAAATCCTTGTGTAACAGAAGAGATACTGAATTTAATTGATGAAAGGAGAAAATACAGAAATGCAGTAAATGAAGCAGGCAAAAAGGAATACAAACGTCTCAAAAATGAGATAGAGACGAAGTGCAAAATGACTAAGCAGGGATGGCATTACAAACATTCTATACTAAGATCGCATTAATGCACTGAATTTAAAATTTAGAAAACATGTCTTTTTATTTATAAGGTAATGAACATATAACATAACTACTACAATACTTATTTACAATGAACACATTACTGCACTGTGTAAGGGGTCCATTATACAGGATGTTACAGAAAGGTACGGCCAAACTTTCAGGAAACATTCCTCACACACAAAGAAAGAAAATATGTTACGTGGACATGTGTCCGGAAACGCTTACTTTTCATGGCTGGCTCTGAGCACTATGGGACTCAACTGCTGAGGTCATTAGTCCCCTAGAACTTAGAACTAGTTAAACCTAACTAACCTAAGGACATCACACACATCCATGCCCGAGGCAGGATTCGAACCTGCGACCGTAGCGGTCTCGCGGTTCCAGACTGCAGCGCCAGAACCGCGCGGCCACTTCGGCCGGCGCTTACTTTTCATGTTAGAGCTCATTTTATTACATCTCTTCAAATCACATTAATCATGGAATGGAAACACACAGTAACAGAACGTACCAGCGTGACATCACACTTTGTTACAGGAAATGTTCAAAATGTTCTCCGTTAGCGAGGATACATGCATCCACCCTCCGTCACAAGGAATCCCTGATGCGCTGATGCAGCCCTGGAGAATGGCGTATTGTATCACAGCCGTCCACAATACGAGCACAAAGAGTCTCTACATTTGGTACCGGGGTTGCGTAGACAAGAGCTTTCAAATGCTCCCATAAATGAAAGTCAAGAGGGTTGAGGTCAGGAGAGCGTGGAGGCCACGGAATTGGTCCGCCTCTACCAATCCATCGGTCACCGAATCTGTTGTTGAGAAGCGTACGAACACTTTGACTGAAATGTGCAGGAGCTCCATCGTGCATGAACCACATGTTGTGTCGTACTTGTGAAGGCACATGTTCTAGCAGCACAGGTAGAGTATCCCGTATGAAATCATGATAGCGTGCTCCATTGAGTGTAGGTGGGAGAACATGGGGCCCAATCAAGACATCACCAACAATGCCTGCCCAAACGTTCACAGAAAATCTGTGTTGATGACGTGATTGCAAAATTGCGTGCGGATTCTCGTCAGCCCACACATGTTGACTGTGAAAATTTACAATTTTATCACGTTGGAATGAAGCCTCATCCGTAAGAGAACATTTGCACTGAAATGAAGATTGACACATCGTTGGATGAACCATTCGGAGACGTGTACCTGTGGAGGCCAATCAGCTGCTGATAGTGCCTGCACACACTGTACATGGTACGGAAACAACTGGTTCTCCCGTAGCACACTCCATACAGTGACGTGGTCAACGTTACCTTGTACAGCAGCAACTTCTCTAACGCTGACATTAGGGTTATCGTCAACTGCACGAAGAATTGCCTCGTCCATTGCAGGTGTCCTCGTCGTTCTAGGTCTTCCCCAGTTGCGAGTCATAGGCTGGAATGTTCCGTGCTCACTAAGACGCCGATCAATTGCTTCGAACGTCTTCCTGTCGGGACACCTTCGTTGTGGAAATCTGTCTCGATACAAACGTACCGCGCCACGGCTACTGCCCCGTGCTAATCCATACATGAAATCGGCATCTGCCAAGTCCGCATTTGTAAACATTGCACTGACTGCAAAACCACGCTCGTGATGAACGCTAACCTCTTGATGCTACGTACTGATGTGCTTGATGCTAGTACTGTAGTGCAGTGAGTCGCATGTCAACACAAGCACCGAAGTCAACATTACGTTCCTTCAATTGGGCCAACTGGCGGTGAATCGAGGAAGTACAGTACATACTGACGAAACTAAAATGAGCTCTATCATGGAAATTAAGCGTTTCCGGACACATGTCCACATAACATCTTTTCTTTATTTGTGTGTGAGGAATCTTTCCTGAAAGTTTGGCCGTACCTTTTTGTAACACCCTGTATAAGAGGTTTTTTGTTGACTGCCCTACTGGAGCAAACGTAATTTCGATGTATTGCTCACGCGCTGCCTGCGATATAAAACATCTCTGCTGCAATAGAATTGGAGGTCAGAGCAATGTCGGCAGCAGTAATAATCGCTCGCTCCTACAGAGCGGTCGCAATAGTTCGTTCTTATGGAGCAGTCGCAATAGTTCACTGCTACGGTGCAGTCGTAGTGGCTCACCGCTACGGTACAGTTGCTAGTGTAAGTAGGCTGTTTATGTTTTCTTATTGGTAACGCCACGTAGCGCTCTATATGAAAAATCACTGGCTGTGCTGTGTGCAGTCTGTGTCTAGTTTGCATTGTTGTCTGCCATTGTAGTGTTGGGCAGCGGCAGCTGGGCTGTGAACAGCGCGTAGCGTTGCGCAGTTGGAGGTGAGCCGCCAGCAGTGGTGGATGTGGGGAGAGAGATGGCGGAGTTTTGTAATTTGTCATGAACTGCTATATATATTATGACTATCAAGGTAAATACATTGTTTGTTCTCTATTAATATCTATCATTTGCTAACTATCCCTATCAGTAGTTAGTGCCTTCCGTAGTTTGAATCTTTTATTTAGCTGGCAGTAGTGGCGCTCGCTGTACTGCAGTAGTTCAAGTAATGAAGGTTTTTGTGAGGTAAGTGATTTCTGAAAGGTATAGTTTAATGTTACTCAGGGCCATTCTTTTGCAGGGATTTTTGAAAGTCAGATTGCGTTGCGCTAAAAATATTGTATGTCAGTTTAAGGACAGTCATGTATAATTGTTCAAAGGGGACGTTTCACTAGCCATGTAAGGGCAATAGCTGTCGCCGCTTGTGCAGCGCAGTTCATTGCCATGTAGTGTAAGGTAAACTTTATTGTTCTTCATCGCCATGCGCATACTTAAATTTGTTGTCTGACATGTTAATACGAATTTGTTTCAATCTTTTGGTGATTCCTCAGAACTAATTAAGTCAGGCTTGTAATGTTCAACTTTTTATGTAATGGTTTGTAGGAATGTTTTCAACAATAAGGTTTTTCAGAACATAATTTCTTACCAGTCATTTACCTGAATTTAAATATTTTACAAATTTTCCCACATCATAGTCATGTGTTGTTTAATAATCAGAGGACCAGCTATGCAGCTGTGTCAACAAGCAAAGTCAGTTTTTTTTCTAGCAATGCAAATCTCAAATGATGTTCAGTAGTAGTAGATAGGCCAGCATTGCACTAAGCTGTGCCATTTAGGAGCAAATATATAGACAGCGTTATCTGGTGACACCATTATGAGGTAAGAATTTTTCAGCTTATTCAGGTTGATTTCACAGGACCAAGACGTAGCGCTGCTTAGGTCCAAAATTTATCAGTTTTAATTCTCAATCAATTTTGTACTGGAAATTTTTGTATACGGGAAGGTTACAACTGAAATGGTGCACAAGTTACACACACACACACACACACACACACACACACACACACACACATACACATACACACTTATTTACAATGAACACATTACTGCACTGGCCATCAATAAATCCTTAAGGCTTCTCTTAAACTGAATTTCATTGGTTGTTAAGCCTTTTATGGCTGCTGCAAGTTATTGAAGATGTATGTTCCTGAATAATGCACACCTTTTTGTACAAGAGTAAGTGACTTTAAATCCTTGTGAAGATTATTCTTATTTCTAGTACTGATCCCATGTATTGAGCTGTTGGTTTGAAAAAGTCATATATTTTTAATGACAAATTTCATTAAGGAATAAATATATTGGGCAGCAGTAGTTACTATCCCAAGTTCCCTAAACAGGCTTCTGCAGGATCCTCTTGAGTTCACACCACATACAACTCTTATTGCACTTTAGCTTAGCTTGATGAATTACCCCAAAAAATAATCACATACGACATAAAGGCAAGAAAGTAAGCATAGTATGCCAGCTTTTTGATTTTCGTATCTCCTATGTCTGACACAATTTGCATTGCACACAGAGATTTGTTAAGACGCTTCAACAGTTCTGTGGTGTGCTCCTCCCAGCTGAATTTATTATCAAGCTGTAATCCCAAGAATTTAACTCTGTCCACTTCTTCTATCTGCTGCTCATTGTATTTTAGGCATACACTCGTGGGAAATCCCTTACAAGTTCTGAACTGCATGTAGTGTGTTTTTTTCAAAGTTTAGTGGCAAAGAATTCGCTAAGAACCAGTGATTAATGTGCACAAATATTTTATCAGCCGATATTTCTAAGACTTTGCTTCGATTGTTTTTTATTGCAATGTTTGTATCATCAGCAAACAAAACAATTTTGGCATCTAGTAATGTTACTGATAAAGGTCATTGATATACACAAGAAAAGGTAACAGCCCTAAGATGGAACCTTGTGGGACCCTATATGTCATTAGTTCCCATTTAGATGATGCCGGATAGCTTAATACATGTCTCTTTCCTAGTAACACCTTTTGTTTCCTGCCAGAGATATAAGATTTGAATTTTGCAGCATTTCGTGTTACACCATAATATTCTAATTAATTTAAAGGGATATTGTAATTTACACAGTCAAATGCCTTTGACAGATCACAAAATATAAAAGTTGGCTGCAATTCTTTGTCTAATGAATTAATTACATTTTCACTGTAAGTGTAGTTAGCCTTCTCAATGTCAGAACACATTAGAAATCCGAACTGCGACTTTGACAGTGTGTTATTTGTGATAAAATGGTTAAAAAGCCGATTGTACATTACCTTCTTTAAATTTTTTGAGAATGCAGACAAAAGTGAAACTGGGCGTAAATTTGATACTATTTCTTTATCTCCCTTCTTAAACAGTGGCTTAACTTCAGCATATTCAACCATTCGGGAAATATTCCACTGATAAACGACTGGTTACACAAATAGCTTAATATGTTACTTAACTCAGAATGACATTCTTTAATTAACTTTGTTGATATTTCATCATACCCACTAGATGTTTTTGATTTTAACGACGATATGATGGACATTACTTCTGCTGGGGTAGTGAGGGTCAAATTCATATTATGGAAGTTACTTGAAATGTCTGGTCTGAGGTATTCCGTAGCAGCATCTACAGAACCTAACAACCACATCGTTAAAAAGTTCTGCAATACAATACACATCTGTCACTAATGTATCATTTACTCTTAATGCTATCTGTCCCTCTTCATTTCTGGTTCTACCAGTCTCCTCCTTCACTATATGCCATATTGTCTTTATTTTGTTATCTGATATGACTATCTTTTCCTTGTAATATATTTGCTTTGAAGTCCATATTACAGTGTTTAATATGATGCAGTATTTCTTGTAATGTGCTATAGCATCACCATCAGAACTGTTTTGGATTGACAGATACAGTTTTCTTTTTGTTTTACAAGATACCCCTATTCCTCGAGTAATCCATGGCTTCTTTGTAGACTTTGCTCTAACTTTGGTTAGTTTTGCGGGAAAACAGTGTTCGAATAAGGTAAGCACTTTATTAGCAAAAGTGTTATATTTTTCATTCATGCCATGAGCACTGTAAACGTCATTCCAGTGAATGTCTCTGAGGAGTATCCTAAAGTAATGAACCATCTTGAGCTCAGATTTAACAGATTTTATATCCTGTTCAGTATTAACATTTAAGAGAAGGAACTGCATGTCATGGTCTGAGAGGGCATTGGCTATCGGTTTTGTAATATAATTTTATTCATTGGACTTTTCTATAAAGATATTATCAATATCTGTTTGTAAGTAATTGGCTACCCTAGTGGGGAACTTCACAGTGGGAATTAAGTGGAATCATAGTGTTACTAACTCAAATAAGTTCTTATTGGGAGAGTCTTTAAGGAAATATACACTGAAGTCACCCTCAACCACCCCATCTTTGTTTTTGGTTATTAAATGGGCCAGTACAGCTTCAAGGTGGTTTATGAACAGATTAAAGTTACCTGCAGGTGCGCAATATACTCTTAATAGTATAAAGGATTTTTTGTGGCATTCTACTTCTGTTGCACATGCTTCGGTATGCTGTTCTAGGCAAAATTTATGAATGTCTACGTTCTTAAATTTATGACAGTTCCTGATGAATGTGAAAATTCCTCCTTTCTCCATTTTTGCTCTACAAAAGTGAGATAATCTAAATTCTATAACACTTAAAAGTTCTATACTAGTGATAACATGATGTTCAGAGAGGCAGATTATGTCAGCTGGGTTTGAGGACTCTAATTCATCTATGCAGATAATTAATTCATTAAACTTATTTCTCAGTCCTCGAATGTTTTGAAACAATAAAGATAGCTGACATTTCACATTGACTGCGTTAAAATTGGGTACAGTTGAAATTTCTGCTGATTGTTGAAAATTCTTAACCTATAGCTGTTTATGCTGATGTAATAAGCTAGAATTAGGTTTTTTGGTTTCTTTCTCAAACTGAAGGTTTGTCTCAGTCGTAACGTGTTTTAAAATTTGGTTTCTTTCTGTCCTCCCTACCCTAAAAAAGGGTCTTTTCTGAACCCTATAACCACTGGTATTTTATCACGTATGACAGTGCCTCACCCCCCCCCCCCCCCTTAACTTTCCTGCTATTTTCACAGTCAGCCTTTCCTGTTGAGGTGAAGACCATGCCTTGTATAATCCCAGCTATTGAGAGAATCAACAGGAACCACACAAATGCGTGACTCTGCACCCGACATTATCAACCGTTCCAACTCCAAATCAACTCTCTTGATGGAAGAGTTCTCATGAGGTCGGTCATGGCACCCAAGAACAGATACAAACTCAGCACTAGTATGCTTCGATGCAGATGCAACCTTTGCCAGGTCACACTCTATACTTCACCCAGGATCTCTGTCAATATTATTACCTGGCTGACCCGCTATAACCAGTGAAATCTCTGCAAAGTTATTCTAAATCCTCTGTCACCTGCTCCAAACCAGCACTAGGTTTAAAAAAGAATTGTGACCTGGATTTCTGATCCTAGTTCATCCTGCAAAAGTTGGCCAACACCACTTCGATGGGAACTACCTAACAACAACACTTTCTTTCTCTTAACTGATTTCCCTACATTCTTACTTGGTTAGTCTAACCACCTTCCACACGGAGCACGTCCGTATCTCAACACTGACTTCTAGTATCAGCTTACGCAGTTGGCGTCAAGTATATGGGCCTGAAGATGACGTTGTTACACCGTTGAAACTAGTTGCCAAAATAAAATCGACACCTTAAATACAGCTGGAGGAATTTCTTCATTTTTAATATATATTCCGTAATGGTCCAGCTCCTGGAGCAATGTTTTGTGATCAACACAATCCAACTCCTTAGTTAAACCAAAAAATATGCCTAGCGTTCGAAACCTTTTGTTTAACCCATCCACTATCTCACAGAGATAAGCCTTTTAAACCCGAACTCTTCATTTGATAGCAAATCGTGTGATATAAAATGATCAGTTATCCTTACACAGACAACCGTTTAAATAACTTAAGCAAACACTGATGGAATAGAAATAGGTTCAAAATTGTCTACATTATCTCTTTCTCCCTTTTAATAAAGCGGCTTTACTATTGAGAACTTTAATCGTTTAGGGAACTGGCCATTCCTAAAGGAAAAATTACAAATGTGGCTAAATACAGGGCTAACATGTGCAGCACAGTACTTTCATGTTCTGCTAGGCACTCCACCATATCCATGAGATTCTTCAGTGATTTAAGTATTGGCTCAATCTCCCCCTTGTCTGTATCACAGAGGAGTATTTCAGACATCCATCTCGGAAAGGCATTTGCCAAGAGAGTTATAAGATTTCCTGTGAAACTCAATTTTTCTTTAATTCACCAGCAATGCTCAGAAAATGATTGCTAAATACTGTACATATATCTGATTTGTCAGTAACAGAAATATTTTTACTACGAACTGACTTTATACAGTCGACCTTGAATACCATTATCACCTACTACATTTCCTTCTCTTCCTTTTCCTACTATCGAATTCCAGTCACCCATGACTATTAAATTTTCATCACCGTTCACTGTCTGAATAATTTATTTTATCTCATGATACATTTCATCAATCTCTTCCTCATTTGCGGAGCTAGTTGGCATATAAACTTGTACTACTGTGGTAGGCGTGGGCTTCGTATCTATCTTGGCCACAATATTGCGTTCACTATGCTGTTTGTAGTAGCTTACCTGCATTCCTATTATTTTATCCAACATTAAACCTACTCTTGCATTACCCCTATTTGATTTTGTATTTATAGCCCTTTATTCACCTGACCAGAAGTCTTGTTCCTCCTGCCACCCGAACTTCACTAATTCCCACTATATCTAACTTTAACCTATATATTTCCCTTTTTAAATTTTCTAACCTACCTGCCCGATTGAGGGATCTGACACTCCACGCTCCGACCCGTAGAACGCCAGTTTTATTTCTCCTTATAACGTCCTCCTGAGTAGTCCCCGCCCAGAGATCAGAATAGGGGACTATTTTACCTCTGGAATATTTTACCCAAGAGGACTCCATCGTGTTTTAATCATACAGTAAAGCTGCATGCCCTTGGGAAAAATTACGGCTGTTGTTTTCCCTTTGCTTTCAGCCGTTCGCAGTACCAGCACAGCAAGGCCGTTTTGGTTAGTGTTTCAAGGCCAGATCAGTCAATCATCCAGACTGTTGCCCCTGCAACTACTGAAAAGGCTGCTGCCCCTCTTCAGGAACCACACGTTTGTCTGGGCTCTGAACAGATACCCCTCCGTTGTGGTTGGACCTACGGTATGGCTATCTGTATCGCTGAGGCACTTAAGTATCCCCACCAATGGCAAGGTCCATTATTCATGGGGAGCACCATCACATACAAAATTAATATTGAAGTCACCACATATAACTAATTTCTGGTACATTCTATAAAATGAATCAAGAACCCTCTCTAGCTTGAGCAGAAATTAGAAGTTTAGTTTCACTAAATTCAACTGCCCCTGCAGAACATTCAAATATCTGTTCAGTGCAGTGTCGTGATACATCTATTGGCTGACATGGAATACTGTTTTTTTAGGTACATGGTCACTCCCCCACACTGGAAGGAACTCCTTGAAAAACTTGAAAAACAGCCAACTAATCTGTATGCTGGTAAAGGAAGCCTCTGAATTGTCAAATTATTTTAGTGGTGCTCCGACATACCAATAATCTCAGAGTCAACATCTGTAAGCAGTTCACTGACTTTATCTATAATACTTGTTATTTTGATGAAATATGCTAATTCCTTCTCTACTTGGAAACATTACGTCCTCTGAAGGTGAGCCCTTAGTTAGAGGGCTTTAAGCAGGTTCACCTATCAGCTGAATTCAATCTACAAAAGGTGCAGCTCTAACACCAACTCCTATAGGAATTTTTCGATGAGTGATCCCACCACCACTCACTACACTGTCACATATAAGCTTTGCCAGCCTCCCCTTCCCATATCTACCGAGGTGCATGCCATGCCCAGTGAAACCCGATCTACTGATGGACCCAACTGGCATCACTGAGATGTGACCCATGTCCTCTGCTATCAGTGTCTTCTCCTACCCCATGTAAATGCGAGGCCAACGATTACCCCGAAACAGTTGCACGAAATGCACGTTAGTGCCACCAGTTTGAGAAACTATCTTTACCAGGTGACCACTTAAATCGTATTGCCGTCCCTATCAACACTATTCCATGCTCCACCCACTATCGCTATCTGACCCTCCTTCGTAAAATTCGTGCATAGCTCCCCTATGCTGTCAGTCACCCGAGCCAACCCTGCACTAGGTTTCACAACGCTGGTGACCTGGCACTCACACCGCAACACTTCCTACAACTGCTGGTCCACACCTCTACCGTCAAATCTATGGCACAGATCTTACGCTCTTGCTCCTCTGTCAACTTATTTCTACTACAGATTCTGTATTCCCAGGAGAGGATCTCGCTAGAATGCCCACTGGCTTCCCCACTGCACTCTCCCCAATGAAAATACTTAGAACAAATCCCACATCGTAATCCACTACTCACAAACCTACGAGAGAGCCCACACTTCTCACTCATGGTAAAATTTTACAGTTAGTGAAAAAAACTAAATGTCTACGTTACGTAAGTTCAGTTACACCAGTAGAACTATTTATAGAACTAACAATAGCGGTGTCCAAATTCTCTCTCTACTTAAAAAGCACCTACTTTTATTTATACTACTAAACCACAAGTAATACCAATACCAACGAAACTTCACAAAATTATTAGGTAAAACCAAAAATTCAAGCGGCCATTGGGACTCTCAACGAAGTTAAAACAGTGAATGAAAATTTTACTGACATATTTGACTAGAAATAATAAGAAACTTCATCTGAAAACTAAAGCACGAAATTTACTAAACGAGTGCAACGCACAGAAAACTAAAAAACACAGCGATCGAACGTTCCCAAATGTTTATTAAATCGGTATTTCGCCCCAAACAGCAGGGACCGCGGCTGAAAACTATTAAATTTAGTAACTGTCTAACAGTGCACAAATAACTTCGTCAGTACTTAGCTTTGTAACCGCTACAGCTGCAACTGCAAGCCGCAAAATGTAAACACACTCAGGGCGTGAGGCATGGACGAACGACGTAAGCACACTCGCGAGTCAATAATACAGGAAGAAAGTCTGAGATTAATGAACATCCACTAATGATATAATTTTACAGCAAATATTAGTATGTCCAGAATGTGGAGTGCATGATTTCCATGCGTCACAGCGCCAACGTCCAATTCCAACTATGTCTACCAGGTGATTCACAGTCTCACACACCTGACCAGTATCAGTGCACTCGTTGATGAGTCAACACGAGCTTGGACAAAAGGAGCAGGGCATTATTGGTGAAGCTCTGTTATCAAAACAACAGTAATGCCGCAGCTGCACTTCGAGAATATCGCCGGTTGGAAGGATTACGGAAGGGTCCTGTTTCTCCACCTGCTGTGAAGAGCACGATGAAGAAGTTCGATTCACTTTGAGAACTGGGCGTCGCTTCAGGAAGGAGGCCGACGACCGGTTGCACCGCAGGTGGCTCCTGATGAACTCGCTGTCGCTACAGCAGACAGTGCTGCGGGCAATTCCCGATCGCCAGGCAGTTGGGGTGCCGTGTCCCGACAGTTGAACATCCCGTGGTCCACTGTACGGAAGGTGCTTCGAACGATTCTCAGCAGATTGCACCACAGGAAGCACAACGACATGTTGACTTCGCTCTCCTCTTTCTCGCAAGGATTGAACTTGAGGAGGGCTGTTCCTGGACCATGCTGCGGACAGACGAAGCTGATTTTTCTCTGAAGGGTGAGGTGAACACACAGAACTGGCGAATGTGGGGCTCTTCACCTCCAGTCATTGTGCGTGAAGTGTCTCAGTCTAGTGAATGTGTCACCATATGGAGTGTGTGGCTTCACGGCTACATTGATGATTGGTCCATTCTTTTTGGAACAGGATGGTGCTCAAGGACCCAAAGATGTGCAGGGTGACTGGCCTGCATTACTGCGAAATGCTTCGCCAGCATGTCATAGCTATCTATAGGAGAGAGACGCATTGAGCTCAACAGTTTTCATGCCATATGGGGCGCCACCACACATCGCTCCTGAAGTTCACCTGCTTCTCCGTAACATATTTTGGAAACGATAGAATTATCAGTGGATCACCTGATCTCACTTCCAGTGATTTCTGGTTGTGGGGCTACCCAAAGAACAGGGTTCACCAGGGGAACATTCGCACGTGTTCTGATCTGTAGCGCAGCGTATCAAGAGGGGTAGCCAGAATACCTGCGGACGTGCTTCGTTCTGCTGTGCAGGATGCATTCCTGCGCTTTCAGACTCCTCTGGACACTGATGGGCGCCATATTGAGCCCGATTTGTAGCAGCAGTGGAATCGATATACAATGATATGATGTACCGTAGCAGCACATTAAAAGTGTTTCGGTTGAAGAGATTTTGCATTATTTCTCTTTCCCATGCCCTTGACATTAACACTACCAAGTCTGGTCCCCGTAGAGCAATTAGTTTTCGTGTTACAACGTCTTAAATAGGGAAAGTTTAATTATAATCACCGGTATTATTAAAAAATTAGCGAGGTGCGAGTAGGTCACGCGCAGTGGGGGTTTCAGGGTTTCGTACAGACTTCATTATGTGTGCGGACGGACAGTTTATCCAGTCTGGAATCGAGGATATTGACGATTCTTGCCAGTTATCAACGTTGATACTGCGAGATATCTGTGCCACCGATTCCAAGACTTTCGAGAATGTTTTAATTTTAAAAATGCGAAAAGAAGTATTTCATGATTTTAAATCAACGGGAATTACTCTACAGGTTTTCATTAGTGAGTTTTCGAGCATCAAAATGGGCGACATAAATGACCATATTTTTGATTGCACTGTCTTAAAACTTTTACGCCGCCACGGGCCCATTGCCCTTAAAATGTGACATAAATTTGAACTTGATACGGCAAATTTTTCCTTAGAAAAAGGGGCTTAATATAAGGACAGACAGTCAGACAACTGATAAAAACGACAAAAACATCTCCTTTCGTGTCGTATAGTTACAAATTAACAATTATCGAATTATTTCCCTACTTGTACTGTGAAACCTTGGTTCTTGCCGAATTTCTTGATCCTAGGTCAATAAGAACTACCCTATCGGTTTTGAAGGATGAGTTTTCGGGTATGAAAATACGTGACACCAATGACCGTATCTTCTAAATGAACTGACTTACAAGCTTAAAATTTTACGCTGTCAAGGGATCATAGACTTTAATATGTGACGTAAATTTGACCTTGATGCGTCAACTCGTTCCTGAGAAAAAGGTTCTGAACAATCGAACGGACAGTCAAGAGTTGTAGACAGACAAAGCAATCCTATAAAGCTTGCGTTTTTACAGACTGAGGCAGGCAAGCATAAAAATGGATGTATTCCGCAGCTCGTGGTCGTGCGGTAGCGTTCTCGCTTCCCGCGCCCGGGTTCCCGGGTTCGATTCCCGGCGGGGTCAGGGATTTTCTCGGCCTCGTGATGACTGGGTGTTGTGTGATGTCCTTAGGTTAGTTAGGTTTAAGTAGTTCTAAGTTCTAGGGGACTGATGACCATAGATGTTTAGTCCCATAGTGCTCAGAGCCATTTGAAACCATTTGAAAAATGGATGTACGGTCCACATTTCTTCTTAAACCACTGGACCGATTTCAACAAAACTTGGTACACATATCCATTACTGTTAGGCAATAATAGCTGTAGGAGTAAGAAATACCTCCCTATCATATTTCGGGAGATACGACGCCATAAAAGATGCGTGAAAAACTGCCGCATCATGCATGATATTTAAATTTACTACATTTGTGCTACTATCTCTACTCCTAATAGATTTTGCAGGCAGTTTCCACACGTGCCGATGAACATATCTACACAAATATATCATTGTACGATGCATAATGCAAGACGTAGACACACTTAAACGCGTAAAAAAATTCCGCGTCATGCACGAAGTTTTAATACATTTTTTATTTACCACTAAGACACTCCTATAGTCGAGTCAACTTAAGGAAATTCACGACACCTGAGAATGCTTTTGACAGCATTCAAAGGTGAAGCACAAACGGCTTTAGGGCTATAAAGAGGCGTTGATGTAGATAAGTTGATAAAATTGCGTTGTAGCCTCGTGAAGCAGCTGCGGGCAGCGTAGAGAAAGTGTACACTACAGACACAGTTGATTTTTTGCTTGAATTTCGAATAAAAAATTGGCAAAATGAATACCCGGCCAATTCTCGGTTTTTCATATAAAGCTTTAGTTAATCTTAATTACCGGCAACAAGAACATGATACTATGAGTTTTTGCCGGATTATAGCAATAATCAGGCAACGCTATGTTTAGATGCACTGTAAATAACCGCGGATGACTACAACAAAAAAACTACAATCATATTTCTTGTGTGATGGTTGTATCTAGAAATGGAACAGAAAATACATGGAGCATTTAAAATTTAGGCTGAAGCAGAGCAATTTTTTCTGTCGGCAGCATCAAATACGTCAAGCAAACATCTAAGAACAATGATGATCTGCACTTACGTTTTCCTTTGGGTTCAGTGCTTCCCTCCTTGACCGCTTCTTCTGAGCGCAGTTCGCCGCGACGCGCCTCCATGAGCAAATGGATGACGTCGGGACGAACGATGCCTTGCTTTTCACGGGTCTCGATGGTTTCGATAACCATGGATCTGAAGAACTCTGTTGCACTCCGGTCGAGAAGCGGTATTCCTAGAAGCTACCAAAAATAAAATACACGAGTTTCAGTCAGACGGCAAAGGAAATTGCTGACATACACTACGCGATCAAAAGTATCCGGACGCCTGGCTGGAAATGACTTACAAGTTGGTGGCGCCCTCAATCGGTAATGCTGGAATTCAGTATGGTGTTGGCCCACCCTTGGCCTTGATGAGAGCTTCCACTCTCGTAGGCATACGTTCAATCAGGTGCTGGAAGGTTTCTTGGGAATGGCAGCCCATTCTTCACGAAGTGCTGCACTGAAGAGAGGTATCGGCGTCGGTCGGGGAGGCCTGACACGAAGTCGGCGTTCCAAAACATCCCAAAGGTATGAAACTTGAAACTTCCTGGCAGATTAAAACTGTGTGCCGGACCGAGACTCAAACTCGGGACCTTTGCCTTTCGCGGGCAAGTGCTCTACCAACTGAGCTACCCAAGCAAGACTCACGTCCCGTCCTCACAGCTTTAATTCCGCCAGTACCTCGTCTCCTACCTTCCAAACTTCTAGAAACATCCCAAAGGTGTCCTATAGGATTCAGGTCAGGACTCTGTGCAGGTCAGTCCGTTACGTGGATGTTACTGTCGTATAACCACTCCGCCACAGACCGTACATTATCAAGAGGTTCTCGGTCGTGTTGAAAGATGCAGTTGCCATCCCTGAATTGCTCTTCAAAAGGGGGAAGTAAGAATGTGCTTAAAACATCAGTGCAGGCTTGTGCTGTGATAGTGCCACGCAAAACAGCAAGGGGTACAAGCCCCTTCCATGAAAAACACGACCACACCATAACACCACCGCCTACGAATTTTACTGTTGGCACTACACACGCTGGCAGGTGACGTTCACCGGGCATTCGCCGTACCCACACCCTGCAATCGGATCGCCACATTGTGTACCGTGATTCGTCACTCCACACAACGTTTT